>NW_027421923.1:0-300000 GCF_037893015.1 Macrotis lagotis
GAAGTCACGGTCAGGCGAGGCAAGGCTAAGGCACGACAACGCAAGGCTAGGCAATGCACGGCAAGGCAAGGAAAGAGTAACGGAATGTAAGGAATGCAAGGGAAAGCAAGGCAAGGCAAGAGTAACAGAAGGAACGGCATGGCAAGGGGTAACAAGGCTAAGGCACGACAACGCAAGCTAGGCAATGCACGGCAAGGCAAGGAAAGGGTAACGCAAGGCAAGGCACGGTCAGGAAATGCAAGGCTAATGCACGACAACGGAAGGCTAGGCAATGCACGGCAAGGCAAGGAAAGAGTAACGGAATGTAAGGAATGCAAGGGAAAGCAAGGCAAGGCAAGAGTAACGGAAGGAACGGCACGGCAAGGGGAAACAAGGCTAAGGCACGACAACGCAAGGCTAGGCAAAGCACGGCAAGGCAAGGAAAGGGTAACGCAAGGCAAGGCACGGTGAGGCATGGCAAGGCTAATGCACGACAACGCACGGCTAGGCAAAGCAAGGCAAGGGAAGGAGAGGGTAACGCAAGGCCAGGCACGGTCACTCGAGGGAAGGCTAATGCACGACAACGCAAGGCTTAGCAGTGCACGGCTAGGCAAGGAAAGCGTAACAGAAGGAAAGGAAGGCAAGGCAAAGCAACGCAAGGCAAGTGAAACAAAAGGCAAGGCACGGCAAGGGGAAACAAGGCTAAGGCACGACAACGCAAGCTAGGCAATGCACGGCAAGGCAAGGAAAGGGTAACGCAAGGCAAGGCAGGGTCAGGCGAGACAAGGCTAAGGCACGACAACGCAAGGCTAGGCAATGCACGGCAAGGCAAGGAAAGGGTAACGCAAGGGAAGGCACGGTGAGGAAAGGCAAGGCTAATGCACAACAACGCACGTCTAGGCAATGCACGGCAAGGCAAGGAAAGAGTAACGGAAGGCAAGGAAGGCAAGGGAAAGCAAGGCAAGGCAAGGGTAAGGGAAGGAACGGCACCGCAAGGGGAAACAAGGCTAAGGCACGACAACGCAAGCTAGGCAATGCACGGCAAGGCAAGGAAAGGGTAACGCAAGGCAAGGCACGATCAGGCGAGGCAAGGCTAATGCACGACAACGCAAGGCTAGGCAGTGCACGGCTAGGCAAGGAAAGAGTAACGGAAGGATAGGAAGGCAAGGCAAAGCAAGGCAAGGGAAGTGTAACAAACGGCACGGCACGGCAAGGGGAAACAAGGTAAGGCACGACAACGCAAGCTAGGCAATGCACGGCAAGGCAAGGAAAGGGTAACGCAAGGCAAAGCACGGTCAGTCGAGGCAAGGCTAATGCACGACAACGCAAGGCTTGGCAGTGCAAGGCTAGGCAAGGAAAGAGTAACAGAAGGAAAGGAAGGCAAGGCAAAGCAATGCAAGGCAGGTGAAACAAAAGGCACGGCACGGCAAGGAGAAACAAGGGTAAGGCACGACAACGCAAGCTAGGCAATGCACGGCAAGGCAAGGAAAGGGTAACGTAAGGCAAGGCACGGTGAGGCAAGGCAAGGCTAATGCACAACAACGCACGGCTAGGCAATGGACGGCAAGGCAAGGAAAGGGTAACGCAAGGGAAGTCACGGTCAGGCGAGGCAAGGCTACGGCACGACAACTCAAGGCTAGGCAATGCACGGATGGTAATCAAAGAGTAACGGAAGGCAAGGAAGGCAAGGGAAAGCAAGGCAAGTCAAGAGTAAGGGAAGGAACGGCACGGCAAGGGGAAACAAGGCTAAGGCACGACAACGCAAGCTGGGCAAAGCACAGCAAGGCAAGGAAAGGGTAACGCAAGGCAAGGCACGGTCAGGCAAGGCAAGGCTAATGCACGACAACGCAAGGCTAGGCAGTGCACGGCTAGGCAAGGAACGAGTAACGGAAGGAATGGAAGGCAAGGCAAAGCAAGGCAAGGCAAGTGTAACAAAAGGCACGGCACGGCAAGGGGAAACAAGGCTAAGGCACGACAACGCAAGCTAGGCAATGCACGGCAAGGCAAGGAAAGGGTAACGCAAAGGAAGGCACGGTGAGGAAAGGCAAGGCTAATGCACAACAACGCACGTCTAGGCAATGCACGGCAAGGCAAGGAAAGGGTAACACAAGGGAAGTCACGGTCAGGCGAGGCAAGGCTAAGGCACGACAACGCAAGGCTAGGCAATGCACGGCAAGGCAAGGAAAGAGTAACGGAATGTAAGGAATGCAAGGGAAAGCAAGGCAAGGCAAGAGTAACAGAAGGAACGGCACGGCTAGGGGAAACCAGGCTAAGGTACGACAACGCAAGCTAGGCAATGCACGAAAAGGCAAGGAAAGGGTAACGCAAGGCAAGGCACGGTCAGGAAATGCAAGGCTAATGCACGACAACGGAAGGCTAGGCAATGCACGGCAAGGCAAGGAAAGAGTAACGGAATGTAAGGAATGCAAGGGAAAGCAAGGCAAGGCAAGAGTAACGGAAGGAACGGCACGGCAAGGGGAAACAAGGCTAAGGCACGACAACGCAAGGCTAGGCAAAGCACGGCAAGGCAAGGAAAGGGTAACTCAAGGCAAGGCACGGTGAGGCATGGCAAGGCTAATGCACGACAACGCACGGCTAGGCAAAGCAAGGCAAGGGAAGGAGAGGGTAACACAAGGCCAGGCACGGTCAGTCGAGGGAAGGCTAATGCAGGACAACGCAAGGCTTAGCAGTGCACGGCTAGGCAAGGAAAGCGTAACAGAAGGAAAGGAAGGCAAGGCAAAGCAATGCAAGGCAAGTGAAACAAAAGGCACGGCACGGCAAGGGGAAACAAGGATAAGGCACGACAACGCAAGCTAGGCAATGCACGGCAAGGCAAGGAAAGGGTAACGCAAGGCAAGGCACGGTCAGTCGAGGCAAGGCTAATGCACGACAACGCAAGGCTTGGCAGTGCACGGCTAGGGAAGGAAAGCGTAACAGAAGGAAAGGAAGGCAAGGCAAAGCAATGCAAGGCAAGTGAAACAAAAGGCACGGCACGGCAAGGGGAAAAAAGGGTAAGGCACGACAACGCAAGCTAGGCAATGCACGGCAAGGCAAGGAAAGGGTAACGTAAGGGAAGGCACGGTGAGGCAAGGCAAGGCTAATGCACAACAACGCACGGCTAGGCAATGGACGGCAAGGCAAGGAAAGGGTAACGCAAGGGAAGTCACGGTCAGGCGAGGCAAGGCTAAGGCACGACAACGCAAGGCTAGGCAATGCACGGATGGTAAGCAAAGAGTAACGGAAGGCAAGGAAGGCAAGGGAATGCAAGGCAAGTGAAGAGTAAGGGAAGGAACGGCAGGGCAAGGGGAAACAAGGCTAAGGCACGACAACGCAAGCTGGGCAAAGCACGGCAAGGCAAGGAAAGGGTAACGCAAGGCAAGGCACGGTCAGGCAAGGCAAGGTTAATGCACGACAACGCAAGGCTAGGCAGTGCACGGCTAGGCAAGGAACGAGTAACGGAAGGAATGGAAGGCAAGGCAAAGCAAGGCAAGGCAAGTGTAACAAAAGGCACGGCACGGCAAGGGGAAACAAGGCTAAGGCACGACAACGCAAGCTAGGCAATGCACGGCAAGGCAAGGAAAGGGTAACGCAAGGCAAGGCAGGGTCAGGCGAGACAAGGCTAAGGCACGACAACGCAAGGCTAGGCAATGCACGGCAAGGGAAGGAAAGGGTAACGCAAGGCAAGGCACGGTGAGGAAAGGCAAGGCTAATGCACAACAACGCACGTCTAGGCAATGCACGGGAAGGCAAGGAAAGAGTAACGGAATGTAAGGAATGCAAGGGAAAGCAAGGCAAGGCAAGAGTAACGGAAGGAACGGCACGGCAAGGGGAAACAAGGCTAAGGCACGACAACGCAAGGCTAGGCAAAGCACGGCAAGGCAAGGAAAGGGTAACGCAAGGCAAGGCACGGTGAGGCAAGGCAAGGCTAATGCACGACAACGCACGGCTAGGCAAAGCAAGGCAAGGGAAGGAGAGGGTAACGCAAGGCAAGGCACGGTCAAGCGAGGCAAGGCTAAGGCACGACAACGCAAGGCTAGGCAATGCACGGCAAGGCAAGGAAAGGGTAACGCAAGGGAAGGCACGGTGAGGAAAGGCAAGGCTAATGCACAACAACGCACGTCTAGGCAATGCACGGCAAGGCAAGGAAAGGGTAACGCAAGGGAAGTCACGGTCAGGCGAGGCAAGGCTAAGGCACGACAACGCAAGGCTAGGCAATGCACGGCAAGGCAAGGAAAGAGTAACGGAATGTAAGGAATGCAAGGGAAAGCAAGGCAAGGCAAGAGTAACAGAAGGAACGGCACGGCAAGGGGAAACAAGGCTAAGGCACGACAACGCAAGCTAGGGAATGCACGGCAAGGCAAGGAAAGGGTAACGTAAGGCAAGGCACTGTGAGGCAAGGCAAGGCTAATGCACAACAACGCACGTCTAGGCAATGCACGGCAAGGCAAGGAAAGGGTAACGCAAGGGAAGTCACGGTCAGGCGAGGCAAGGCTAAGGCACGACAACGCAAGGCTAGGCAATGCACGGCAAGGCAAGGAAAGAGTAACGGAATGTAAGGAATGCAAGGGAAAGCAAGGCAAGGCAAGAGTAACAGAAGGAACGGCATGGCAAGGGGAAACAAGGCTAAGGCACGACAACGCAAGCTAGGCAATGCACGGCAAGGCAAGGAAAGGGTAACGCAAGGCAAGGCACGGTCAGGAAATGCAAGGCTAATGCACGACAACGGAAGGCTAGGCAATGCACGGCAAGGCAAGGAAAGAATAACGGAATGTAAGGAATGCAAGAGAAAGCAAGGCAAGGCAAGAGTAACGGAAGGAACGGCACGGCAAGGGGAAACAAGGCTAAGGCACGACAACGCAAGGCTAGGCAAAGCACGGCAAGGCAAGGAAAGGGGAACGCAAGGCAAGGCACGGTGAGGCATGGCAAGGCTAATGCACGACAACGCACGGCTAGGCAAAGCAAGGCAAGGGAAGGAGAGGGTAACGCAAGGCCAGGCAGGGTCACTCGAGGGAAGGCTAATGCACGACAACGCAAGGCTTAGCAGTGCACGGCTAGGCAAGGAAAGCGTAACAGAAGGAAAGGAATGCAAGGCAAAGCAATGCAAGGCAAGTGAAACAAAAGGCAAGGCACGGCAAGGGGAAACAAGGCTAAGGCACGACAACGCAAGCTAGGCAATGCACGGCAAGGCAAGGAAAGGGTAACGCAAGGCAAGGCAGGTTAGGCGAGACAAGGCTAAGGCACGACAACGCAAGGCTAGGCAATGCACGGCAAGGCAAGGAAAGGGTAACGCAAGGCAAGGCACGGTCAGGAAATGCAAGGCTAATGCACGACAACGGAAAGCTAGGCAATGCACGGCAAGGCAAGGAAAGAGTAACGGAATGTAAGGAATGCAAGGGAAAGCAAGGCAAGGCAAGAGTAACGGAAGGAAGGGCAAGGCAAGGGGAAACAAGGCTAAGGCACGACAACGCAAGGCTTAGCAGTGCACGGCTAGGCAACGAAAGCGTAACAGAAGGAAAGGAAGGCAAGGCAAAGCAATGCAAGGCAAGTGAAACAAAAGGCACGGCACGGTAAGGGGATAAAAGGGTATGGCACGACAACGCAAGCTAGGCAATGCACGGCAAGGCAAGTAAAGGGTAACGCAAGGCAAGGCACGGTCAGAGAAGGCAAGGCTAATGCACGACAACGCAAGGCTAGGCAATGCACGGTAAGGCAAGGAAAGAGTAACGGAAGGCAAGGAAGGCAAGGGAAAGCAAGGCAAGTCAAGAGTAAGGGAAGGAACGGCACGGCAAGGGGAAACAAGGCTAAGGCACGACAACGCAAGCTGGGCAAAGCACGGCAAGGCAAGGAAAGGGTAACGCAAGGCAAGGCACGGTCAGGCAAGGCAAGGCTAATGCACGACAACGCAAGGCTAGGCAGTGCACGGCTAGGCAAGGAACGAGTAACGGAAGGAATGGAAGGCAAGGCAAAGCAAGGCAAGGCAAGTGTAACAAAAGGCACGGCACGGGAAGGGGAAACAAGGCTAAGGCACGACAACGCAAGCTAGGCAATGCACGGCAAGGCAAGGAAAGGGTAACGCAAGGCAAGGCAGGGTCAGGCGAGACAAGGCTAAGGCACGACAACGCAAGGCTAGGCAATGCACGGCAAGGCAAGTTAAGGGTAACGCAAGGGAAGGCACGGTGAGGAAAGGCAAGGCTAATGCACAACAACGCACGTCTAGGCAATGCACGGCAAGGAAAGGAAAGGGTAACACAAGGGAAGTCACGGTCAGGCGAGGCAAGGCTAAGGCACGACAACGCAAGGCTAGGCAATGCACGGCAAGGCAAGGAAAGAGTAACGGAATGTAAGGAATGCAAGGGAAAGCAAGGCAAGGCAAGAGTAACAGAAGGAACGGCACGGCAAGGGGAAACAAGGCTAAGGTACGACAACGCAAGCTAGGCAATGCACGGAAAGGCAAGGAAAGGGTAACGCAAGGCAAGGCACGGTCAGGAAATGCAAGGCTAATGCACGACAACGGAAGGCTAGGCAATGCACGGCAAGGCAAGGAAAGAGTAACGGAATGTAAGGAATGCAAGGGAAAGCAAGGCAAGGCAAGAGTAACGGAAGGAACGGCACGGCAAGGGGAAACAAGGCTAAGGCACGACAACGCAAGGCTAGGCAAAGCACGGCAAGGCAAGGAAAGGGTAACTCAAGGCAAGGCACGGTGAGGCATGGCAAGGCTAATGCACGACAACGCACGGCTAGGCAAAGCAAGGCAAGGGAAGGAGAGGGTAACGCAAGGCCAGGCACGGTCAGTCGAGGGAAGGCTAATGCAGGACAACGCAAGGCTTAGCAGTGCACGGCTAGGCAAGGAAAGCGTAACAGAAGGAAAGGAAGGCAAGGCAAAGCAATGCAAGGCAAGTGAAACAAAAGGCACGGCACGGCAAGGGGAAACAAGGATAAGGCACGACAACGCAAGCTAGGCAATGCACGGCAAGGCAAGGAAAGTGTAACGCAAGGCAAGGCACGGTCAGTCGAGGCAAGGCTAATGCACGACAACGCAAGGCTTGGCAGTGCACGGCTAGGGAAGGAAAGCGTAACAGAAGGAAAGGAAGGCAAGGCAAAGCAATGCAAGGCAAGTGAAACAAAAGGCAAGGCACGGCAAGGGGAAAAAAGGGTAAGGCACGACAACGCAAGCTAGGCAATGCACGGCAAGGCAAGGAAAGGGTAACGTAAGGGAAGGCACGGTGAGGCAAGGCAAGGCTAATGCACAACAACGCACGGCTAGGCAATGGACGGCAAGGCAAGGAAAGGGTAACGCAAGGGAAGTCACGGTCAGGCGAGGCATGGCTACGGCACGACAACGCAAGGCTAGGCAATGCACGGATGGTAAGCAAAGAGTAACGGAAGGCAAGGAAGGCAAGGGAATGCAAGGCAAGTGAAGAGTAAGGGAAGGAACGGCAGGGCAAGGGGAAACAAGGCTAAGGCACGACAACGCAAGCTGGGCAAAGCACGGCAAGGCAAGGAAAGGGTAACGCAAGGCAAGGCACGGTCAGGCAAGGCAAGGTTAATGCACGACAACGCAAGGCTAGGCAGTGCACGGCTAGGCAAGGAACGAGTAACGGAAGGAATGGAAGGCAAGGCAAAGCAAGGCAAGGCAAGTGTAACAAAAGGCACGGCACGGCAAGGGGAAACAAGGCTAAGGCACGACAACGCAAGCTAGGCAATGCACGGCAAGGCAAGGAAAGGGTAACGCAAGGCAAGGCAGGGTCAGGCGAGACAAGGCTAAGGCACGACAACGCAAGGCTAGGCAATGCACGGCAAGGCAAGGAAAGGGTAACGCAAGGCAAGGCACGGTGAGGAAAGGCAAGGCTAATGCACAACAACGCACGTCTAGGCAATGCACGGGAAGGCAAGGAAAGAGTAACGGAATGTAAGGAATGCAAGGGAAAGCAAGGCAAGGCAAGAGTAACGGAAGGAACGGCACGGCAAGGGGAAACAAGGCTAAGGCACGACAACGCAAGGCTAGGCAAAGCACGGCAAGGCAAGGAAAGGGTAACGCAAGGCAAGGCACGGTGAGGCAAGGCAAGGCTAATGCACGACAACGCACGGCTAGGCAAAGCAAGGCAAGGGAAGGAGAGGGTAACGCAAGGCAAGGCACGGTCAAGCGAGGCAAGGCTAAGGCACGACAACGCAAGGCTAGGCAATGCACGGCAAGGCAAGGAAAGGGTAACGCAAGGGAAGGCACGGTGAGGAAAGGCAAGGCTAATGCACAACAACGCACGTCTAGGCAATGCACGGCAAGGCAAGGAAAGGGTAACGCAAGGGAAGTCACGGTCAGGCGAGGCAAGGCTAAGGCACGACAACGCAAGGCTAGGCAATGCACGGCAAGGCAAGGAAAGAGTAACGGAATGTAAGGAATGCAAGGGAAAGCAAGGCAAGGCAAGAGTAACAGAAGGAACGGCACGGCAAGGGGAAACAAGGCTAAGGCACGACAACGCAAGCTAGGGAATGCACGGCAAGGCAAGGAAAGGGTAACGTAAGGCAAGGCACTGTGAGGCAAGGCAAGGCTAATGCACAACAACGCACGTCTAGGCAATGCACGGCAAGGCAAGGAAAGGGTAACGCAAGGGAAGTCACGGTCAGGCGAGGCAAGGCTAAGGCACGACAACGCAAGGCTAGGCAATGCACGGCAAGGCAAGGAAAGAGTAACGGAATGTAAGGAATGCAAGGGAAAGCAAGGCAAGGCAAGAGTAACAGAAGGAACGGCATGGCAAGGGGAAACAAGGCTAAGGCACGACAACGCAAGCTAGGCAATGCACGGCAAGGCAAGGAAAGGGTAACGCAAGGCAAGGCACGGTCAGGAAATGCAAGGCTAATGCACGACAACGGAAGGCTAGGCAATGCACGGCAAGGCAAGGAAAGAATAACGGAATGTAAGGAATGCAAGAGAAAGCAAGGCAAGGCAAGAGTAACGGAAGGAACGGCACGGCAAGGGGAAACAAGGCTAAGGCACGACAACGCAAGGCTAGGCAAAGCACGGCAAGGCAAGGAAAGGGTAACGCAAGGCAAGGCACGGTGAGGCATGGCAAGGCTAATGCACGACAACGCACGGCTAGGCAAAGCAAGGCAAGGGAAGGAGAGGGTAACGCAAGGCCAGGCAGGGTCACTCGAGGGAAGGCTAATGCACGACAACGCAAGGCTTAGCAGTGCACGGCTAGGCAAGGAAAGCGTAACAGAAGGAAAGGAATGCAAGGCAAAGCAATGCAAGGCAAGTGAAACAAAAGGCAAGGCACGGCAAGGGGAAACAAGGCTAAGGCACGACAACGCAAGCTAGGCAATGCACGGCAAGGCAAGGAAAGGGTAACGCAAGGCAAGGCAGGGTTAGGCGAGACAAGGCTAAGGCACGACAACGCAAGGCTAGGCAATGCACGGCAAGGCAAGGAAAGGGTAACGCAAGGCAAGGCACGGTCAGGAAATGCAAGGCTAATGCACGACAACGGAAAGCTAGGCAATGCACGGCAAGGCAAGGAAAGAGTAACGGAATGTAAGGAATGCAAGGGAAAGCAAGGCAAGGCAAGAGTAACGGAAGGAAGGGCAAGGCAAGGGGAAACAAGGCTAAGGCACGACAACGCAAGGCTTAGCAGTGCACGGCTAGGCAACGAAAGCGTAACAGAAGGAAAGGAAGGCAAGGCAAAGCAATGCAAGGCAAGTGAAACAAAAGGCACGGCACGGTAAGGGGATAAAAGGGTATGGCACGACAACGCAAGCTAGGCAATGCACGGCAAGGCAAGTAAAGGGTAACGCAAGGCAAGGCACGGTCAGAGAAGGCAAGGCTAATGCACGACAACGCAAGGCTAGGCAATGCACGGTAAGGCAAGGAAAGAGTAACGGAAGGCAAGGAAGGCAAGGGAAAGCAAGGCAAGTCAAGAGTAAGGGAAGGAACGGCACGGCAAGGGGAAACAAGGCTAAGGCACGACAACGCAAGCTGGGCAAAGCACGGCAAGGCAAGGAAAGGGTAACGCAAGGCAAGGCACGGTCAGGCAAGGCAAGGCTAATGCACGACAACGCAAGGCTAGGCAGTGCACGGCTAGGCAAGGAACGAGTAACGGAAGGAATGGAAGGCAAGGCAAAGCAAGGCAAGGCAAGTGTAACAAAAGGCACGGCACGGCAAGGGGAAACAAGGCTAAGGCACGACAACGCAAGCTAGGCAATGCACGGCAAGGCAAGGAAAGGGTAACGCAAGGCAAGGCAGGGTCAGGCGAGACAAGGCTAAGGCACGACAACGCAAGGCTAGGCAATGCACGGCAAGGCAAGTTAAGGGTAACGCAAGGGAAGGCACGGTGAGGAAAGGCAAGGCTAATGCACAACAACGCACGTCTAGGCAATGCACGGCAAGGAAAGGAAAGGGTAACACAAGGGAAGTCACGGTCAGGCGAGGCAAGGCTAAGGCACGACAACGCAAGGCTAGGCAATGCACGGCAAGGCAAGGAAAGAGTAACGGAATGTAAGGAATGCAAGGGAAAGCAAGGCAAGGCAAGAGTAACAGAAGGAACGGCACGGCAAGGGGAAACAAGGCTAAGGTACGACAACGCAAGCTAGGCAATGCACGGAAAGGCAAGGAAAGGGTAACGCAAGGCAAGGCACGGTCAGGAAATGCAAGGCTAATGCACGACAACGGAAGGCTAGGCAATGCACGGCAAGGCAAGGAAAGAGTAACGGAATGTAAGGAATGCAAGGGAAAGCAAGGCAAGGCAAGAGTAACGGAAGGAACGGCACGGCAAGGGGAAACAAGGCTAAGGCACGACAACGCAAGGCTAGGCAAAGCACGGCAAGGCAAGGAAAGGGTAACTCAAGGCAAGGCACGGTGAGGCATGGCAAGGCTAATGCACGACAACGCACGGCTAGGCAAAGCAAGGCAAGGGAAGGAGAGGGTAACGCAAGGCCAGGCACGGTCAGTCGAGGGAAGGCTAATGCAGGACAACGCAAGGCTTAGCAGTGCACGGCTAGGCAAGGAAAGCGTAACAGAAGGAAAGGAAGGCAAGGCAAAGCAATGCAAGGCAAGTGAAACAAAAGGCACGGCACGGCAAGGGGAAACAAGGATAAGGCACGACAACGCAAGCTAGGCAATGCACGGCAAGGCAAGGAAAGTGTAACGCAAGGCAAGGCACGGTCAGTCGAGGCAAGGCTAATGCACGACAACGCAAGGCTTGGCAGTGCACGGCTAGGGAAGGAAAGCGTAACAGAAGGAAAGGAAGGCAAGGCAAAGCAATGCAAGGCAAGTGAAACAAAAGGCACGGCACGGCAAGGGGAAAAAAGGGTAAGGCACGACAACGCAAGCTAGGCAATGCACGGCAAGGCAAGGAAAGGGTAACGTAAGGGAAGGCACGGTGAGGCAAGGCAAGGCTAATGCACAACAACGCACGGCTAGGCAATGGACGGCAAGGCAAGGAAAGGGTAACGCAAGGGAAGTCACGGTCAGGCGAGGCATGGCTACGGCACGACAACGCAAGGCTAGGCAATGCACGGATGGTAAGCAAAGAGTAACGGAAGGCAAGGAAGGCAAGGGAATGCAAGGCAAGTGAAGAGTAAGGGAAGGAACGGCAGGGCAAGGGGAAACAAGGCTAAGGCACGACAACGCAAGCTGGGCAAAGCACGGCAAGGCAAGGAAAGGGTAACGCAAGGCAAGGCACGGTCAGGCAAGGCAAGGTTAATGCACGACAACGCAAGGCTAGGCAGTGCACGGCTAGGCAAGGAACGAGTAACGGAAGGAATGGAAGGCAAGGCAAAGCAAGGCAAGGCAAGTGTAACAAAAGGCACGGCACGGCAAGGGGAAACAAGGCTAAGGCACGACAACGCAAGCTAGGCAATGCACGGCAAGGCAAGGAAAGGGTAACGCAAGGCAAGGCAGGGTCAGGCGAGACAAGGCTAAGGCACGACAACGCAAGGCTAGGCAATGCACGGCAAGGCAAGGAAAGGGTAACGCAAGGCAAGGCACGGTGAAGAAAGGCAAGGCTAATGCACAACAACGCACGTCTAGGCAATGCACGGCAAGGCAAGGAAAGAGTAACGGAATGTAAGGAATGCAAGGGAAAGCAAGGCAAGGCAAGAGTAACGGAAGGAACGGCACGGCAAGGGTAAACAAGGCTAAGGCACGACAACGCAAGGCTAGGCAAAGCACGGCAAGGCAAGGAAAGGGTAACGCAAGGCAAGGCACGGTGAGGCAAGGCAAGGCTAATGCACGACAACGCACGGCTAGGCAAAGCAAGGCAAGGGAAGGAGAGGGTAACGCAAGGCAAGGCACGGTCAAGCGAGGCAAGGCTAAGGCACGACAACGCAAGGCTAGGCAATGCACGGCAAGGCAAGGAAACGGTAACGCAAGGGAAGGCACGGTGAGGAAAGGCAAGGCTAATGCACAACAACGCACGTCTAGGCAATGCACGGCAAGGCAAGGAAAGGGTAACGCAAGGGAAGTCACGGTCAGGCGAGGCAAGGCTAAGGCACGACAACGCAAGGCTAGGCAATGCACGGCAAGGCAAGGAAAGAGTAACGGAATGTAAGGAATGCAAGGGAAAGCAAGGCAAGGCAAGAGTAACAGAAGGAACGGCACGGCAAGGGGAAACAAGGCTAAGGCACGACAACGCAAGCTAGGGAATGCACGGCAAGGCAAGGAAAGGGTAACGTAAGGCAAGGCACTGTGAGGCAAGGCAAGGCTAATGCACAACAACGCACGGCTAGGCAATGGACGGCAAGGCAAGGAAAGGGTAACGCAAGGGAAGTCACGGTCAGGCGAGGCAAGGCTACGGCACGACAACGCAAGGCTAGGCAATGCACGGTAAGGCAAGGAAAGAGTAACGGAAGCAAGGAAGGCAAGGGAAAGCAAGGCAAGTCAAGAGTAAGGGAAGGAACGGCACGGCAAGGGGAAACAAGGCTAAGGCACTACAACGCAAGCTGGGCAAAGCACGGCAAGGCAAGGAAAGGGTAACGCAAGGCAAGGCACGGTCAGGCAAGGCAAGGCTAATGCACGACAACGCAAGGCTAGGCAGTGCACGGCTAGGCAAGGAACGAGTAACGGAAGGAATGGAAGGCAAGGCAAAGCAAGGCAAGGCAAGTGTAACAAAAGGCACGGCACGGCAAGGGGAAACAAGGCTAAGGCACGACAACGCAAGCTAGGCAATACACGGCAAGGCAAGGAAAGGGTAACGCAAGGCAAGGCAGGGTCAGGCGAGACAAAGCTAAGGCACGACAACGCAAGGCTAGGCAATGCACGGCAAGGCAAGGAAAGGGTAACGCAAGGGAAGGCACGTTGAGGAAAGGCAAGGCTAATGCACAACAACGCACGTCTAGGCAATGCACGGCAAGGCAAGGAAAGGGTAACGCAAGGGAAGTCACGGTCAGGCGAGGCAAGGCTAAGGCACGACAACGCAAGGCTAGGCAATGCACGGCAAGGCAAGGAAAGAGTAACGGAATGTAAGGAATGCAAGGGAAAGCAAGGCAAGGGAAGAGTAACAGAAGGAACGGCATGGCAAGGGGAAACAAGGCTAAGGCACGACAACGCAAGCTAGGCAATGCACGGCAAGGCAAGGAAAGGGTAACGCAAGGCAAGGCACGGTCAGGAAATGCAAGGCTAATGCACGACAACGGAAGGCTAGGCAATGCACGGCAAGGCAAGGAAAGAGTAACGGAATGTAAGGAATGCAAGAGAAAGCAAGGCAAGGCAAGAGTAACGGAAGGAACGGCACGGCAAGGGGAAACAAGGCTAAGCACAACAACGCAAGGCTAGGCAAAGCACGGCAAGGCAAGGAAAGGGAAACGCAAGGCAAGGCACGGTGAGGCATGGCAAGGCTAATGCACGACAACGCACGGCTAGGCAAAGCAAGGCAAGGGAAGGAGAGGGTAACGCAAGGCCAGGCACGGTCACTCGAGGGAAGGCTAATGCACGACAACGCAAGGCTTAGCAGTGCACGGCTAGGCAAGGAAAGCGTAACAGAAGGAAAGGAAGGCAAGGCAAAGCAATGCAAGGCAAGTGAAACAAAAGGCAAGGCACGGCAAGGGGAAACAAGGCTAAGGCACGACAACGCAAGCTAGGCAATGCACGGCAAGGCAAGGAAAGGGTAACGCAAGGCAAGGCAGGGTCAGGCGAGACAAGGCTAAGGCACGACAACGCAAGGCTAGGCAATGCACGGCAAGGCAAGGAAAGGGTAACGCAAGGGAAGGCACGGTGAGGAAAGGCAAGGCTAATGCACAACAACGCACGTCTAGGCAATGCACGGCAAGGCAAGGAAAGAGTAATGGAAGGCAAGGAAGGCAAGGGAAAGCAAGGCAAGGCAAGGGTAAGGGAAGGAACGGCACCGCAAGGGGAAACAAGGCTAAGGCACGACAACGCAAGCTAGGCAATGCACGGCAAGGCAAGGAAAGGGTAACGCAAGGCAAGGCACGATCAGGCGAGGCAAGGCTAATGCACGACAACGCAAGGCTAGGCAGTGCACGGCTAGGCAAGGAAAGAGTAACGGAAGGATAGGAAGGCAAGGCAAAGCAAGGCAAGGGAAGTGTAACAAACGGCACGGCACGGCAAGGGGAAACAAGGTAAGGCACGACAACGCAAGCTAGGCAATGCACGGCAAGGCAAGGAAAGGGTAACGCAAGGCAAGGCACGGTCAGTCGAGGCAAGGCTAATGCACGACAACGCAAGGCTTGGCAGTGCAAGGCTAGGCAAGGAAAGAGTAACAGAAGGAAAGGAAGGCAAGGCAAAGCAATGCAAGGCAAGTGAAACAAAAGGCACGGCACGGCAAGGAGAAACAAGGGTAAGGCACGACAACGCAAGCTAGGCAATGCACGGCAAGGCAAGGAAAGGGTAACGTAAGGCAAGGCACGGTGAGGCAAGGCAAGGCTAATGCACAACAACGCACGGCTAGGCAATGGACGGCAAGGCAAGGAAAGGGTAACGCAAGGGAAGTCACGGTCAGGCGAGGCAAGGCTACGGCACGACAACTCAAGGCTAGGCAATGCACGGATGGTAAGCAAAGAGTAACGGAAGGCAAGGAAGGCAAGGGAAAGCAAGGCAAGTCAAGAGTAAGGGAAGGAACGGCACGGCAAGGGGAAACAAGGCTAAGGCACGACAACGCAAGCTGGGCAAAGCACGGCAAGGCAAGGAAAGGGTAACGCAAGGCAAGGCACGGTCAGGCAAGGCAAGGCTAATGCACGACAACGCAAGGCTAGGCAGTGCACGGCTAGGCAAGGAACGAGTAACGGAAGGAATGGAAGGCAAGGCAAAGCAAGGCAAGGCAAGTGTAACAAAAGGCACGGCACGGCAAGGGGAAACAAGGCTAAGGCACGACAACGCAAGCTAGGCAATGCACGGCAAGGCAAGGAAAGGGTAACGCAAGGCAAGGCAGGGTCAGGCGAGACAAGGCTAAGGCACGACAACGCAAGGCTAGGCAATGCACGGCAAGGCATGTTAAGGGTAACGCAAGGGAAGGCACGGTGAGGAAAGGCAAGGCTAATGCACAACAACGGACGTCTAGGCAATGCACGGCAAGGCAAGGAAAGGGTAACACAAGGGAAGTCACGGTCAGGCGAGGCAAGGCTAAGGCACGACAACGCAAGGCTAGGCAATGCACGGCAAGGCAAGGAAAGAGTAACGGAATGTAAGGAATGCAAGGGAAAGCAAGGCAAGGCAAGAGTAACAGAAGGAACGGCACGGCTAGGGGAAACAAGGCTAAGGTACGACAACGCAAGCTAGGCAATGCACGGAAAGGCAAGGAAAGGGTAACGCAAGGCAAGGCACGGTCAGGAAATGCAAGGCTAATGCACGACAACGGAAGGCTAGGCAATGCACGGCAAGGCAAGGAAAGAGTAACGGAATGTAAGGAATGCAAGGGAAAGCAAGGCAAGGCAAGAGTAACGGAAGGAACGGCACGGCAAGGGGAAACAAGGCTAAGGCACGACAACGCAAGGCTAGGCAAAGCACGGCAAGGCAAGGAAAGGGTAACTCAAGGCAAGGCGCGGTGAGGCATGGCAAGGCTAATGCACGACAACGCACGGCTAGGCAAAGCAAGGCAAGGGAAGGAGAGGGTAACGCAAGGCCAGGCACGGTCAGTCGAGGGAAGGCTAATGCAGGACAACGCAAGGCTTAGCAGTGCACGGCTAGGCAAGGAAAGCGTAACAGAAGGAAAGGAAGGCAAGGCAAAGCAATGCAAGGCAAGTGAAACAAAAGGCATGGCACGGCAAGGGGAAACAAGGATAAGGCACGACAATGCAAGCTAGGCAATGCACGGCAAGGCAAGGAAATTGTAACGCAAGGCAAGGCACGGTCAGTCGAGGCAAGGCTAATGCACGACAACGCAAGGCTTGGCAGTGCACGGCTAGGGAAGGAAAGCGTAACAGAAGGAAAGGAAGGCAAGGCAAAGCAATGCAAGGCAAGTGAAACAAAAGGCACGGCACGGCAAGGGGAAAAAAGGGTAAGGCACGACAACGCAAGCTAGGCAATGCACGGCAAGGCAAGGAAAGGGTAACGTAAGGGAAGGCACGGTGAGGCAAGGCAAGGCTAATGCACAACAACGCACGGCTAGGCAATGGACGGCAAGGCAAGGAAAGGGTAACGCAAGGGAAGTCACGGTCAGGCGAGGCATGGCTACGGCACGACAACGCAAGGCTAGGCAATGCACGGATGGTAAGCAAAGAGTAACGGAAGGCAAGGAAGGCAAGGGAATGCAAGGCAAGTGAAGAGTAAGGGAAGGAACGGCAGGGCAAGGGGAAACAAGGCTAAGGCACGACAACGCAAGCTGGGCAAAGCACGGTAAGGCAAGGAAAGGGTAACGCAAGGCAAGGCACGGTCAGGCAAGGCAAGGTTAATGCACGACAACGCAAGACTAGGCAGTGCACGGCTAGGCAAGGAACGAGTAACGGAAGGAATGGAAGGCAAGGCAAAGAAAGGCAAGGCATGTGTAACAAAAGGCACGGCACGGCAAGGGGAAACAAGGCTAAGGCACGACAACGCAAGCTAGGCAATGCACGGCAAGGCAAGGAAAGGGTAACGCAAGGCAAGGCAGGGTCAGGCGAGACAAGGCTAAGGCACGACAACGCAAGGCTAGGCAATGCACGGCAAGGCAAGGAAAGGGTAACGCAAGGCAAGGCACGGTGAGGAAAGGCAAGGCTAATGCACAACAACGCACGTCTAGGCAATGCACGGCAAGGCAAGGAAAGAGTAACGGAATGTAAGGAATGCAAGGGAAAGCAAGGCAAGGCAAGAGTAACGGAAGGAACGGCACGGCAAGGGGAAACAAGGCTAAGGCACGACAACGCAAGGCTAGGCAAAGCACGGCAAGGGAAGGAAAGGGTAACGCAAGGCAAGGCACGGTGAGGCAAGGCAAGGCTAATGCACGACAACGCACGGCTAGGCAATGCACGGCAAGGCAAGGAAAGGGTAACGCAAGGGAAGGCACGGTGAGGAAAGGCAAGGCTAATGCACAACAACGCACGTCTAGGCAATGCACGGCAAGGCAAGGAAAGGGTAACGCAAGGGAAGTCACGGTCAGGCGAGGCAAGGCTAAGGCACGACAACGCAAGGCTAGGCAATGCACGGCAAGGCAAGGAAAGAGTAACGGAATGTAAGGAATGCAAGGGAAAGCAAGGCAAGGCAAGAGTAACAGAAGGAACGGCACGGCAAGGGGAAACAAGGCTAAGGCACGACAACGCAAGCTAGGGAATGCACGGCAAGGCAAGGAAAGGGTAACGTAAGGCAAGGCACTGTGAGGCAAGGCAAGGCTAATGCACAACAACGCACGTCTAGGCAATGCACGGCAAGGGAAGGAAAGGGTAACGCAAGGGAAGTCACGGTCAGGCGAGGCAAGGCTAAGGCACGACAACGCAAGGCTAGGCAGTGCACGGCTAGGCAAGGAACGAGTAACGGAAGGAATGGAAGGCAAGGCAAAGCAAGGCAAGGCAAGTGTAACAAAAGGCACGGCACGGCAAGGGGAAACAAGGCTAAGGCACGACAACGCAAGCTAGGCAATGCACGGCAAGGCAAGGAAAGGGTAACGCAAGGCAAGGCAGGGTCAGGCGAGACAAGGCTAAGGCACGACAACGCAAGGCTAGGCAATGCACGGCAAGGCAAGGAAAGGGTAACGCAAGGCAAGGCACGGTGAAGAAAGGCAAGGCTAATGCACAACAACGCACGTCTAGGCAATGCACGGCAAGGCAAGGAAAGAGTAACGGAATGTAAGGAATGCAAGGGAAAGCAAGGCAAGGCAAGAGTAACGGAAGGAACGGCACGGCAAGGGTAAACAAGGCTAAGGCACGACAACGCAAGGC
Source organism: Macrotis lagotis (assembly GCF_037893015.1). Taxonomy (NCBI): domain Eukaryota; kingdom Metazoa; phylum Chordata; class Mammalia; order Peramelemorphia; family Peramelidae; genus Macrotis; species Macrotis lagotis. The sequence goes on from NW_027421923.1 coordinate 18,268, forward strand.
TAGGCAAAGCACGGCAAGGCAAGGAAAGGGTAACGCAAGGCAAGGCACGGTGAGGCAAGGCAAGGCTAATGCACGACAACGCACGGCTAGGCAAAGCAAGGCAAGGGAAGGAGAGGGTAACGCAAGGCAAGGCACGGTCAAGCGAGGCAAGGCTAAGGCACGACAACGCAAGGCTAGGCAATGCACGGCAAGGCAAGGAAACGGTAACGCAAGGGAAGGCACGGTGAGGAAAGGCAAGGCTAATGCACAACAACGCACGTCTAGGCAATGCACGGCAAGGCAAGGAAAGGGTAACGCAAGGGAAGTCACGGTCAGGCGAGGCAAGGCTAAGGCACGACAACGCAAGGCTAGGCAATGCACGGCAAGGCAAGGAAAGAGTAACGGAATGTAAGGAATGCAAGGGAAAGCAAGGCAAGGCAAGAGTAACAGAAGGAACGGCACGGCAAGGGGAAACAAGGCTAAGGCACGACAACGCAAGCTAGGGAATGCACGGCAAGGCAAGGAAAGGGTAACGTAAGGCAAGGCACTGTGAGGCAAGGCAAGGCTAATGCACAACAACGCACGGCTAGGCAATGGACGGCAAGGCAAGGAAAGGGTAACGCAAGGGAAGTCACGGTCAGGCGAGGCAAGGCTACGGCACGACAACGCAAGGCTAGGCAATGCACGGTAAGGCAAGGAAAGAGTAACGGAAGCAAGGAAGGCAAGGGAAAGCAAGGCAAGTCAAGAGTAAGGGAAGGAACGGCACGGCAAGGGGAAACAAGGATAAGGCACGACAACGCAAGCTAGGCAATGCACGGCAAGGCAAGGAAAGTGTAACGCAAGGCAAGGCACGGTCAGTCGAGGCAAGGCTAATGCACGACAACGCAAGGCTTGGCAGTGCACGGCTAGGGAAGGAAAGCGTAACAGAAGGAAAGGAAGGCAAGGCAAAGCAATGCAAGGCAAGTGAAACAAAAGGCACGGCACGGCAAGGGGAAAAAAGGGTAAGGCACGAGAACGCAAGCTAGGCAATGCACGGCAAGGCAAGGAAAGGGTAACGTAAGGGAAGGCACGGTGAGGCAAGGCAAGGCTAATGCACAACAACGCACGGCTAGGCAATGGACGGCAAGGCAAGGAAAGGGTAACGCAAGGGAAGTCACGGTCAGGCGAGGCAAGGCTAAGGCACGACAACGCAAGGCTAGGCAATGCACGGATGGTAAGCAAAGAGTAACGGAAGGCATGGAAGGCAAGGGAATGCAAGGCAAGTGAAGAGTTAGGGAAGGAACGGCCGGGCAAGGGGAAACAAGGCTAAGGCACGACAACGCAAGCTGGGCAAAGCACGGCAAGGCAAGGAAAGGGTAACGCAAGGCAAGGCACGGTCAGGGAAGGCAAGGTTAATGCACGACAACGCAAGGCTAGGCAGTGCACGGCTAGGCAAGGAACGAGTAACGGAAGGAATGGAAGGCAAGGCAAAGCAAGGCAAGGCAAGTGTAACAAAAGGCACGGCACGGCAAGGGGAAACAAGGCTAAGGCACGACAACGCAAGCTAGGCAATGCACGGCAAGGCAAGGAAAGGGTAACGCAAGGCAAGGCAGGGTCAGGCGAGACAAGGCTAAGGCACGACAACGCAAGGCTAGGCAATGCACGGCAAGGCAAGGAAAGGGTAACGCAAGGCAAGGCACGGTGAGGAAAGGCAAGGCTAATGCACAACAACGCACGTCTAGGCAATGCACGGCAAGGCAAGGAAAGAGTAACGGAATGTAAGGAATGCAAGGGAAAGCAAGGCAAGGCAAGAGTAACGGAAGGAACGGCACGGCAAGGGGAAACAAGGCTAAGGCACGACAACGCAAGGCTAGGCAAAGCACGGCAAGGGAAGGAAAGGGTAACGCAAGGCAAGGCACGGTGAGGCAAGGCAAGGCTAATGCACGACAACGCACGGCTAGGCAAAGCAAGGCAAGGGAAGGAGAGGGTAACGCAAGGCAAGGCACGGTCAAGCGAGGCAAGGCTAAGGCACGACAACGCAAGGCTAGGCAATGCACGGCAAGGCAAGGAAAGGGTAACGCAAGGGAAGGCACGGTGAGGAAAGGCAAGGCTAATGCACAACAACGCACGTCTAGGCAATGCACGGCAAGGCAAGGAAAGGGTAACGCAAGGGAAGTCACGGTCAGGCGAGGCAAGGCTAAGGCACGACAACGCAAGGCTAGGCAATGCACGGCAAGGCAAGGAAAGAGTAACGGAATGTAAGGAATGCAAGGGAAAGCAAGGCAAGGCAAGAGTAACAGAAGGAACGGCACGGCAAGGGGAAACAAGGCTAAGGCACGACAACGCAAGCTAGGGAATGCACGGCAAGGCAAGGAAAGGGTAACGTAAGGCAAGGCACTGTGAGGCAAGGCAAGGCTAATGCACAACAACGCACGTCTAGGCAATGCACGGCAAGGGAAGGAAAGGGTAACGCAAGGGAAGTCACGGTCAGGCGAGGCAAGGCTAAGGCACGACAACGCAAGGCTAGGCAGTGCACGGCTAGGCAAGGAACGAGTAACGGAAGGAATGGAAGGCAAGGCAAAGCAAGGCAAGGCAAGTGTAACAAAAGGCACGGCACGGCAAGGGGAAACAAGGCTAAGGCACGACAACGCAAGCTAGGCAATGCACGGCAAGGCAAGGAAAGGGTAACGCAAGGCAAGGCAGGGTCAGGCGAGACAAGGCTAAGGCACGACAACGCAAGGCTAGGCAATGCACGGCAAGGCAAGGAAAGGGTAACGCAAGGCAAGGCACGGTGAAGAAAGGCAAGGCTAATGCACAACAACGCACGTCTAGGCAATGCACGGCAAGGCAAGGAAAGAGTAACGGAATGTAAGGAATGCAAGGGAAAGCAAGGCAAGGCAAGAGTAACGGAAGGAACGGCACGGCAAGGGTAAACAAGGCTAAGGCACGACAACGCAAGGCTAGGCAAAGCACGGCAAGGCAAGGAAAGGGTAACGCAAGGCAAGGCACGGTGAGGCAAGGCAAGGCTAATGCACGACAACGCACGGCTAGGCAAAGCAAGGCAAGGGAAGGAGAGGGTAACGCAAGGCAAGGCACGGTCAAGCGAGGCAAGGCTAAGGCACGACAACGCAAGGCTAGGCAATGCACGGCAAGGCAAGGAAACGGTAACGCAAGGGAAGGCACGGTGAGGAAAGGCAAGGCTAATGCACAACAACGCACGTCTAGGCAATGCACGGCAAGGCAAGGAAAGGGTAACGCAAGGGAAGTCACGGTCAGGCGAGGCAAGGCTAAGGCACGACAACGCAAGGCTAGGCAATGCACGGCAAGGCAAGGAAAGAGTAACGGAATGTAAGGAATGCAAGGGAAAGCAAGGCAAGGCAAGAGTAACAGAAGGAACGGCACGGCAAGGGGAAACAAGGCTAAGGCACGACAACGCAAGCTAGGGAATGCACGGCAAGGCAAGGAAAGGGTAACGTAAGGCAAGGCACTGTGAGGCAAGGCAAGGCTAATGCACAACAACGCACGGCTAGGCAATGGACGGCAAGGCAAGGAAAGGGTAACGCAAGGGAAGTCACGGTCAGGCGAGGCAAGGCTACGGCACGACAACGCAAGGCTAGGCAATGCACGGTAAGGCAAGGAAAGAGTAACGGAAGCAAGGAAGGCAAGGGAAAGCAAGGCAAGTCAAGAGTAAGGGAAGGAACGGCACGGCAAGGGGAAACAAGGCTAAGGCACTACAACGCAAGCTGGGCAAAGCACGGCAAGGCAAGGAAAGGGTAACGCAAGGCAAGGCACGGTCAGGCAAGGCAAGGCTAATGCACGACAACGCAAGGCTAGGCAGTGCACGGCTAGGCAAGGAACGAGTAACGGAAGGAATGGAAGGCAAGGCAAAGCAAGGCAAGGCAAGTGTAACAAAAGGCAAGGCACGGCAAGGGGAAACAAGGCTAAGGCACGACAACGCAAGCTAGGCAATACACGGCAAGGCAAGGAAAGGGTAACGCAAGGCAAGGCAGGGTCAGGCGAGACAAAGCTAAGGCACGACAACGCAAGGCTAGGCAATGCACGGCAAGGCAAGGAAAGGGTAACGCAAGGGAAGGCACGTTGAGGAAAGGCAAGGCTAATGCACAACAACGCACGTCTAGGCAATGCACGGCAAGGCAAGGAAAGGGTAACGCAAGGGAAGTCACGGTCAGGCGAGGCAAGGCTAAGGCACGACAACGCAAGGCTAGGCAATGCACGGCAAGGCAAGGAAAGAGTAACGGAATGTAAGGAATGCAAGGGAAAGCAAGGCAAGGGAAGAGTAACAGAAGGAACGGCATGGCAAGGGGAAACAAGGCTAAGGCACGACAACGCAAGCTAGGCAATGCACGGCAAGGCAAGGAAAGGGTAACGCAAGGCAAGGCACGGTCAGGAAATGCAAGGCTAATGCACGACAACGGAAGGCTAGGCAATGCACGGCAAGGCAAGGAAAGAGTAACGGAATGTAAGGAATGCAAGAGAAAGCAAGGCAAGGCAAGAGTAACGGAAGGAACGGCACGGCAAGGGGAAACAAGGCTAAGCACAACAACGCAAGGCTAGGCAAAGCACGGCAAGGCAAGGAAAGGGAAACGCAAGGCAAGGCACGGTGAGGCATGGCAAGGCTAATGCACGACAACGCACGGCTAGGCAAAGCAAGGCAAGGGAAGGAGAGGGTAACGCAAGGCCAGGCACGGTCACTCGAGGGAAGGCTAATGCACGACAACGCAAAGCTTAGCAGTGCACGGCTAGGCAAGGAAAGAGTAACGGAATGTAAGGAATGCAAGGGAAAGCAAGGCAAGGCAAGAGTAACGGAAGGAACGGCACGGCAAGGGGAAACAAGGATAAGGCACGACAACGCAAGCTAGGCAATGCACGGCAAGGCAAGGAAAGGGTAACGCAAGGCAAGGCACGGTCAGTCGAGGCAAGGCTAATGCACGACAACGCAAGGCTTGGCAGTGCACGGCTAGGGAAGGAAAGCGTAACAGAAGGAAAGGAAGGCAAGGCAAAGCAATGCAAGGCAAGTGAAACAAAAGGCACGGCACGGCAAGGGGAAAAAAGGGTAAGGCACGACAACGCAAGCTAGGCAATGCACGGCAAGGCAAGGAAAGGGTAACGTAAGGGAAGGCACGGTGAGGCAAGGCAAGGCTAATGCACAACAACGCACGGCTAGGCAATGGACGGCAAGGCAAAGAAAGGGTAACGCAAGGGAAGTCACGGTCAGGCGAGGCAAGGCTAAGGCACGACAACGCAAGGCTAGGCAATGCACGGATGGTAAGCAAAGAGTAACGGAAGGCAAGGAAGGCAAGGGAATGCAAGGCAAGTGAAGAGTAAGGGAAGGAACGGCAGGGCAAGGGGAAACAAGGCTAAGGCACGACAACGCAAGCTGGGCAAAGCACGGCAAGGCAAGGAAAGGGTAACGCAAGGCAAGGCACGGTCAGGCAAGGCAAGGTTAATGCACGACAACGCAAGGCTAGGCAGTGCACGGCTAGGCAAGGAACGAGTAACGGAAGGAATGGAAGGCAAGGCAAAGCAAGGCAAGGCAAGTGTAACAAAAGGCACGGCACGGCAAGGGGAAACAAGGCTAAGGCACGACAACGCAAGCTAGGCAATGCACGGCAAGGCAAGGAAAGGGTAACGCAAGGCAAGGCACGGTGAGGCAAGGCAAGGCTAATGCACGACAACGCACGGCTAGGCAAAGCAAGGCAAGGGAAGGAGAGGGTAACGCAAGGCAAGGCACGGTCAAGCGAGGCAAGGCTAAGGCACGACAACGCAAGGCTAGGCAATGCACGGCAAGGCAAGGAAAGGGTAACGCAAGGGAAGGCACGGTGAGGAAAGGCAAGGCTAATGCACAACAACGCACGTCTAGGCAATGCACGGCAAGGCAAGGAAAGGGTAACGCAAGGGAAGTCACGGTCAGGCGAGGCAAGGCTAAGGCACGACAACGCAAGGCTAGGCAATGCACGGCAAGGCAAGGAAAGAGTAACGGAATGTAAGGAATGCAAGGGAAAGCAAGGCAAGGCAAGAGTAACAGAAGGAACGGCACGGCAAGGGGAAACAAGGCTAAGGCACGACAACGCAAGCTAGGCAATGCACGGCAAGGCAAGGAAAGGGTAACGCAAGGCAAGGCACGGTCAGGAAATGCAAGGCTAATGCACGACAACGGAAGTCTAGGCAATGCACGGCAAGGCAAGGAAAGAGTAACGGAATGTAAGGAATGCAAGGGAAAGCAAGGCAAGGCAAGAGTAACGGAAGGAACGGCACGGCAAGGGGAAACAAGGCTAAGGCACCTCAACGCAAGGCTTAGCAGTGCACGGCTAGGCAACGAAAGCGTAACAGAAGGAAAGGAAGGCAAGGCAAAGCAATGCAAGGCAAGTGAAACAAAAGGCACGGCACGGTAAGGGGATAAAAGGGTATGGCACGACAACGCAAGCTAGGCAATGCACGGCAAGGCAAGGAAAGGGTAACGCAAGGCAAGGCACGGTCAGAGAAGGCAAGGCTAATGCACGACAACGCAAGGCTAGGCAATGCACGGTAAGGCAAGGAAAGAGTAACGGAAGGCAAGGAAGGCAAGGGAAAGCAAGGCAAGTCAAGAGTAAGGGAAGGAACGGCACGGCAAGGGGAAACAAGGCTAAGGCACTACAACGCAAGCTGGGCAAAGCACGGCAAGGCAAGGAAAGGGTAACGAAAGGCAAGGCACGGTCAGGCAAGGCAAGGTTAATGCACGACAACGCAAGGCTAGGCAGTGCACGGCTAGGCAAGGAACGAGTAACGGAAGGAATGGAAGGCAAGGCAAAGCAAGGCAAGGCAAGTGTAACAAAAGGCACGGCACGGCAAGGGGAAACAAGGCTAAGGCACGACAACGCAAGCTAGGCAATGCACGGCAAGGCAAGGAAAGGGTAACGCAAGGCAAGGCAGGGTCAGGCGAGACAAGGCTAAGGCACGACAACGCAAGGCTAGGCAATGCACGGCAAGGCAAGGAAAGGGTAACGCAAGGGAAGGCACGTTGAGGAAAGGCAAGGCTAATGCACAACAACGCACGTCTAGGCAATGCACGGCAAGGCAAGGAAAGGGTAACGCAAGGGAAGTCACGGTCAGGCGAGGCAAGGCTAAGGCACGACAACGCAAGGCTAGGCAATGCACGGCAAGGCAAGGAAAGAGTAACGGAATGTAAGGAATGCAAGGGAAAGCAAGGCAAGGCAAGAGTAACAGAAGGAACGGCACGGCTAGGGGAAACAAGGCTAAGGTACGACAACGCAAGCTAGGCAATGCACGGAAAGGCAAGGAAAGGGTAACGCAAGGCAAGGCACGGTGAGGCATGGCAAGGCTAATGCACGACAACGCACGGCTAGGCAAAGCAAGGCAAGGGAAGGAGAGGGTAACGCAAGGCCAGGCAGGGTCACTCGAGGGAAGGCTAATGCACGACAACGCAAGGCTTAGCAGTGCACGGCTAGGCAAGGAAAGCGTAACAGAAGGAAAGGAATGCAAGGCAAAGCAATGCAAGGCAAGTGAAACAAAAGGCAAGGCACGGCAAGGGGAAACAAGGCTAAGGCACGACAACGCAAGCTAGGCAATGCACGGCAAGCCAAGGAAAGGGTAACGCAAGGCAAGGCATGGTTAGGCGAGACAAGGCTAAGGCACGACAACGCAAGGCTAGGCAATGCACGGCAAGGCAAGGAAAGGGTAACGCAAGGCAAGGCACGGTCAGGAAATGCAAGGCTAATGCACGACAACGGAAAGCTAGGCAATGCACGGCAAGGCAAGGAAAGAGTAACGGAATGTAAGGAATGCAAGGGAAAGCAAGGCAAGGCAAGAGTAACGGAAGGAAGGGCAAGGCAAGGGGAAACAAGGCTAAGGCACGACAACGCAAGGCTTAGCAGTGCACGGCTAGGCAACGAAAGCGTAACAGAAGGAAAGGAAGGCAAGGCAAAGCAATGCAAGGCAAGTGAAACAAAAGGCACGGCACGGTAAGGGGATAAAAGGGTATGGCACGACAACGCAAGCTAGGCAATGCACGGCAAGGCAAGTAAAGGGTAACGCAAGGCAAGGCACGGTCAGAGAAGGCAAGGCTAATGCACGACAACGCAAGGCTAGGCAATGCACGGTAAGGCAAGGAAAGAGTAACGGAAGGCAAGGAAGGCAAGGGAAAGCAAGGCAAGTCAAGAGTAAGGGAAGGAACGGCACGGCAAGGGGAAACAAGGCTAAGGCACGACAACGCAAGCTGGGCAAAGCACGGCAAGGCAAGGAAAGGGTAACGCAAGGCAAGGCACGGTCAGGCAAGGCAAGGCTAATGCACGACAACGCAAGGCTAGGCAGTGCACGGCTAGGCAAGGAACGAGTAACGGAAGGAATGGAAGGCAAGGCAAAGCAAGGCAAGGCAAGTGTAACAAAAGGCACGGCACGGGAAGGGGAAACAAGGCTAAGGCACGACAACGCAAGCTAGGCAATGCACGGCAAGGCAAGGAAAGGGTAACGCAAGGCAAGGCAGGGTCAGGCGAGACAAGGCTAAGGCACGACAACGCAAGGCTAGGCAATGCACGGCAAGGCAAGTTAAGGGTAACGCAAGGGAAGGCACGGTGAGGAAAGGCAAGGCTAATGCACAACAACGCACGTCTAGGCAATGCACGGCAAGGAAAGGAAAGGGTAACACAAGGGAAGTCACGGTCAGGCGAGGCAAGGCTAAGGCACGACAACGCAAGGCTAGGCAATGCACGGCAAGGCAAGGAAAGAGTAACGGAATGTAAGGAATGCAAGGGAAAGCAAGGCAAGGCAAGAGTAACAGAAGGAACGGCACGGCAAGGGGAAACAAGGCTAAGGTACGACAACGCAAGCTAGGCAATGCACGGAAAGGCAAGGAAAGGGTAACGCAAGGCAAGGCACGGTCAGGAAATGCAAGGCTAATGCACGACAACGGAAGGCTAGGCAATGCACGGCAAGGCAAGGAAAGAGTAACGGAATGTAAGGAATGCAAGGGAAAGCAAGGCAAGGCAAGAGTAACGGAAGGAACGGCACGGCAAGGGGAAACAAGGCTAAGGCACGACAACGCAAGGCTAGGCAAAGCACGGCAAGGCAAGGAAAGGGTAACTCAAGGCAAGGCACGGTGAGGCATGGCAAGGCTAATGCACGACAACGCACGGCTAGGCAAAGCAAGGCAAGGGAAGGAGAGGGTAACGCAAGGCCAGGCACGGTCAGTCGAGGGAAGGCTAATGCAGGACAACGCAAGGCTTAGCAGTGCACGGCTAGGCAAGGAAAGCGTAACAGAAGGAAAGGAAGGCAAGGCAAAGCAATGCAAGGCAAGTGAAACAAAAGGCACGGCACGGCAAGGGGAAACAAGGATAAGGCACGACAACGCAAGCTAGGCAATGCACGGCAAGGCAAGGAAAGTGTAACGCAAGGCAAGGCACGGTCAGTCGAGGCAAGGCTAATGCACGACAACGCAAGGCTTGGCAGTGCACGGCTAGGGAAGGAAAGCGTAACAGAAGGAAAGGAAGGCAAGGCAAAGCAATGCAAGGCAAGTGAAACAAAAGGCAAGGCGCGGCAAGGGGAAAAAAGGGTAAGGCACGACAACGCAAGCTAGGCAATGCACGGCAAGGCAAGGAAAGGGTAACGTAAGGGAAGGCACGGTGAGGCAAGGCAAGGCTAATGCACAACAACGCACGGCTAGGCAATGGACGGCAAGGCAAGGAAAGGGTAACGCAAGGGAAGTCACGGTCAGGCGAGGCATGGCTACGGCACGACAACGCAAGGCTAGGCAATGCACGGATGGTAAGCAAAGAGTAACGGAAGGCAAGGAAGGCAAGGGAATGCAAGGCAAGTGAAGAGTAAGGGAAGGAACGGCAGGGCAAGGGGAAACAAGGCTAAGGCACGACAACGCAAGCTGGGCAAAGCACGGCAAGGCAAGGAAAGGGTAACGCAAGGCAAGGCACGGTCAGGCAAGGCAAGGTTAATGCACGACAACGCAAGGCTAGGCAGTGCACGGCTAGGCAAGGAACGAGTAACGGAAGGAATGGAAGGCAAGGCAAAGCAAGGCAAGGCAAGTGTAACAAAAGGCACGGCACGGCAAGGGGAAACAAGGCTAAGGCACGACAACGCAAGCTAGGCAATGCACGGCAAGGCAAGGAAAGGGTAACGCAAGGCAAGGCAGGGTCAGGCGAGACAAGGCTAAGGCACGACAACGCAAGGCTAGGCAATGCACGGCAAGGCAAGGAAAGGGTAACGCAAGGCAAGGCACGGTGAGGAAAAGCAAGGCTAATGCACAACAACGCACGTCTAGGCAATGCACGGGAAGGCAAGGAAAGAGTAACGGAATGTAAGGAATGCAAGGGAAAGCAAGGCAAGGCAAGAGTAACGGAAGGAACGGCACGGCAAGGGGAAACAAGGCTAAGGCACGACAACGCAAGGCTAGGCAATGCACGGCAAGGCAAGGAAAGGGTAACGCAAGGCAAGGCACGGTGAGGCAAGGCAAGGCTAATGCACGACAACGCACGGCTAGGCAAAGCAAGGCAAGGGAAGGAGAGGGTAACGCAAGGCAAGGCACGGTCAAGCGAGGCAAGGCTAAGGCACGACAACGCAAGGCTAGGCAATGCACGGCAAGGCAAGGAAAGGGTAACGCAAGGGAAGGCACGGTGAGGAAAGGCAAGGCTAATGCACAACAACGCACGTCTAGGCAATGCACGGCAAGGGAAGGAAAGGGTAACGCAAGGGAAGTCACGGTCAGGGGAGGCAAGGCTAAGGCACGACAACGCAAGGCTAGGCAATGCACGGCAAGGCAAGGAAAGAGTAACGGAATGTAAGGAATGCAAGGGAAAGCAAGGCAAGGCAAGAGTAACAGAAGGAACGGCACGGCAAGGGGAAACAAGGCTAAGGCACGACAACGCAAGCTAGGGAATGCACGGCAAGGCAAGGAAAGGGTAACGTAAGGCAAGGCACTGTGAGGCAAGGCAAGGCTAATGCACAACAACGCACGTCTAGGCAATGCACGGCAAGGCAAGGAAAGGGTAACGCAAGGGAAGTCACGGTCAGGCGAGGCAAGGCTAAGGCACGACAACGCAAGGCTAGGCAATGCACGGCAAGGCAAGGAAAGAGTAACGGAATGTAAGGAATGCAAGGGAAAGCAAGGCAAGGCAAGAGTAACAGAAGGAACGGCATGGCAAGGGGAAACAAGGCTAAGGCACGACAACGCAAGCTAGGCAATGCACGGCAAGGCAAGGAAAGGGTAACGCAAGGCAAGGCACGGTCAGGAAATGCAAGGCTAATGCACGACAACGGAAGGCTAGGCAATGCACGGCAAGGCAAGGAAAGAATAACGGAATGTAAGGAATGCAAGAGAAAGCAAGGCAAGGCAAGAGTAACGGAAGGAACGGCACGGCAAGGGGAAACAAGGCTAAGGCACGACAACGCAAGGCTAGGCAAAGCACGGCAAGGCAAGGAAAGGGTAACGCAAGGCAAGGCACGGTGAGGCATGGCAAGGCTAATGCACGACAACGCACGGCTAGGCAAAGCAAGGCAAGGGAAGGAGAGGGTAACGCAAGGCCAGGCAGGGTCACTCGAGGGAAGGCTAATGCACGACAACGCAAGGCTTAGCAGTGCACGGCTAGGCAAGGAAAGCGTAACAGAAGGAAAGGAATGCAAGGCAAAGCAATGCAAGGCAAGTGAAACAAAAGGCAAGGCACGGCAAGGGGAAACAAGGCTAAGGCACGACAACGCAAGCTAGGCAATGCACGGCAAGCCAAGGAAAGGGTAACGCAAGGCAAGGCATGGTTAGGCGAGACAAGGCTAAGGCACGACAACGCAAGGCTAGGCAATGCACGGCAAGGCAAGGAAAGGGTAACGCAAGGCAAGGCACGGTCAGGAAATGCAAGGCTAATGCACGACAACGGAAAGCTAGGCAATGCACGGCAAGGCAAGGAAAGAGTAACGGAATGTAAGGAATGCAAGGGAAAGCAAGGCAAGGCAAGAGTAACGGAAGGAAGGGCAAGGCAAGGGGAAACAAGGCTAAGGCACGACAACGCAAGGCTTAGCAGTGCACGGCTAGGCAACGAAAGCGTAACAGAAGGAAAGGAAGGCAAGGCAAAGCAATGCAAGGCAAGTGAAACAAAAGGCACGGCACGGTAAGGGGATAAAAGGGTATGGCACGACAACGCAAGCTAGGCAATGCACGGCAAGGCAAGTAAAGGGTAACGCAAGGCAAGGCACGGTCAGAGAAGGCAACGCTAATGCACGACAACGCAAGGCTAGGCAATGCACGGTAAGGCAAGGAAAGAGTAACGGAAGGCAAGGAAGGCAAGGGAAAGCAAGGCAAGTCAAGAGTAAGGGAAGGAACGGCACGGCAAGGGGAAACAAGGCTAAGGCACGACAACGCAAGCTGGGCAAAGCACGGCAAGGCAAGGAAAGGGTAACGCAAGGCAAGGCACGGTCAGGCAAGGCAAGGCTAATGCACGACAACGCAAGGCTAGGCAGTGCACGGCTAGGCAAGGAACGAGTAACGGAAGGAATGGAAGGCAAGGCAAAGCAAGGCAAGGCAAGTGTAACAAAAGGCACGGCACGGGAAGGGGAAACAAGGCTAAGGCACGACAACGCAAGCTAGGCAATGCACGGCAAGGCAAGGAAAGGGTAACGCAAGGCAAGGCAGGGTCAGGCGAGACAAGGCTAAGGCACGACAACGCAAGGCTAGGCAATGCACGGCAAGGCAAGTTAAGGGTAACGCAAGGGAAGGCACGGTGAGGAAAGGCAAGGCTAATGCACAACAACGCACGTCTAGGCAATGCACGGCAAGGAAAGGAAAGGGTAACACAAGGGAAGTCACGGTCAGGCGAGGCAAGGCTAAGGCACGACAACGCAAGGCTAGGCAATGCACGGCAAGGCAAGGAAAGAGTAACGGAATGTAAGGAATGCAAGGGAAAGCAAGGCAAGGCAAGAGTAACAGAAGGAACGGCACGGCAAGGGGAAACAAGGCTAAGGTACGACAACGCAAGCTAGGCAATGCACGGAAAGGCAAGGAAAGGGTAACGCAAGGCAAGGCACGGTCAGGAAATGCAAGGCTAATGCACGACAACGAAAGGCTAGGCAATGCACGGCAAGGCAAGGAAAGAGTAACGGAATGTAAGGAATGCAAGGGAAAGCAAGGCAAGGCAAGAGTAACGGAAGGAACGGCACGGCAAGGGGAAACAAGGCTAAGGCACGACAACGCAAGGCTAGGCAAAGCACGGCAAGGCAAGGAAAGGGTAACTCAAGGCAAGGCACGGTGAGGCATGGCAAGGCTAATGCACGACAACGCACGGCTAGGCAAAGCAAGGCAAGGGAAGGAGAGGGTAACGCAAGGCCAGGCACGGTCAGTCGAGGGAAGGCTAATGCAGGACAACGCAAGGCTTAGCAGTGCACGGCTAGGCAAGGAAAGCGTAACAGAAGGAAAGGAAGGCAAGGCAAAGCAATGCAAGGCAAGTGAAACAAAAGGCACGGCACGGCAAGGGGAAACAAGGATAAGGCACGACAACGCAAGCTAGGCAATGCACGGCAAGGCAAGGAAAGTGTAACGCAAGGCAAGGCACGGTCAGTCGAGGCAAGGCTAATGCACGACAACGCAAGGCTTGGCAGTGCACGGCTAGGGAAGGAAAGCGTAACAGAAGGAAAGGAAGGCAAGGCAAAGCAATGCAAGGCAAGTGAAACAAAAGGCAAGGCGCGGCAAGGGGAAAAAAGGGTAAGGCACGACAACGCAAGCTAGGCAATGCACGGCAAGGCAAGGAAAGGGTAACGTAAGGGAAGGCACGGTGAGGCAAGGCAAGGCTAATGCACAACAACGCACGGCTAGGCAATGGACGGCAAGGCAAGGAAAGGGTAACGCAAGGGAAGTCACGGTCAGGCGAGGCATGGCTACGGCACGACAACGCAAGGCTAGGCAATGCACGGATGGTAAGCAAAGAGTAACGGAAGGCAAGGAAGGCAAGGGAATGCAAGGCAAGTGAAGAGTAAGGGAAGGAACGGCAGGGCAAGGGGAAACAAGGCTAAGGCACGACAACGCAAGCTGGGCAAAGCACGGCAAGGCAAGGAAAGGGTAAAGCAAGGCAAGGCACGGTCAGGCAAGGCAAGGTTAATGCACGACAACGCAAGGCTAGGCAGTGCACGGCTAGGCAAGGAACGAGTAACGGAAGGAATGGAAGGCAAGGCAAAGCAAGGCAAGGCAAGTGTAACAAAAGGCACGGCACGGCAAGGGGAAACAAGGCTAAGGCACGACAACGCAAGCTAGGCAATGCACGGCAAGGCAAGGAAAGGGTAACGCAAGGCAAGGCAGGGTCAGGCGAGACAAGGCTAAGGCACGACAACGCAAGGCTAGGCAATGCACGGCAAGGCAAGGAAAGGGTAACGCAAGGCAAGGCACGGTGAAGAAAGGCAAGGCTAATGCACAACAACGCACGTCTAGGCAATGCACGGCAAGGCAAGGAAAGAGTAACGGAATGTAAGGAATGCAAGGGAAAGCAAGGCAAGGCAAGAGTAACGGAAGGAACGGCACGGCAAGGGTAAACAAGGCTAAGGCACGACAACGCAAGGCTAGGCAAAGCACGGCAAGGCAAGGAAAGGGTAACGCAAGGCAAGGCACGGTGAGGCAAGGCAAGGCTAATGCACGACAACGCACGGCTAGGCAAAGCAAGGCAAGGGAAGGAGAGGGTAACGCAAGGCAAGGCACGGTCAAGCGAGGCAAGGCTAAGGCACGACAACGCAAGGCTAGGCAATGCACGGCAAGGCAAGGAAACGGTAACGCAAGGGAAGGCACGGTGAGGAAAGGCAAGGCTAATGCACAACAACGCACGTCTAGGCAATGCACGGCAAGGCAAGGAAAGGGTAACGCAAGGGAAGTCACGGTCAGGCGAGGCAAGGCTAAGGCACGACAACGCAAGGCTAGGCAATGCACGGCAAGGCAAGGAAAGAGTAACGGAATGTAAGGAATGCAAGGGAAAGCAAGGCAAGGCAAGAGTAACAGAAGGAACGGCACGGCAAGGGGAAACAAGGCTAAGGCACGACAACGCAAGCTAGGGAATGCACGGCAAGGCAAGGAAAGGGTAACGTAAGGCAAGGCACTGTGAGGCAAGGCAAGGCTAATGCACAACAACGCACGGCTAGGCAATGGACGGCAAGGCAAGGAAAGGGTAACGCAAGGGAAGTCACGGTCAGGCGAGGCAAGGCTACGGCACGACAACGCAAGGCTAGGCAATGCACGGTAAGGCAAGGAAAGAGTAACGGAAGCAAGGAAGGCAAGGGAAAGCAAGGCAAGTCAAGAGTAAGGGAAGGAACGGCACGGCAAGGGGAAACAAGGCTAAGGCACTACAACGCAAGCTGGGCAAAGCACGGCAAGGCAAGGAAAGGGTAACGCAAGGCAAGGCACGGTCAGGCAAGGCAAGGCTAATGCACGACAACGCAAGGCTAGGCAGTGCACGGCTAGGCAAGGAACGAGTAACGGAAGGAATGGAAGGCAAGGCAAAGCAAGGCAAGGCAAGTGTAACAAAAGGCACGGCACGGCAAGGGGAAACAAGGCTAAGGCACGACAACGCAAGCTAGGCAATACACGGCAAGGCAAGGAAAGGGTAACGCAAGGCAAGGCAGGGTCAGGCGAGACAAAGCTAACGCACGACAACGCAAGGCTAGGCAATGCACGGCAAGGCAAGGAAAGGGTAACGCAAGGGAAGGCACGTTGAGGAAAGGCAAGGCTAATGCACAACAACGCACGTCTAGGCAATGCACGGCAAGGCAAGGAAAGGGTAACGCAAGGGAAGTCACGGTCAGGCGAGGCAAGGCTAAGGCACGACAACGCAAGGCTAGGCAATGCACGGCAAGGCAAGGAAAGAGTAACGGAATGTAAGGAATGCAAGGGAAAGCAAGGCAAGGGAAGAGTAACAGAAGGAACGGCATGGCAAGGGGAAACAAGGCTAAGGCACGACAACGCAAGCTAGGCAATGCACGGCAAGGCAAGGAAAGGGTAACGCAAGGCAAGGCACGGTCAGGAAATGCAAGGCTAATGCACGACAACGGAAGGCTAGGCAATGCACGGCAAGGCAAGGAAAGAGTAACGGAATGTAAGGAATGCAAGAGAAAGCAAGGCAAGGCAAGAGTAACGGAAGGAACGGCACGGCAAGGGGAAACAAGGCTAAGCACAACAACGCAAGGCTAGGCAAAGCACGGCAAGGCAAGGAAAGGGAAACGCAAGGCAAGGCACGGTGAGGCATGGCAAGGCTAATGCACGACAACGCACGGCTAGGCAAAGCAAGGCAAGGGAAGGAGAGGGTAACGCAAGGCCAGGCACGGTCACTCGAGGGAAGGCTAATGCACGACAACGCAAGGCTTAGCAGTGCACGGCTAGGCAAGGAAAGCGTAACAGAAGGAAAGGAAGGCAAGGCAAAGCAATGCAAGGCAAGTGAAACAAAAGGCAAGGCACGGCAAGGGGAAACAAGGCTAAGGCACGACAACGCAAGCTAGGCAATGCACGGCAAGGCAAGGAAAGGGTAACGCAAGGCAAGGCAGGGTCAGGCGAGACAAGGCTAAGGCACGACAACGCAAGGCTAGGCAATGCACGGCAAGGCAAGGAAAGGGTAACGCAAGGGAAGGCACGGTGAGGAAAGGCAAGGCTAATGCACAACAACGCACGTCTAGGCAATGCACGGCAAGGCAAGGAAAGAGTAATGGAAGGCAAGGAAGGCAAGGGAAAGCAAGGCAAGGCAAGGGTAAGGGAAGGAACGGCACCGCAAGGGGAAACAAGGCTAAGGCACGACAACGCAAGCTAGGCAATGCACGGCAAGGCAAGGAAAGGGTAACGCAAGGCAAGGCACGATCAGGCGAGGCAAGGCTAATGCACGACAACGCAAGGCTAGGCAGTGCACGGCTAGGCAAGGAAAGAGTAACGGAAGGATAGGAAGGCAAGGCAAAGCAAGGCAAGGGAAGTGTAACAAACGGCACGGCACGGCAAGGGGAAACAAGGTAAGGCACGACAACGCAAGCTAGGCAATGCACGGCAAGGCAAGGAAAGGGTAACGCAAGGCAAGGCACGGTCAGTCGAGGCAAGGCTAATGCACGACAACGCAAGGCTTGGCAGTGCAAGGCTAGGCAAGGAAAGAGTAACAGAAGGAAAGGAAGGCAAGGCAAAGCAATGCAAGGCACGTGAAACAAAAGGCACGGCACGGCAAGGAGAAACAAGGGTAAGGCACGACAACGCAAGCTAGGCAATGCACGGCAAGGCAAGGAAAGGGTAACGTAAGGCAAGGCACGGTGAGGCAAGGCAAGGCTAATGCACAACAACGCACGGCTAGGCAATGGACGGCAAGGCAAGGAAAGGGTAACGCAAGGGAAGTCACGGTCAGGCGAGGCAAGGCTACGGCACGACAACTCAAGGCTAGGCAATGCACGGATGGTAAGCAAAGAGTAACGGAAGGCAAGGAAGGCAAGGGAAAGCAAGGCAAGTCAAGAGTAAGGGAAGGAACGGCACGGCAAGGGGAAACAAGGCTAAGGCACGACAACGCAAGCTGGGCAAAGCACGGCAAGGCAAGGAAAGGGTAACGCAAGGCAAGGCACGGTCAGGCAAGGCAAGGCTAATGCACGACAACGCAAGGCTAGGCAGTGCACGGCTAGGCAAGGAACGAGTAACGGAAGGAATGGAAGGCAAGGCAAAGCAAGGCAAGGCAAGTGTAACAAAAGGCACGGCACGGCAAGGGGAAACAAGGCTAAGGCACGACAACGCAAGCTAGGCAATGCACGGCAAGGCAAGGAAAGGGTAACGCAAGGCAAGGCAGGGTCAGGCGAGACAAGGCTAAGGCACGACAACGCAAGGCTAGGCAATGCACGGCAAGGCATGTTAAGGGTAACGCAAGGGAAGGCACGGTGAGGAAAGGCAAGGCTAATGCACAACAACGGACGTCTAGGCAATGCACGGCAAGGCAAGGAAAGGGTAACACAAGGGAAGTCACGGTCAGGCGAGGCAAGGCTAAGGCACGACAACGCAAGGCTAGGCAATGCACGGCAAGGCAAGGAAAGAGTAACGGAATGTAAGGAATGCAAGGGAAAGCAAGGCAAGGCAAGAGTAACAGAAGGAACGGCACGGCTAGGGGAAACAAGGCTAAGGTACGACAACGCAAGCTAGGCAATGCACGGAAAGGCAAGGAAAGGGTAACGCAAGGCAAGGCACGGTCAGGAAATGCAAGGCTAATGCACGACAACGGAAGGCTAGGCAATGCACGGCAAGGCAAGGAAAGAGTAACGGAATGTAAGGAATGCAAGGGAAAGCAAGGCAAGGCAAGAGTAACGGAAGGAACGGCACGGCAAGGGGAAACAAGGCTAAGGCACGACAACGCAAGGCTAGGCAAAGCACGGCAAGGCAAGGAAAGGGTAACTCAAGGCAAGGCGCGGTGAGGCATGGCAAGGCTAATGCACGACAACGCACGGCTAGGCAAAGCAAGGCAAGGGAAGGAGAGGGTAACGCAAGGCCAGGCACGGTCAGTCGAGGGAAGGCTAATGCAGGACAACGCAAGGCTTAGCAGTGCACGGCTAGGCAAGGAAAGCGTAACAGAAGGAAAGGAAGGCAAGGCAAAGCAATGCAAGGCAAGTGAAACAAAAGGCATGGCACGGCAAGGGGAAACAAGGATAAGGCACGACAATGCAAGCTAGGCAATGCACGGCAAGGCAAGGAAATTGTAACGCAAGGCAAGGCACGGTCAGTCGAGGCAAGGCTAATGCACGACAACGCAAGGCTTGGCAGTGCACGGCTAGGGAAGGAAAGCGTAACAGAAGGAAAGGAAGGCAAGGCAAAGCAATGCAAGGCAAGTGAAACAAAAGGCACGGCACGGCAAGGGGAAAAAAGGGTAAGGCACGACAACGCAAGCTAGGCAATGCACGGCAAGGCAAGGAAAGGGTAACGTAAGGGAAGGCACGGTGAGGCAAGGCAAGGCTAATGCACAACAACGCACGGCTAGGCAATGGACGGCAATGCAAGGAAAGGGTAACGCAAGGGAAGTCACGGTCAGGCGAGGCATGGCTACGGCACGACAACGCAAGGCTAGGCAATGCACGGATGGTAAGCAAAGAGTAACGGAAGGCAAGGAAGGCAAGGGAATGCAAGGCAAGTGAAGAGTAAGGGAAGGAACGGCAGGGCAAGGGGAAACAAGGCTAAGGCACGACAACGCAAGCTGGGCAAAGCACGGTAAGGCAAGGAAAGGGTAACGCAAGGCAAGGCACGGTCAGGCAAGGCAAGGTTAATGCACGACAACGCAAGACTAGGCAGTGCACGGCTAGGCAAGGAACGAGTAACGGAAGGAATGGAAGGCAAGGCAAAGAAAGGCAAGGCATGTGTAACAAAAGGCACGGCACGGCAAGGGGAAACAAGGCTAAGGCACGACAACGCAAGCTAGGCAATGCACGGCAAGGCAAGGAAAGGGTAACGCAAGGCAAGGCAGGGTCAGGCGAGACAAGGCTAAGGCACGACAACGCAAGGCTAGGCAATGCACGGCAAGGCAAGGAAAGGGTAACGCAAGGCAAGGCACGGTGAGGAAAGGCAAGGCTAATGCACAACAACGCACGTCTAGGCAATGCACGGCAAGGCAAGGAAAGAGTAACGGAATGTAAGGAATGCAAGGGAAAGCAAGGCAAGGCAAGAGTAACGGAAGGAACGGCACGGCAAGGGGAAACAAGGCTAAGGCACGACAACGCAAGGCTAGGCAAAGCACGGCAAGGGAAGGAAAGGGTAACGCAAGGCAAGGCACGGTGAGGCAAGGCAAGGCTAATGCACGACAACGCACGGCTAGGCAATGCACGGCAAGGCAAGGAAAGGGTAACGCAAGGGAAGGCACGGTGAGGAAAGGCAAGGCTAATGCACAACAACGCACGTCTAGGCAATGCACGGCAAGGCAAGGAAAGGGTAACGCAAGGGAAGTCACGGTCAGGCGAGGCAAGGCTAAGGCACGACAACGCAAGGCTAGGCAATGCACGGCAAGGCAAGGAAAGAGTAACGGAATGTAAGGAATGCAAGGGAAAGCAAGGCAAGGCAAGAGTAACAGAAGGAACGGCACGGCAAGGGGAAACAAGGCTAAGGCACGACAACGCAAGCTAGGGAATGCACGGCAAGGCAAGGAAAGGGTAACGTAAGGCAAGGCACTGTGAGGCAAGGCAAGGCTA
This sequence comes from Macrotis lagotis, assembly GCF_037893015.1. NCBI lineage: Eukaryota > Metazoa > Chordata > Mammalia > Peramelemorphia > Peramelidae > Macrotis > Macrotis lagotis. Next base: position 38,383 of record NW_027421923.1, read on the forward strand.
ATGCACAACAACGCACGTCTAGGCAATGCACGGCAAGGGAAGGAAAGGGTAACGCAAGGGAAGTCACGGTCAGGCGAGGCAAGGCTAAGGCACGACAACGCAAGGCTAGGCAGTGCACGGCTAGGCAAGGAACGAGTAACGGAAGGAATGGAAGGCAAGGCAAAGCAAGGCAAGGCAAGTGTAACAAAAGGCACGGCACGGCAAGGGGAAACAAGGCTAAGGCACGACAACGCAAGCTAGGCAATGCACGGCAAGGCAAGATAAGGGTAACGCAAGGCAAGGCAGGGTCAGGCGAGACAAGGCTAAGGCACGACAACGCAAGGCTAGGCAATGCACGGCAAGGCAAGGAAAGGGTAACGCAAGGCAAGGCACGGTGAAGAAAGGCAAGGCTAATGCACAACAACGCACGTCTAGGCAATGCACGGCAAGGCAAGGAAAGAGTAACGGAATGTAAGGAATGCAAGGGAAAGCAAGGCAAGGCAAGAGTAACGGAAGGAACGGCACGGCAAGGGTAAACAAGGCTAAGGCACGACAACGCAAGGCTAGGCAAAGCACGGCAAGGCAAGGAAAGGGTAACGCAAGGCAAGGCACGGTGAGGCAAGGCAAGGCTAATGCACGACAACGCACGGCTAGGCAAAGCAAGGCAAGGGAAGGAGAGGGTAACGCAAGGCAAGGCACGGTCAAGCGAGGCAAGGCTAAGGCACGACAACGCAAGGCTAGGCAATGCACGGCAAGGCAAGGAAACGGTAACGCAAGGGAAGGCACGGTGAGGAAAGGCAAGGCTAATGCACAACAACGCACGTCTAGGCAATGCACGGCAAGGCAAGGAAAGGGTAACGCAAGGGAAGTCACGGTCAGGCGAGGCAAGGCTAAGGCACGACAACGCAAGGCTAGGCAATGCACGGCAAGGCAAGGAAAGAGTAACGGAATGTAAGGAATGCAAGGGAAAGCAAGGCAAGGCAAGAGTAACAGAAGGAACGGCACGGCAAGGGGAAACAAGGCTAAGGCACGACAACGCAAGCTAGGGAATGCACGGCAAGGCAAGGAAAGGGTAACGTAAGGCAAGGCACTGTGAGGCAAGGCAAGGCTAATGCACAACAACGCACGGCTAGGCAATGGACGGCAAGGCAAGGAAAGGGTAACGCAAGGGAAGTCACGGTCAGGCGAGGCAAGGCTACGGCACGACAACGCAAGGCTAGGCAATGCACGGTAAGGCAAGGAAAGAGTAACGGAAGCAAGGAAGGCAAGGGAAAGCAAGGCAAGTCAAGAGTAAGGGAAGGAACGGCACGGCAAGGGGAAACAAGGATAAGGCACGACAACGCAAGCTAGGCAATGCACGGCAAGGCAAGGAAAGTGTAACGCAAGGCAAGGCACGGTCAGTCGAGGCAAGGCTAATGCACGACAACGCAAGGCTTGGCAGTGCACGGCTAGGGAAGGAAAGCGTAACAGAAGGAAAGGAAGGCAAGGCAAAGCAATGCAAGGCAAGTGAAACAAAAGGCACGGCACGGCAAGGGGAAAAAAGGGTAAGGCACGAGAACGCAAGCTAGGCAATGCACGGCAAGGCAAGGAAAGGGTAACGTAAGGGAAGGCACGGTGAGGCAAGGCAAGGCTAATGCACAACAACGCACGGCTAGGCAATGGACGGCAAGGCAAGGAAAGGGTAACGCAAGGGAAGTCACGGTCAGGCGAGGCAAGGCTAAGGCACGACAACGCAAGGCTAGGCAATGCACGGATGGTAAGCAAAGAGTAACGGAAGGCATGGAAGGCAAGGGAATGCAAGGCAAGTGAAGAGTTAGGGAAGGAACGGCCGGGCAAGGGGAAACAAGGCTAAGGCACGACAACGCAAGCTGGGCAAAGCACGGCAAGGCAAGGAAAGGGTAACGCAAGGCAAGGCACGGTCAGGGAAGGCAAGGTTAATGCACGACAACGCAAGGCTAGGCAGTGCACGGCTAGGCAAGGAACGAGTAACGGAAGGAATGGAAGGCAAGGCAAAGCAAGGCAAGGCAAGTGTAACAAAAGGCACGGCACGGCAAGGGGAAACAAGGCTAAGGCACGACAACGCAAGCTAGGCAATGCACGGCAAGGCAAGGAAAGGGTAACGCAAGGCAAGGCAGGGTCAGGCGAGACAAGGCTAAGGCACGACAACGCAAGGCTAGGCAATGCACGGCAAGGCAAGGAAAGGGTAACGCAAGGCAAGGCACGGTGAGGAAAGGCAAGGCTAATGCACAACAACGCACGTCTAGGCAATGCACGGCAAGGCAAGGAAAGAGTAACGGAATGTAAGGAATGCAAGGGAAAGCAAGGCAAGGCAAGAGTAACGGAAGGAACGGCACGGCAAGGGGAAACAAGGCTAAGGCACGACAACGCAAGGCTAGGCAAAGCACGGCAAGGGAAGGAAAGGGTAACGCAAGGCAAGGCACGGTGAGGCAAGGCAAGGCTAATGCACGACAACGCACGGCTAGGCAAAGCAAGGCAAGGGAAGGAGAGGGTAACGCAAGGCAAGGCACGGTCAAGCGAGGCAAGGCTAAGGCACGACAACGCAAGGCTAGGCAATGCACGGCAAGGCAAGGAAAGGGTAACGCAAGGGAAGGCACGGTGAGGAAAGGCAAGGCTAATGCACAACAACGCACGTCTAGGCAATGCACGGCAAGGCAAGGAAAGGGTAACGCAAGGGAAGTCACGGTCAGGCGAGGCAAGGCTAAGGCACGACAACGCAAGGCTAGGCAATGCACGGCAAGGCAAGGAAAGAGTAACGGAATGTAAGGAATGCAAGGGAAAGCAAGGCAAGGCAAGAGTAACAGAAGGAACGGCACGGCAAGGGGAAACAAGGCTAAGGCACGACAACGCAAGCTAGGGAATGCACGGCAAGGCAAGGAAAGGGTAACGTAAGGCAAGGCACTGTGAGGCAAGGCAAGGCTAATGCACAACAACGCACGTCTAGGCAATGCACGGCAAGGGAAGGAAAGGGTAACGCAAGGGAAGTCACGGTCAGGCGAGGCAAGGCTAAGGCACGACAACGCAAGGCTAGGCAGTGCACGGCTAGGCAAGGAACGAGTAACGGAAGGAATGGAAGGCAAGGCAAAGCAAGGCAAGGCAAGTGTAACAAAAGGCACGGCACGGCAAGGGGAAACAAGGCTAAGGCACGACAACGCAAGCTAGGCAATGCACGGCAAGGCAAGGAAAGGGTAACGCAAGGCAAGGCAGGGTCAGGCGAGACAAGGCTAAGGCACGACAACGCAAGGCTAGGCAATGCACGGCAAGGCAAGGAAAGGGTAACGCAAGGCAAGGCACGGTGAAGAAAGGCAAGGCTAATGCACAACAACGCACGTCTAGGCAATGCACGGCAAGGCAAGGAAAGAGTAACGGAATGTAAGGAATGCAAGGGAAAGCAAGGCAAGGCAAGAGTAACGGAAGGAACGGCACGGCAAGGGTAAACAAGGCTAAGGCACGACAACGCAAGGCTAGGCAAAGCACGGCAAGGCAAGGAAAGGGTAACGCAAGGCAAGGCACGGTGAGGCAAGGCAAGGCTAATGCACGACAACGCACGGCTAGGCAAAGCAAGGCAAGGGAAGGAGAGGGTAACGCAAGGCAAGGCACGGTCAAGCGAGGCAAGGCTAAGGCACGACAACGCAAGGCTAGGCAATGCACGGCAAGGCAAGGAAACGGTAACGCAAGGGAAGGCACGGTGAGGAAAGGCAAGGCTAATGCACAACAACGCACGTCTAGGCAATGCACGGCAAGGCAAGGAAAGGGTAACGCAAGGGAAGTCACGGTCAGGCGAGGCAAGGCTAAGGCACGACAACGCAAGGCTAGGCAATGCACGGCAAGGCAAGGAAAGAGTAACGGAATGTAAGGAATGCAAGGGAAAGCAAGGCAAGGCAAGAGTAACAGAAGGAACGGCACGGCAAGGGGAAACAAGGCTAAGGCACGACAACGCAAGCTAGGGAATGCACGGCAAGGCAAGGAAAGGGTAACGTAAGGCAAGGCACTGTGAGGCAAGGCAAGGCTAATGCACAACAACGCACGGCTAGGCAATGGACGGCAAGGCAAGGAAAGGGTAACGCAAGGGAAGTCACGGTCAGGCGAGGCAAGGCTACGGCACGACAACGCAAGGCTAGGCAATGCACGGTAAGGCAAGGAAAGAGTAACGGAAGCAAGGAAGGCAAGGGAAAGCAAGGCAAGTCAAGAGTAAGGGAAGGAACGGCACGGCAAGGGGAAACAAGGCTAAGGCACTACAACGCAAGCTGGGCAAAGCACGGCAAGGCAAGGAAAGGGTAACGCAAGGCAAGGCACGGTCAGGCAAGGCAAGGCTAATGCACGACAACGCAAGGCTAGGCAGTGCACGGCTAGGCAAGGAACGAGTAACGGAAGGAATGGAAGGCAAGGCAAAGCAAGGCAAGGCAAGTGTAACAAAAGGCAAGGCACGGCAAGGGGAAACAAGGCTAAGGCACGACAACGCAAGCTAGGCAATACACGGCAAGGCAAGGAAAGGGTAACGCAAGGCAAGGCAGGGTCAGGCGAGACAAAGCTAAGGCACGACAACGCAAGGCTAGGCAATGCACGGCAAGGCAAGGAAAGGGTAACGCAAGGGAAGGCACGTTGAGGAAAGGCAAGGCTAATGCACAACAACGCACGTCTAGGCAATGCACGGCAAGGCAAGGAAAGGGTAACGCAAGGGAAGTCACGGTCAGGCGAGGCAAGGCTAAGGCACGACAACGCAAGGCTAGGCAATGCACGGCAAGGCAAGGAAAGAGTAACGGAATGTAAGGAATGCAAGGGAAAGCAAGGCAAGGGAAGAGTAACAGAAGGAACGGCATGGCAAGGGGAAACAAGGCTAAGGCACGACAACGCAAGCTAGGCAATGCACGGCAAGGCAAGGAAAGGGTAACGCAAGGCAAGGCACGGTCAGGAAATGCAAGGCTAATGCACGACAACGGAAGGCTAGGCAATGCACGGCAAGGCAAGGAAAGAGTAACGGAATGTAAGGAATGCAAGAGAAAGCAAGGCAAGGCAAGAGTAACGGAAGGAACGGCACGGCAAGGGGAAACAAGGCTAAGCACAACAACGCAAGGCTAGGCAAAGCACGGCAAGGCAAGGAAAGGGAAACGCAAGGCAAGGCACGGTGAGGCATGGCAAGGCTAATGCACGACAACGCACGGCTAGGCAAAGCAAGGCAAGGGAAGGAGAGGGTAACGCAAGGCCAGGCACGGTCACTCGAGGGAAGGCTAATGCACGACAACGCAAGGCTTAGCAGTGCACGGCTAGGCAAGGAAAGCGTAACAGAAGGAAAGGAAGGCAAGGCAAAGCAATGCAAGGCAAGTGAAACAAAAGGCAAGGCACGGCAAGGGGAAACAAGGCTAAGGCACGACAACGCAAGCTAGGCAATGCACGGCAAGGCAAGGAAAGGGTAACGCAAGGCAAGGCAGGGTCAGGCGAGACAAGGCTAAGGCACGACAACGCAAGGCTAGGCAATGCACGGCAAGGCAAGGAAAGGGTAACGCAAGGGAAGGCACGGTGAGGAAAGGCAAGGCTAATGCACAACAACGCACGTCTAGGCAATGCACGGCAAGGCAAGGAAAGAGTAATGGAAGGCAAGGAAGGCAAGGGAAAGCAAGGCAAGGCAAGGGTAAGGGAAGGAACGGCACCGCAAGGGGAAACAAGGCTAAGGCACGACAACGCAAGCTAGGCAATGCACGGCAAGGCAAGGAAAGGGTAACGCAAGGCAAGGCACGATCAGGCGAGGCAAGGCTAATGCACGACAACGCAAGGCTAGGCAGTGCACGGCTAGGCAAGGAAAGAGTAACGGAAGGATAGGAAGGCAAGGCAAAGCAAGGCAAGGGAAGTGTAACAAACGGCACGGCACGGCAAGGGGAAACAAGGTAAGGCACGACAACGCAAGCTAGGCAATGCACGGCAAGGCAAGGAAAGGGTAACGCAAGGCAAGGCACGGTCAGTCGAGGCAAGGCTAATGCACGACAACGCAAGGCTTGGCAGTGCAAGGCTAGGCAAGGAAAGAGTAAAAGAAGGAAAGGAAGGCAAGGCAAAGCAATGCAAGGCACGTGAAACAAAAGGCACGGCACGGCAAGGAGAAACAAGGGTAAGGCACGACAACGCAAGCTAGGCAATGCACGGCAAGGCAAGGAAAGGGTAACGTAAGGCAAGGCACGGTGAGGCAAGGCAAGGCTAATGCACAACAACGCACGGCTAGGCAATGGACGGCAAGGCAAGGAAAGGGTAACGCAAGGGAAGTCACGGTCAGGCGAGGCAAGGCTACGGCACGACAACTCAAGGCTAGGCAATGCACGGATGGTAAGCAAAGAGTAACGGAAGGCAAGGAAGGCAAGGGAAAGCAAGGCAAGTCAAGAGTAAGGGAAGGAACGGCACGGCAAGGGGAAACAAGGCTAAGGCACGACAACGCAAGCTGGGCAAAGCACGGCAAGGCAAGGAAAGGGTAACGCAAGGCAAGGCACGGTCAGGCAAGGCAAGGCTAATGCACGACAACGCAAGGCTAGGCAGTGCACGGCAAGGCAAGGAAAGGGTAACGCAAGGGAAGGCACGGTGAGGAAAGGCAAGGCTAATGCACAACAACGCACGTCTAGGCAATGCACGGCAAGGCAAGGAAAGGGTAACGCAAGGGAAGTCACGGTCAGGCGAGGCAAGGCTAAGGCACGACAACGCAAGGCTAGGCAATGCACGGCAAGGCAAGGAAAGAGTAACGGAATGTAAGGAATGCAAGGGAAAGCAAGGCAAGGCAAGAGTAACAGAAGGAACGGCACGGCAAGGGGAAACAAGGCTAAGGCACGACAACGCAAGCTAGGGAATGCACGGCAAGGCAAGGAAAGGGTAACGTAAGGCAAGGCACTGTGAGGCAAGGCAAGGCTAATGCACAACAACGCACGTCTAGGCAATGCACGGCAAGGGAAGGAAAGGGTAACGCAAGGGAAGTCACGGTCAGGCGAGGCAAGGCTAAGGCACGACAACGCAAGGCTAGGCAGTGCACGGCTAGGCAAGGAACGAGTAACGGAAGGAATGGAAGGCAAGGCAAAGCAAGGCAAGGCAAGTGTAACAAAAGGCACGGCACGGCAAGGGGAAACAAGGCTAAGGCACGACAACGCAAGCTAGGCAATGCACGGCAAGGCAAGGAAAGGGTAACGCAAGGCAAGGCAGGGTCAGGCGAGACAAGGCTAAGGCACGACAACGCAAGGCTAGGCAATGCACGGCAAGGCAAGGAAAGGGTAACGCAAGGCAAGGCACGGTGAAGAAAGGCAAGGCTAATGCACAACAACGCACGTCTAGGCAATGCACGGCAAGGCAAGGAAAGAGTAACGGAATGTAAGGAATGCAAGGGAAAGCAAGGCAAGGCAAGAGTAACGGAAGGAACGGCACGGCAAGGGTAAACAAGGCTAAGGCACGACAACGCAAGGCTAGGCAAAGCACGGCAAGGCAAGGAAAGGGTAACGCAAGGCAAGGCACGGTGAGGCAAGGCAAGGCTAATGCACGACAACGCACGGCTAGGCAAAGCAAGGCAAGGGAAGGAGAGGGTAACGCAAGGCAAGGCACGGTCAAGCGAGGCAAGGCTAAGGCACGACAACGCAAGGCTAGGCAATGCACGGCAAGGCAAGGAAACGGTAACGCAAGGGAAGGCACGGTGAGGAAAGGCAAGGCTAATGCACAACAACGCACGTCTAGGCAATGCACGGCAAGGCAAGGAAAGGGTAACGCAAGGGAAGTCACGGTCAGGCGAGGCAAGGCTAAGGCACGACAACGCAAGGCTAGGCAATGCACGGCAAGGCAAGGAAAGAGTAACGGAATGTAAGGAATGCAAGGGAAAGCAAGGCAAGGCAAGAGTAACAGAAGGAACGGCACGGCAAGGGGAAACAAGGCTAAGGCACGACAACGCAAGCTAGGGAATGCACGGCAAGGCAAGGAAAGGGTAACGTAAGGCAAGGCACTGTGAGGCAAGGCAAGGCTAATGCACAACAACGCACGGCTAGGCAATGGACGGCAAGGCAAGGAAAGGGTAACGCAAGGGAAGTCACGGTCAGGCGAGGCAAGGCTACGGCACGACAACGCAAGGCTAGGCAATGCACGGTAAGGCAAGGAAAGAGTAACGGAAGCAAGGAAGGCAAGGGAAAGCAAGGCAAGTCAAGAGTAAGGGAAGGAACGGCACGGCAAGGGGAAACAAGGCTAAGGCACTACAACGCAAGCTGGGCAAAGCACGGCAAGGCAAGGAAAGGGTAACGCAAGGCAAGGCACGGTCAGGCAAGGCAAGGCTAATGCACGACAACGCAAGGCTAGGCAGTGCACGGCTAGGCAAGGAACGAGTAACGGAAGGAATGGAAGGCAAGGCAAAGCAAGGCAAGGCAAGTGTAACAAAAGGCACGGCACGGCAAGGGGAAACAAGGCTAAGGCACGACAACGCAAGCTAGGCAATACACGGCAAGGCAAGGAAAGGGTAACGCAAGGCAAGGCAGGGTCAGGCGAGACAAAGCTAAGGCACGACAACGCAAGGCTAGGCAATGCACGGCAAGGCAAGGAAAGGGTAACGCAAGGGAAGGCACGTTGAGGAAAGGCAAGGCTAATGCACAACAACGCACGTCTAGGCAATGCACGGCAAGGCAAGGAAAGGGTAACGCAAGGGAAGTCACGGTCAGGCGAGGCAAGGCTAAGGCACGACAACGCAAGGCTAGGCAATGCACGGCAAGGCAAGGAAAGAGTAACGGAATGTAAGGAATGCAAGGGAAAGCAAGGCAAGGCAAGAGTAACAGAAGGAACGGCATGGCAAGGGGAAACAAGGCTAAGGCACGACAACGCAAGCTAGGCAATGCACGGCAAGGCAAGGAAAGGGTAACGCAAGGCAAGGCACGGTCAGGAAATGCAAGGCTAATGCACGACAACGGAAGGCTAGGCAATGCACGGCAAGGCAAGGAAAGAGTAACGGAATGTAAGGAATGCAAGAGAAAGCAAGGCAAGGCAAGAGTAACGGAAGGAACGGCACGGCAAGGGGAAACAAGGCTAAGGCACGACAACGCAAGGCTAGGCAAAGCACGGCAAGGCAAGGAAAGGGTAACGCAAGGCAAGGCACGGTGAGGCATGGCAAGGCTAATGCACGACAACGCACGGCTAGGCAAAGCAAGGCAAGGGAAGGAGAGGGTAACGCAAGGCCAGGCACGGTCACTCGAGGGAAGGCTAATGCACGACAACGCAAGGCTTAGCAGTGCACGGCTAGGCAAGGAAAGCGTAACAGAAGGAAAGGAAGGCAAGGCAAAGCAATGCAAGGCAAGTGAAACAAAAGGCAAGGCACGGCAAGGGGAAACAAGGCTAAGGCACGACAACGCAAGCTAGGCAATGCACGGCAAGGCAAGGAAAGGGTAACGCAAGGCAAGGCAGGGTCAGGCGAGACAAGGCTAAGGCACGACAACGCAAGGCTAGGCAATGCACGGCAAGGCAAGGAAAGGGTAACGCAAGGGAAGGCACGGTGAGGAAAGGCAAGGCTAATGCACAACAACGCACGTCTAGGCAATGCACGGCAAGGCAAGGAAAGAGTAACGGAAGGCAAGGAAGGCAAGGGAAAGCAAGGCAAGGCAAGGGTAAGGGAAGGAACGGCACCGCAAGGGGAAACAAGGCTAAGGCACGACAACGCAAGCTAGGCAATGCACGGCAAGGCAAGGAAAGGGTAACGCAAGGCAAGGCACGATCAGGCGAGGCAAGGCTAATGCACGACAACGCAAGGCTAGGCAGTGCACGGCTAGGCAAGGAAAGAGTAACGGAAGGATAGGAAGGCAAGGCAAAGCAAGGCAAGGGAAGTGTAACAAACGGCACGGCACGGCAAGGGGAAACAAGGTAAGGCACGACAACGCAAGCTAGGCAATGCACGGCAAGGCAAGGAAAGGGTAACGCAAGGCAAGGCACGGTCAGTCGAGGCAAGGCTAATGCACGACAACGCAAGGCTTGGCAGTGCAAGGCTAGGCAAGGAAAGAGTAACAGAAGGAAAGGAAGGCAAGGCAAAGCAATGCAAGGCAAGTGAAACAAAAGGCACGGCACGGCAAGGAGAAACAAGGGTAAGGCACGACAACGCAAGCTAGGCAATGCACGGCAAGGCAAGGAAAGGGTAACGTAAGGCAAGGCACGGTGAGGCAAGGCAAGGCTAATGCACAACAACGCACGGCTAGGCAATGGACGGCAAGGCAAGGAAAGGGTAACGCAAGGGAAGTCACGGTCAGGCGAGGCAAGGCTACGGCACGACAACTCAAGGCTAGGCAATGCACGGATGGTAAGCAAAGAGTAACGGAAGGCAAGGAAGGCAAGGGAAAGCAAGGCAAGTCAAGAGTAAGGGAAGGAACGGCACGGCAAGGGGAAACAAGGCTAAGGCACGACAACGCAAGCTGGGCAAAGCACGGCAAGGCAAGGAAAGGGTAACGCAAGGCAAGGCACGGTCAGGCAAGGCAAGGCTAATGCACGACAACGCAAGGCTAGGCAGTGCACGGCTAGGCAAGGAACGAGTAACGGAAGGAATGGAAGGCAAGGCAAAGCAAGGCAAGGCAAGTGTAACAAAAGGCACGGCACGGCAAGGGGAAACAAGGCTAAGGCACGACAACGCAAGCTAGGCAATGCACGGCAAGGCAAGGAAAGGGTAACGCAAGGCAAGGCAGGGTCAGGCGAGACAAGGCTAAGGCACGACAACGCAAGGCTAGGCAATGCACGGCAAGGCATTTTAAGGGTAACGCAAGGGAAGGCACGGTGAAGAAAGGCAAGGCTAATGCACAACAACGCACGTCTAGGCAATGCACGGCAAGGCAAGGAAAGGGTAACACAAGGGAAGTCACGGTCAGGCGAGGCAAGGCTAAGGCACGACAACGCAAGGCTAGGCAACGCACGGCAAGGCAAGGAAAGAGTAACGGAATGTAAGGAATGCAAGGGAAAGCAAGACAAGGCAAGAGTAACAGAAGGAACGGCACGGCTAGGGGAAACAAGGCTAAGGTACGACAACGCAAGCTAGGCAATGCACGGAAAGGCAAGGAAAGGGTAACGCAAGGCAAGGCACGGTCAGGAAATGCAAGGCTAATGCACGACAACGGAAGGCTAGGCAATGCACGGCAAGGCAAGGAAAGAGTAACGGAATGTAAGGAATGCAAGGGAAAGCAAGGCAAGGCAAGAGTAACGGAAGGAACGGCACGGCAAGGGGAAACAAGGCTAAGGCACGACAACGCAAGGCTAGGCAAAGCACGGCAAGGCAAGGAAAGGGTAACTCAAGGCAAGGCACGGTGAGGCATGGCAAGGCTAATGCACGACAACGCACGGCTAGGCAAAGCAAGGCAAGGGAAGGAGAGGGTAACGCAAGGCCAGGCACGGTCAGTCGAGGGAAGGCTAATGCAGGACAACGCAAGGCTTAGCAGTGCACGGCTAGGCAAGGAAAGCGTAACAGAAGGAAAGGAAGGCAAGGCAAAGCAATGCAAGGCAAGTGAAACAAAAGGCATGGCACGGCAAGGGGAAACAAGGATAAGGCACGACAATGCAAGCTAGGCAATGCACGGCAAGGCAAGGAAAGTGTAACGCAAGGCAAGGCACGGTCAGTCGAGGCAAGGCTAATGCACGACAACGCAAGGCTTGGCAGTGCACGGCTAGGGAAGGAAAGCGTAACAGAAGGAAAGGAAGGCAAGGCAAAGCAATGCAAGGCAAGTGAAACAAAAGGCACGGCACGGCAAGGGGAAAAAAGGGTAAGGCACGACAACGCAAGCTAGGCAATGCACGGCAAGGCAAGGAAAGGGTAACGTAAGGGAAGGCACGGTGAGGCAAGGCAAGGCTAATGCACAACAACGCACGGCTAGGCAATGGACGGCAAGGCAAGGAAAGGGTAACGCAAGGGAAGTCACGGTCAGGCGAGGCATGGCTACGGCACGACAACGCAAGGCTAGGCAATGCACGGATGGTAAGCAAAGAGTAACGGAAGGCAAGGAAGGCAAGGGAATGCAAGGCAAGTGAAGAGTAAGGGAAGGAACGGCAGGGCAAGGGGAAACAAGGCTAAGGCACGACAACGCAAGCTGGGCAAAGCACGGTAAGGCAAGGAAAGGGTAACGCAAGGCAAGGCACGGTCAGGCAAGGCAAGGTTAATGCACGACAACGCAAGACTAGGCAGTGCACGGCTAGGCAAGGAACGAGTAACGGAAGGAATGGAAGGCAAGGCAAAGCAAGGCAAGGCATGTGTAACAAAAGGCACGGCACGGCAAGGGGAAACAAGGCTAAGGCACGACAACGCAAGCTAGGCAATGCACGGCAAGGCAAGGAAAGGGTAACGCAAGGCAAGGCAGGGTCAGGCGAGACAAGGCTAAGGCACGACAACGCAAGGCTAGGCAATGCACGGCAAGGCAAGGAAAGGGTAACGCAAGGCAAGGCACGGTGAGGAAAGGCAAGGCTAATGCACAACAACGCACGTCTAGGCAATGCACGGCAAGGCAAGGAAAGAGTAATGGAATGTAAGGAATGCAAGGGAAAGCAAGGCAAGGCAAGAGTAACGGAAGGAACGGCACGGCAAGGGGAAACAAGGCTAAGGCACGACAACGCAAGGCTAGGCAAAGCAAGGCAAGGCAAGGAAAGGGTAACGCAAGGCAAGGCACGGTGAGGCAAGGCAAGGCTAATGCACGACAACGCACGGCTAGGCAAAGCAAGGCAAGGGAAGGAGAGGGTAACGCAAGGCAAGGCACGGTTCAAGCGAGGCAAGGCTAAGGCACGACAACGCAAGGCTAGGCAATGCACGGCAAGGCAAGGAAAGGGTAACGCAAGGGAAGGCACGGTGAGGAAAGGCAAGGCTAATGCACAACAACGCACGTCTAGGCAATGCACGGCAAGGCAAGGAAAGGGTAACGCAAGGGAAGTCACGGTCAGGCGCGGCAAGGCTAAGGCACGACAACGCAAGGCTAGGCAATGCACGGCAAGGCAAGGAAAGAGTAACGGAATGTAAGGAATGCAAGGGAAAGCAAGGTAAGGCAAGAGTAACAGAAGGAACGGCACGGCAAGGGGAAACAAGGCTAAGGCACGACAACGCAAGCTAGGGAATGCACGGCAAGGCAAGGAAAGGGTAACGTAAGGCAAGGCACTGTGAGGCAAGGCAAGGCTAATGCACAACAACGCACGGCTAGGCAATGGACGGCAAGGCAAGGAAAGGGTAACGCAAGGGAAGTCACGGTCAGGCGAGGCACGGCTACGGCACGACAACGCAAGGCTAGGCAGTGCACGGCTAGGCAAGGAACGAGTAACGGAAGGAATGGAAGGCAAGGCAAAGCAAGGCAAGGCATGTGTAACAAAAGGCACGGCACGGCAAGGGGAAACAAGGCTAAGGCACGACAACGCAAGCTAGGCAATGCACGGCAAGGCAAGGAAAGGGTAACGCAAGGGAAGGCACGTTGAGGAAAGGCAAGGCTAATGCACAACAACGCACGTCTAGGCAATGCACGGCAAGGCAAGGAAAGGGTAACGCAAGGGAAGTCACGGTCAGGCGAGGCAAGGCTAAGGCACGACAACGCAAGGCTAGGCAATGCACGGCAAGGGAAGGAAAGAGTAACGGAATGTAAGGAATGCAAGGGAAAGCAAGGCAAGGCAAGAGTAACAGAAGGAACGGCATGGCAAGGGGAAACAAGGCTAAGGCACGACAACGCAAGCTAGGCAATGCACGGCAAGGCAAGGAAAGGGTAACGCAAGGCAAGGCACGGTCAGGAAATGCAAGGCTAATGCACGACAACGGAAGGCTAGGCAATGCACGGCAAGGCAAGGAAAGAGTAACGGAATGTAAGGAATGCAAGAGAAAGCAAGGCAAGGCAAGAGTAACGGAAGGAACGGCACGGCAAGGGGAAACAAGGCTAAGGCACGACAACGCAAGGCTAGGCAAAGCACGGCAAGGCAAGGAAAGGGTAACGCAAGGCAAGGCACGGTGAGGCATGGCAAGGCTAATGCACGACAACGCACGGCTAGGCAAAGCAAGGCAAGGGAAGGAGAGGGTAACGCAAGGCCAGGCACGGTCACTCGAGGGAAGGCTAATTCACGACAACGCAAGGCTTAGCAGTGCACGGCTAGGCAAGGAAAGCGTAACAGAAGGAAAGGAATGCAAGGCAAAGCAATGCAAGGCAAGTGAAACAAAAGGCAAGGCACGGCAAGGGGAAACAAGGCTAAGGCACGAAAACGCAAGCTAGGCAATGCACGGCAAGGCAAGGAAAGGGTAACGCAAGGCAAGGCAGGGTCAGGCGAGACAAGGCTAAGGCACGACAACGCAAGGCTAGGCAATGCACGGCAAGGCAAGGAAAGGGTAACGCAAGGGAAGGCACGGTGAGGAAAGGCAAGGCCAATGCACAACAACGCACGTCTAGGCAATGCACGACAAGGCAAGGAAAGGGTAACGCAAGGGAAGTCACGGTCAGGCGAGGCAAGGCTAAGGCACGACAACGCAAGGCTAGGCAATGCACGGCAAGGCAAGGAAAGAGTAACGGAATGTAAGGAATGCAAGGGAAAGCAAGGCAAGGCAAGAGTAACAGAAGGAACGGCACGGCAAGGGGCAACAAGGCTAAGGCACGACAACGCAAGCTAGGCAATGCACGGCAAGGCAAGGAAAGGGTAACGCAAGGCAAGGCACGGTCAGGAAATGCAAGGCTAATGCACGACAACGGAAGGCTAGGCAATGCACGGCAAGGCAAGGAAAGAGTAACGGAATGTAAGGAATGCAAGGGAAAGCAAGGCAAGGCAAGAGTAACGGAAGGAACGGCACGGCAAGGGGAAACAAGGCTAAGGCACGACAACGCAAGGCTTAGCAGTGATCGGCTAGGCAACGAAAGCGTAACAGAAGGAAAGGAAGGCAAGGCAAAGCAATGCAAGGCAAGTGAAACAAAAGGCACGGCACGGTAAGGGGATAAAAGGGTATGGCACGACAACGCAAGCTAGGCAATGCACGGCAAGGCAAGGAAAGTGTAACGCAAGGCAAGGCACGGTCAGAGAAGGCAAGGCTAATGCACGACAACGCAAGGCTAGGCAATGCACGGTAAGGCAAGGAAAGAGTAACGGAAGGCAAGGAAGGCAAGGGAAAGCAAGGCAAGTCAAGAGTAAGGGAAGGAACGGCACGGCAAGGGGAAACAAGGCTAAGGCACGACAACGCAAGCTGGGCAAAGCACGGCAAGGCAAGGAAAGGGTAACGCAAGGCAAGGCACGGTCAGGTAAGGCAAGGCTAATGCACGACAACGCAAGGCTAGGCAGTGCACGGCTAGGCAAGGAACGAGTAACGGAAGGAATGGAAGGCAAGGCAAAGCAAGGCAAGGCAAGTGTAACAAAAGGCACGGCACGGCAAGGGGAAACAAGGCTAAGGCACGACAACGCAAGCTAGGCAATGCACGGCAAGGCAAGGAAAGGGTAACGCAAGGCAAGGCACGGTCAGTCGAGGCAAGGCTAATGCACGACAACGCAAGGCTTGGCAGTGCAAGGCTAGGCAAGGAAAGAGTAACAGAAGGAAAGGAAGGCAAGGCAAAGCAATGCAAGGCAAGTGAAACAAAAGGCACGGCACGGCAAGGAGAAACAAGGGTAAGGCACGACAACGCAAGCTAGGCAATGCACGGCAAGGCAAGGAAAGGGTAACGTAAGGCAAGGCACGGTGAGGCAAGGCAAGGCTAATGCACAACAACGCACGGCTAGGCAATGGACGGCAAGGCAAGGAAAGGGTAACGCAAGGGAAGTCACGGTCAGGCGAGGCAAGGCTACGGCACGACAACTCAAGGCTAGGCAATGCACGGATGGTAATCAAAGAGTAACGGAAGGCAAGGAAGGCAAGGGAAAGCAAGGCAAGTCAAGAGTAAGGGAAGGAACGGCACGGCAAGGGGAAACAAGGCTAAGGCACGACAACGCAAGCTGGGCAAAGCACGGCAAGGCAAGGAAAGGGTAACGCAAGGCAAGGCACGGTCAGGCAAGGCAAGGCTAATGCACGACAACGCAAGGCTAGGCAGTGCACGGCTAGGCAAGGAACGAGTAACGGAAGGAATGGAAGGCAAGGCAAAGCAAGGCAAGGCAAGTGTAACAAAAGGCACGGCACGGCAAGGGGAAACAAGGCTAAGGCACGACAACGCAAGCTAGGCAATGCACGGCAAGGCAAGGAAAGGGTAACGCAAGGCAAGGCAGGGTCAGGCGAGACAAGGCTAAGGCACGACAACGCAAGGCTAGGCAATGCACGGCAAGGCAAGTTAAGGGTAACGCAAGGGAAGGCACGGTGAGGAAAGGCAAGGCTAATGCACAACAACGCACGTCTAGGCAATGCACGGCAAGGCAAGGAAAGGGTAACACAAGGGAAGTCACGGTCAGGCGAGGCAAGGCTAAGGCACGACAACGCAAGGCTAGGCAATGCACGGCAAGGCAAGGAAAGAGTAACGGAATGTAAGGAATGCAAGGGAAAGCAAGGCAAGGCAAGAGTAACAGAAGGAACGGCACGGCTAGGGGAAACCAGGCTAAGGTACGACAACGCAAGCTAGGCAATGCACGAAAAGGCAAGGAAAGGGTAACGCAAGGCAAGGCACGGTCAGGAAATGCAAGGCTAATGCACGACAACGGAAGGCTAGGCAATGCACGGCAAGGCAAGGAAAGAGTAACGGAATGTAAGGAATGCAAGGGAAAGCAAGGCAAGGCAAGAGTAACGGAAGGAACGGCACGGCAAGGGGAAACAAGGCTAAGGCACGACAACGCAAGGCTAGGCAAAGCACGGCAAGGCAAGGAAAGGGTAACTCAAGGCAAGGCACGGTGAGGCATGGCAAGGCTAATGCACGACAACGCACGGCTAGGCAAAGCAAGGCAAGGGAAGGAGAGGGTAACGCAAGGCCAGGCACGGTCAGTCGAGGGAAGGCTAATGCAGGACAACGCAAGGCTTAGCAGTGCACGGCTAGGCAAGGAAAGCGTAACAGAAGGAAAGGAAGGCAAGGCAAAGCAATGCAAGGCAAGTGAAACAAAAGGCACGGCACGGCAAGGGGAAACAAGGATAAGGCACGACAACGCAAGCTAGGCAATGCACGGCAAGGCAAGGAAAGTGTAACGCAAGGCAAGGCACGGTCAGTCGAGGCAAGGCTAATGCACGACAACGCAAGGCTTGGCAGTGCACGGCTAGGGAAGGAAAGCGTAACAGAAGGAAAGGAAGGCAAGGCAAAGCAATGCAAGGCAAGTGAAACAAAAGGCACGGCACGGCAAGGGGAAAAAAGGGTAAGGCACGAGAACGCAAGCTAGGCAATGCACGGCAAGGCAAGGAAAGGGTAACGTAAGGGAAGGCACGGTGAGGCAAGGCAAGGCTAATGCACAACAACGCACGGCTAGGCAATGGACGGCAAGGCAAGGAAAGGGTAACGCAAGGGAAGTCTGGGTCAGGCGAGGCA
This sequence comes from Macrotis lagotis, assembly GCF_037893015.1. NCBI lineage: Eukaryota > Metazoa > Chordata > Mammalia > Peramelemorphia > Peramelidae > Macrotis > Macrotis lagotis. The sequence continues at coordinate 55,764 of NW_027421923.1, forward strand.
AGGCTAAGGCACGACAACGCAAGGCTAGGCAATGCACGGATGGTAAGCAAAGAGTAACGGAAGGCAAGGAAGGCAAGGGAATGCAAGGCAAGTGAAGAGTTAGGGAAGGAACGGCAGGGCAAGGGGAAACAAGGCTAAGGCACGACAACGCAAGCTGGGCAAAGCACGGCAAGGCAAGGAAAGGGTAACGCAAGGCAAGGCACGGTCAGGCAAGGCAAGGTTAATGCACGACAACGCAAGGCTAGGCAGTGCACGGCTAGGCAAGGAACGAGTAACGGAAGGAATGGAAGGCAAGGCAAAGCAAGGCAAGGCAAGTGTAACAAAAGGCACGGCACGGCAAGGGGAAACAAGGCTAAGGCACGACAACGCAAGCTAGGCAATGCACGGCAAGGCAAGGAAAGGGTAACGCAAGGCAAGGCAGGGTCAGGCGAGACAAGGCTAAGGCACGACAACGCAAGGCTAGGCAATGCACGGCAAGGCAAGGAAAGGGTAACGCAAGGCAAGGCACGGTGAGGAAAGGCAAGGCTAATGCACAACAACGCACGTCTAGGCAATGCACGGCAAGGCAAGGAAAGAGTAACGGAATGTAAGGAATGCAAGGGAAAGCAAGGCAAGGCAAGAGTAACGGAAGGAACGGCACGGCAAGGGGAAACAAGGCTAAGGCACGACAACGCAAGGCTAGGCAAAGCACGGCAAGGCAAGGAAAGGGTAACGCAAGGCAAGGCACGGTGAGGCAAGGCAAGGCTAATGCACGACAACGCACGGCTAGGCAAAGCAAGGCAAGGGAAGGAGAGGGTAACGCAAGGCAAGGCACGGTCAAGCGAGGCAAGGCTAAGGCACGACAACGCAAGGCTAGGCAATGCACGGCAAGGCAAGGAAAGGGTAACGCAAGGGAAGGCACGGTGAGGAAAGGCAAGGCTAATGCACAACAACGCACGTCTAGGCAATGCACGGCAAGGCAAGGAAAGGGTAACGCAAGGGAAGTCACGGTCAGGCGAGGCAAGGCTAAGGCACGACAACGCAAGGCTAGGCAATGCACGGCAAGGCAAGGAAAGGGTAACGCAAGGCAAGGCACGGTCAGGAAATGCAAGGCTAATGCACGACAACGGAAGGCTAGGCAATGCACGGCAAGGCAAGGAAAGAATAACGGAATGTAAGGAATGCAAGAGAAAGCAAGGCAAGGCAAGAGTAACGGAAGGAACGGCACGGCAAGGGGAAACAAGGCTAAGGCACGACAACGCAAGGCTAGGCAAAGCACGGCAAGGCAAGGAAAGGGTAACGCAAGGCAAGGCACGGTGAGGCATGGCAAGGCTAATGCACGACAACGCACGGCTAGGCAAAGCAAGGCAAGGGAAGGAGAGGGTAACGCAAGGCCAGGCAGGGTCACTCGAGGGAAGGCTAATGCACGACAACGCAAGGCTAGGCAATGCACGGCAAGGCAAGGAAAGGGTAACGCAAGGCAAGGCACGGTCAGGAAATGCAAGGCTAATGCACGACAACGGAAAGCTAGGCAATGCACGGCAAGGCAAGGAAAGAGTAACGGAATGTAAGGAATGCAAGGGAAAGCAAGGCAAGGCAAGAGTAACGGAAGGAAGGGCAAGGCAAGGGGAAACAAGGCTAAGGCACGACAACGAAAGGCTTAGCAGTGCACGGCTAGGCAACGAAAGCGTAACAGAAGGAAAGGAAGGCAAGGCAAAGCAATGCAAGGCAAGTGAAACAAAAGGCACGGCACGGTAAGGGGATAAAAGGGTATGGCACGACAACGCAAGCTAGGCAATGCACGGCAAGGCAAGTAAAGGGTAACGCAAGGCAAGGCACGGTCAGAGAAGGCAAGGCTAATGCACGACAACGCAAGGCTAGGCAATGCACGGTAAGGCAAGGAAAGAGTAACGGAAGGCAAGGAAGGCAAGGGAAAGCAAGGCAAGTCAAGAGTAAGGGAAGGAACGGCACGGCAAGGGGAAACAAGGCTAAGGCACGACAACGCAAGCTGGGCAAAGCACGGCAAGGCAAGGAAAGGGTAACGCAAGGCAAGGCACGGTCAGGCAAGGCAAGGCTAATGCACGACAACGCAAGGCTAGGCAGTGCACGGCTAGGCAAGGAACGAGTAACGGAAGGAATGGAAGGCAAGGCAAAGCAAGGCAAGGCAAGTGTAACAAAAGGCACGGCACGGGAAGGGGAAACAAGGCTAAGGCACGACAACGCAAGCTAGGCAATGCACGGCAAGGCAAGGAAAGGGTAACGCAAGGCAAGGCAGGGTCAGGCGAGACAAGGCTAAGGCACGACAACGCAAGGCTAGGCAATGCACGGCAAGGCAAGGAAAGGGTAACGCAAGGCAAGGCACGGTGAAGAAAGGCAAGGCTAATGCACAACAACGCACGTCTAGGCAATGCACGGCAAGGCAAGGAAAGAGTAACGGAATGTAAGGAATGCAAGGGAAAGCAAGGCAAGGCAAGAGTAACGGAAGGAACGGCACGGCAAGGGTAAACAAGGCTAAGGCACGACAACGCAAGGCTAGGCAAAGCACGGCAAGGCAAGGAAAGGGTAACGCAAGGCAAGGCACGGTGAGGCAAGGCAAGGCTAATGCACGACAACGCACGGCTAGGCAAAGCAAGGCAAGGGAAGGAGAGGGTAACGCAAGGCAAGGCACGGTCAAGCGAGGCAAGGCTAAGGCACGACAACGCAAGGCTAGGCAATGCACGGTAAGGCAAGGAAAGAGTAACGGAAGCAAGGAAGGCAAGGGAAAGCAAGGCAAGTCAAGAGTAAGGGAAGGAACGGCACGGCAAGGGGAAACAAGGCTAAGGCACTACAACGCAAGCTGGGCAAAGCACGGCAAGGCAAGGAAAGGGTAACGCAAGGCAAGGCACGGTCAGGCAAGGCAAGGCTAATGCACGACAACGCAAGGCTAGGCAGTGCACGGCTAGGCAAGGAACGAGTAACGGAAGGAATGGAAGGCAAGGCAAAGCAAGGCAAGGCAAGTGTAACAAAAGGCACGGCACGGCAAGGGGAAACAAGGATAAGGCACGACAACGCAAGCTAGGCAATACACGGCAAGGCAAGGAAAGGGTAACGAAAGGCAAGGCAGGGTCAGGCGAGACAAAGCTAAGGCACGACAACGCAAGGCTAGGCAATGCACGGCAAGGCAAGAAAAGGGTAACGCAAGGGAAGGCACGTTGAGGAAAGGCAAGGCTAATGCACAACAACGCACGTCTAGGCAATGCACGGCAAGGCAAGGAAAGGGTAACGCAAGGGAAGTCACGGTCAGGCGAGGCAAGGCTAAGGCACGACAACGCAAGGCTAGGCAATGCACGGCAAGGCAAGGAAAGAGTAACGGAATGTAAGGAATGCAAGGGAAAGCAAGGCAAGGCAAGAGTAACAGAAGGAACGGCATGGCAAGGGGAAACAAGGCTAAGGCACGACAACGCAAGCTAGGCAATGCACGGCAAGGCAAGGAAAGGGTAACGCAAGGCAAGGCACGGTCAGGAAATGCAAGGCTAATGCACGACAACGGAAGGCTAGGCAATGCACGGCAAGGCAAGGAAAGAGTAACGGAATGTAAGGAATGCAAGGGAAAGCAAGGCAAGGCAAGAGTAACGGAAGGAACGGCACGGCAAGGGGAAACAAGGCTAAGGCACGACAACGCAAGGCTAGGCAAAGCACGGCAAGGCAAGGAAAGGGTAACGCAAGGCAAGGCACGGTGAGGCATGGCAAGGCTAATGCACGACAACGCACGGCTAGGCAAAGCAAGGCAAGGGAAGGAGAGGGTAACGCAAGGCCAGGCACGGTCACTCGAGGGAAGGCTAATGCACGACAACGCAAGGCTTAGCAGTGCACGGCTAGGCAAGGAAAGCGTAACAGAAGGAAAGGAAGGCAAGGCAAAGCAACGCAAGGCAAGTGAAACAAAAGGCAAGGCACGGCAAGGGGAAACAAGGCTAAGGCACGACAACGCAAGCTAGGCAATGCACGGCAAGGCAAGGAAAGGGTAACGCAAGGCAAGGCAGGGTCAGGCGAGACAAGGCTAAGGCACGACAACGCAAGGCTAGGCAATGCACGGCAAGGCAAGGAAAGGGTAACGCAAGGGAAGGCACGGTGAGGAAAGGCAAGGCTAATGCACAACAACGCACGTCTAGGCAATGCACGGCAAGGCAAGGAAAGAGTAACGGAAGGCAAGGAAGGCAAGGGAAAGCAAGGCAAGGCAAGGGTAAGGGAAGGAACGGCACCGCAAGGGGAAACAAGGCTAAGGCACGACAACGCAAGCTAGGCAATGCACGGCAAGGCAAGGAAAGGGTAACGCAAGGCAAGGCACGATCAGGCGAGGCAAGGCTAATGCACGACAACGCAAGGCTAGGCAGTGCACGGCTAGGCAAGGAAAGAGTAACGGAAGGATAGGAAGGCAAGGCAAAGCAAGGCAAGGGAAGTGTAACAAACGGCACGGCACGGCAAGGGGAAACAAGGTAAGGCACGACAACGCAAGCTAGGCAATGCACGGCAAGGCAAGGAAAGGGTAACGCAAGGCAAGGCACGGTCAGTGGAGGCAAGGCTAATGCACGACAACGCAAGGCTTGGCAGTGCAAGGCTAGGCAAGGAAAGAGTAACAGAAGGAAAGGAAGGCAAGGCAAAGCAATGCAAGGCAGGTGAAGCAAAAGGCACGGCACGGCAAGGAGAAACAAGGGTAAGGCACGACAACGCAAGCTAGGCAATGCACGGCAAGGCAAGGAAAGGGTAACGTAAGGCAAGGCACGGTGAGGCAAGGCAAGGCTAATGCACAACAACGCACGGCTAGGCAATGGACGGCAAGGCAAGGAAAGGGTAACGCAAGGGAAGTCACGGTCAGGCGAGGCAAGGCTACGGCACGACAACTCAAGGCTAGGCAATGCACGGATGGTAAGCAAAGAGTAACGGAAGGCAAGGAAGGCAAGGGAAAGCAAGGCAAGTCAAGAGTAAGGGAAGGAACGGCACGGCAAGGGGAAACAAGGCTAAGGCACGACAACGCAAGCTGGGCAAAGCACGGCAAGGCAAGGAAAGGGTAACGCAAGGCAAGGCACGGTCAGGCAAGGCAAGGCTAATGCACGACAACGCAAGGCTAGGTAGTGCACGGCTAGGCAAGGAACGAGTAACGGAAGGAATGGAAGGCAAGGCAAAGCAAGGCAAGGCAAGTGTAACAAAAGGCACGGCACGGCAAGGGGAAACAAGGCTAAGGCACGACAACGCAAGCTAGGCAATGCACGGCAAGGCAAGGAAAGGGTAACGCAAGGCAAGGCAGGGTCAGGCGAGACAAGGCTAAGGCACGACAACGCAAGGCTAGGCAATGCACGGCAAGGCATGTTAAGGGTAACGCAAGGGAAGGCACGGTGAGGAAAGGCAAGGCTAATGCACAACAACGGACGTCTAGGCAATGCACGGCAAGGCAAGGAAAGGGTAACACAAGGGAAGTCACGGTCAGGCGAGGCAAGGCTAAGGCACGACAACGCAAGGCTAGGCAATGCACGGCAAGGCAAGGAAAGAGTAACGGAATGTAAGGAATGCAAGGGAAAGCAAGGCAAGGCAAGAGTAACAGAAGGAACGGCACGGCTAGGGGAAACAAGGCTAAGGTACGACAACGCAAGCTAGGCAATGCACGGAAAGGCAAGGAAAGGGTAACGCAAGGCAAGGCACGGTCAGGAAATGCAAGGCTAATGCACGACAACGGAAGGCTAGGCAATGCACGGCAAGGCAAGGAAAGAGTAACGGAATGTAAGGAATGCAAGGGAAAGCAAGGCAAGGCAAGAGTAACGGAAGGAACGGCACGGCAAGGGGAAACAAGGCTAAGGCACGACAACGCAAGGCTAGGCAAAGCACGGCAAGGCAAGGAAAGGGTAACTCAAGGCAAGGCACGGTGAGGCATGGCAAGGCTAATGCACGACAACGCACGGCTAGGCAAAGCAAGGCAAGGGAAGGAGAGGGTAACGCAAGGCCAGGCACGGTCAGTCGAGGCAAGGCTAATGCACGACAACGCAAGGCTTGGCAGTGCACGGCTAGGGAAGGAAAGCGTAACAGAAGGAAAGGAAGGCAAGGCAAAGCAATGCAAGGCAAGTGAAACAAAAGGCACGGCACGGCAAGGGGAAAAAAGGGTAAGGCACGACAACGCAAGCTAGGCAATGCACGGCAAGGCAAGGAAAGGGTAACGTAAGGGAAGGCACGGTGAGGCAAGGCAAGGCTAATGCACAACAACGCACGGCTAGGCAATGGACGGCAAGGCAAGGAAAGGGTAACGCAAGGGAAGTCACGGTCAGGCGAGGCATGGCTACGGCACGACAACGCAAGGCTAGGCAATGCACGGATGGTAAGCAAAGAGTAACGGAAGGCAAGGAAGGCAAGGGAATGCAAGGCAAGTGAAGAGTAAGGGAAGGAACGGCAGGGCAAGGGGAAACAAGGCTAAGGCACGACAACGCAAGCTGGGCAAAGCACGGCAAGGCAAGGAAAGGGTAACGCAAGGCAAGGCACGGTCAGGCAAGGCAAGGTTAATGCACGACAACGCAAGACTAGGCAGTGCACGGCTAGGCAAGGAACGAGTAACGGAAGGAATGGAAGGCAAGGCAAAGCAAGGCAAGGCAAGTGTAACAAAAGGCACGGCACGGCAAGGGGAAACAAGGCTAAGGCACGACAACGCAAGCTAGGCAATGCACGGCAAGGCAAGGAAAGGGTAACGCAAGGCAAGGCAGGGTCAGGCGAGACAAGGCTAAGGCACGACAACGCAAGGCTAGGCAATGCACGGCAAGGCAAGGAAAGGGTAACGCAAGGCAAGGCACGGTGAGGAAAGGCAAGGCTAATGCACAACAACGCACGTCTAGGCAATGCACGGCAAGGCAAGGAAAGAGTAACGGAATGTAAGGAATGCAAGGGAAAGCAAGGCAAGGCAAGAGTAACGGAAGGAACGGCACGGCAAGGGGAAACAAGGCTAAGGCACGACAACGCAAGGCTAGGCAAAGCACGGCAAGGCAAGGAAAGGGTAACGCAAGGCAAGGCACGGTGAGGCAAGGCAAGGCTAATGCACGACAACGCACGGCTAGGCAAAGCAAGGCAAGGGAAGGAGAGGGTAACGCAAGGCAAGGCACGGTCAAGCGAGGCAAGGCTAAGGCACGACAACGCAAGGCTAGGCAATGCACGGCAAGGCAAGGAAAGGGTAACGCAAGGGAAGGCACGGTGAGGAAAGGCAAGGCTAATGCACAACAACGCACGTCTAGGCAATGCACGGCAAGGCAAGGAAAGGGTAACGCAAGGGAAGTCACGGTCAGGCGAGGCAAGGCTAAGGCACGACAACGCAAGGCTAGGCAATGCACGGCAAGGCAAGGAAAGAGTAACGGAATGTAAGGAATGCAAGGGAAAGCAAGGCAAGGCAAGAGTAACAGAAGGAACGGCACGGCAAGGGGAAACAAGGCTAAGGCACGACAACGCAAGCTAGGCAATGCACGGCAAGGCAAGGAAAGGGTAACGCAAGGCAAGGCACGGTCAGGAAAGGCAAGGCTAATGCACGACAACGCAAGGCTAGGCAATGCACGGCAAGGCAAGGAAAGAGTAACGGAATGCAAGGAATGCAAGAGAAAGCAAGGCAAGGCAAGAGTAACGGAAGGAACGGCACGGCAAGGGGAAACAAGGCTAAGGCACGACAACGCAAGGCTAGGCAAAGCACGGCAAGGCAAGGAAAGGGTAACGCAAGGCAAGGCACGGTGAGGCATGGCAAGGCTAATGCACGACAACGCACGGCTAGGCAAAGCAAGGCAAGGGAAGGAGAGGGTAACGCAAGGCCAGGCACGGTCAGTCGAGGGAAGGCTAATGCACGACAACGCAAGGCTTAGCAGTGCACGGCTAGGCAAGGAAAGCGTAACGGAATGTAAGGAATGCAAGGGAAAGCAAGGCAAGGCAAGAGTAACGGAAGGAACGGCACGGCAAGGGGAAACAAGGCTAAGGCACGACAACGCAAGGCTAGGCAAAGCACGGCAAGGCAAGGAAAGGGTAACTCAAGGCAAGGCACGGTGAGGCATGGCAAGGCTAATGCACGACAACGCACGGCTAGGCAAAGCAAGGCAAGGGAAGGAGAGGGTAACGCAAGGCCAGGCACGGTCAGTCGAGGGAAGGCTAATGCAGGACAACGCAAGGCTTAGCAGTGCACGGCTAGGCAAGGAAAGCGTAACAGAAGGAAAGGAAGGCAAGGCAAAGCAATGCAAGGCAAGTGAAACAAAAGGCACGGCTCGGCAAGTTGAAACAAGGATAAGGCACGACAATGCAAGCTAGGCAATGCACGGCAAGGCAAGGAAAGTGTAACGCAAGGCAAGGCACGGTCAGTCGAGGCAAGGCTAATGCACGACAACGCAAGGCTTGGCAGTGCACGGCTAGGGAAGGAAAGCGTAACAGAAGGAAAGGAAGGCAAGGCAAAGCAATGCAAGGCAAGTGAAACAAAAGGCACGGCACGGCAAGGGGAAAAAAGGGTAAGGCACGACAACGCAAGCTAGGCAATGCACGGCAAGGCAAGGAAAGTGTAACGTAAGGGAAGGCACGGTGAGGCAAGGCAAGGCTAATGCACAACAACGCACGGCTAGGCAATGGACGGCAAGGCAAGGAAAGGGTAACGCAAGGGAAGTCACGGTCAGGCGAGGCATGGCGACGGCACGACAACGCAAGGCTAGGCAATGCACGGATGGTAAGCAAAGAGTAACGGAAGGCAAGGAAGGCAAGGGAATGCAAGGCAAGTGAAGAGTAAGGGAAGGAACGGCAGGGCAAGGGGAAACAAGGCTAAGGCACGACAACGCAAGCTGGGCAAAGCACGGCAAGGCAAGGAAAGGGTAACGCAAGGCAAGGCACGGTCAGGCAAGGCAAGGTTAATGCACGACAACGCAAGACTAGGCAGTGCACGGCTAGGCAAGGAACGAGTAACGGAAGGAATGGAAGGCAAGGCAAAGCAAGGCAAGGCAAGTGTAACAAAAGGCACGGCACGGCAAGGGGAAACAAGGCTAAGGCACGACAACGCAAGCTAGGCAATGCACGGCAAGGCAAGGAAAGGGTAACGCAAGGCAAGGCAGGGTCAGGCGAGACAAGGCTAAGGCACGACAACGCAAGGCTAGGCAATGCACGGCAAGGCAAGGAAAGGGTAACGCAAGGCAAGGCACGGTGAGGAAAGGCAAGGCTAATGCACAACAACGCACGTCTAGGCAATGCACGGCAAGGCAAGGAAAGAGTAACGGAATGTAAGGAATGCAAGGGAAAGCAAGGCAAGGCAAGAGTAACGGAAGGAACGGCACGGCAAGGGGAAACAAGGCTAAGGCACGACAACGCAAGGCTAGGCAAAGCAAGGCAAGGCAAGGAAAGGGTAACGCAAGGCAAGGCACGGTGAGGCAAGGCAAGGCTAATGCACGACAACGCACGGCTAGGCAAAGCAAGGCAAGGGAAGGAGAGGGTAACTCAAGGCAAGGCACGGTCAAGCGAGGCAAGGCTAAGGCACGACAACGCAAGGCTAGGCAATGCACGGCAAGGCAAGGAAAGGGTAACGCAAGGGAAGGCACGTTGAGGAAAGGCAAGGGTAATGCACAACAACGCACGTCTAGGCAATGCACGGCAAGGCAAGGAAAGGGTAACGCAAGGGAAGTCACGGTCAGGCGAGGCAAGGCTAAGGCACGACAACGCAAGGCTAGGCAATGCACGGCAAGGCAAGGAAAGAGTAACGGAATGTAAGGAATGCAAGGGAAAGCAAGGCAAGGCAAGAGTAACAGAAGGAACGGCATGGCAAGGGGAAACAAGGCTAAGGCACGACAACGCAAGCTAGGCAATGCACGGCAAGGCAAGGAAAGGGTAACGCAAGGCAAGGCACGGTCAGGAAATGCAAGGCTAATGCACGACAACGGAAGGCTAGGCAATGCACGGCAAGGCAAGGAAAGAGTAACGGAATGCAAGGAATGCAAGAGAAAGCAAGGCAAGGCAAGAGTAACGGAAGGAACGGCACGGCAAGGGGAAACAAGGCTAAGGCACGACAACGCAAGGCTAGGCAAAGCACGGCAAGGTAAGGAAAGGGTAACGCAAGGCAAGGCACGGTGAGGCATGGCAAGGCTAATGCACGACAACGCACGGCTAGGCAAAGCAAGGCAAGGGAAGGAGAGGGTAACGCAAGGCCAGGCACGGTCACTCGAGGGAAGGCTAATGCACGACAACGCAAGGCTTAGCAGTGCACGGCTAGGCAAGGAAAGCGTAACAGAAGGAAAGGAAGGCAAGGCAAAGCAATGCAAGGCAAGTGAAACAAAAGGCAAGGCACGGCAAGGGGAAACAAGGCTAAGGCACGACAACGCAAGCTAGGCAATGCACGGCAAGGCAAGGAAAGGGTAACGCAAGGCAAGGCAGGGTCAGGCGAGACAAGGCTAAGGCACGACAACGCAATGCTAGGCAATGCACGGCAAGGCAAGGAAAGGGTAACGCAAGGGAAGGCACGGTGAGGAAAGGCAAGGCTAATGCACAACAACGCACGTCTAGGCAATGCACGGCAAGGCAAGGAAAGAGTAACGGAAGGCAAGGAAGGCAAGGGAAAGCAAGGCAAGGCAAGGGTAAGGGAAGGAACGGCACCGCAAGGGGAAACAAGGCTAAGGCACGACAACGCAAGCTAGGCAATGCACGGCAAGGCAAGGAAAGGGTAACGCAAGGCAAGGCACGATCAGGCGAGGCAAGGCTAATGCACGACAACGCAAGGCTAGGCAGTGCACGGCTAGGCAAGGAAAGAGTAACGGAAGGATAGGAAGGCAAGGCAAAGCAAGGCAAGGGAAGTGTAACAAACGGCACGGCACGGCAAGGGGAAACAAGGTAAGGCACGACAACGCAAGCTAGGCAATGCACGGCAAGGCAAGGAAAGGGTAACGCAAGGCAAGGCACGGTCAGTCGAGGCAAGGCTAATGCACGACAACGCAAGGCTTGGCAGTGCAAGGCTAGGCAAGGAAAGAGTAAGAGAAGGAAAGGAAGGCAAGGCAAAGCAATGCAAGGCAAGTGAAACAAAAGGCACGGCACGGCAAGGAGAAACAAGGGTAAGGCACGACAACGCAAGCTAGGCAATGCACGGCAAGGCAAGGAAAGGGTAACGTAAGGCAAGGCACGGTGAGGCAAGGCAAGGCTAATGCACAACAACGCACGGCTAGGCAATGGACGGCAAGGCAAGGAAAGGGTAACGCAAGGGAAGTCACGGTCAGGCGAGGCAAGGCTACGGCACGACAACTCAAGGCTAGGCAATGCACGGATGGTAAGCAAAGAGTAACGGAAGGCAAGGAAGGCAAGGGAAAGCAAGGCAAGTCAAGAGTAAGGGAAGGAACGGCACGGCAAGGGGAAACAAGGCTAAGGCACGACAACGCAAGCTGGGCAAAGCACGGCAAGGCAAGGAAAGGGTAACGCAAGGCAAGGCACGGTCAGGCAAGGCAAGGCTAATGCACGACAACGCAAGGCTAGGCAGTGCACGGCTAGGCAAGGAACGAGTAACGGAAGGAATGGAAGGCAAGGCAAAGCAAGGCAAGGCAAGTGTAACAAAAGGCACGGCACGGCAAGGGGAAACAAGGCTAAGGCACGACAACGCAAGCTAGGCAATGCACGGCAAGGCAAGGAAAGGGTAACGCAAGGCAAGGCAGGGTCAGGCGAGACAAGGCTAAGGCACGACAACGCAAGGCTAGGCAATGCACGGCAAGGCATTTTAAGGGTAACGCAAGGGAAGGCACGGTGAAGAAAGGCAAGGCTAATGCACAACAACGCACGTCTAGGCAATGCACGGCAAGGCAAGGAAAGGGTAACACAAGGGAAGTCACGGTCAGGCGAGGCAAGGCTAAGGCACGACAACGCAAGGCTAGGCAATGCACGGCAAGGCAAGGAAAGAGTAACGGAATGTAAGGAATGCAAGGGAAAGCAAGGCAAGGCAAGAGTAACAGAAGGAACGGCACGGCTAGGGGAAACAAGGCTAAGGTACGACAACGCAAGCTAGGCAATGCACGGAAAGGCAAGGAAAGGGTAACGCAAGGCAAGGCACGGTCAGGAAATGCAAGGCTAATGCACGACAACGGAAGGCTAGGCAATGCACGGCAAGGCAAGGAAAGAGTAACGGAATGTAAGGAATGCAAGGGAAAGCAAGGCAAGGCAAGAGTAACGGAAGGAACGGCACGGCAAGGGGAAACAAGGCTAAGGCACGACAACGCAAGGCTAGGCAAAGCACGGCAAGGCAAGGAAAGGGTAACTCAAGGCAAGGCGCGGTGAGGCATGGCAAGGCTAATGCACGACAACGCACGGCTAGGCAAAGCAAGGCAAGGGAAGGAGAGGGTAACGCAAGGCCAGGCACGGTCAGTCGAGGGAAGGCTAATGCAGGACAACGCAAGGCTTAGCAGTGCACGGCTAGGCAAGGAAAGCGTAACAGAAGGAAAGGAAGGCAAGGCAAAGCAATGCAAGGCAAGTGAAACAAAAGGCATGGCACGGCAAGGGGAAACAAGGATAAGGCACGACAATGCAAGATAGGCAATGCATGGCAAGGCAAGGAAAGTGTAACGCAAGGCAAGGCACGGTCAGTCGAGGCAAGGCTAATGCACGACAACGCAAGGCTTGGCAGTGCACGGCTAGGGAAGGAAAGCGTAACAGAAGGAAAGGAAGGCAAGGCAAAGCAATGCAACGCAAGTGAAACAAAAGGCACGGCACGGCAAGGGGAAAAAAGGGTAAGGCACGACAACGCAAGCTAGGCAATGCACGGCAAGGCAAGGAAAGGGTAACGTAAGGGAAGGCACGGTGAGGCAAGGCAAGGCTAATGCACAACAACGCACGGCTAGGCAATGGACGGCAAGGCAAGGAAAGGGTAACGCAAGGGAAGTCACGGTCAGGCGAGGCATGGCTACGGCACGACAACGCAAGGCTAGGCAATGCACGGATGGTAAGCAAAGAGTAACGGAAGGCAAGGAAGGCAAGGGAATGCAAGGCAAGTGAAGAGTAAGGGAAGGAACGGCACGGCTAGGGGAAACAAGGCTAAGGTACGACAACGCAAGCTAGGCAATGCACGGAAAGGCAAGGAAAGGGTAACGCAAGGCAAGGCACGGTCAGGAAATGCAAGGCTAATGCACGACAACGGAAGGCTAGGCAATGCACGGCAAGGCAAGGAAAGAGTAACGGAATGTAAGGAATGCAAGGGAAAGCAAGGCAAGGCAAGAGTAACGGAAGGAACGGCACGGCAAGGGGAAACAAGGCTAAGGCACGACAACGCAAGGCTAGGCAAAGCACGGCAAGGCAAGGAAAGGGTAACTCAAGGCAAGGCACGGTGAGGCATGGCAAGGCTAATGCACGACAACGCACGGCTAGGCAAAGCAAGGCAAGGGAAGGAGAGGGTAACGCAAGGCCAGGCACGGTCAGTCGAGGGAAGGCTAATGCAGGACAACGCAAGGCTTAGCAGTGCACGGCTAGGCAAGGAAAGCGTAACAGAAGGAAAGGAAGGCAAGGCAAAGCAATGCAAGGCAAGTGAAACAAAAGGCACGGCTCGGCAAGTTGAAACAAGGATAAGGCACGAGAATGCAAGCTAGGCAATGCACGGCAAGGCAAGGAAAGTGTAACGCAAGGCAAGGCACGGTCAGTCGAGGCAAGGCTAATGCACGACAACGCAAGGCTTGGCAGTGCACGGCTAGGGAAGGAAAGCGTAACAGAAGGAAAGGAAGGCAAGGCAAAGCAATGCAAGGCAAGTGAAACAAAAGGCACGGCACGGCAAGGGGAAAAAAGGGTAAGGCACGACAACGCAAGCTAGGCAATGCACGGCAAGGCAAGGAAAGTGTAACGTAAGGGAAGGCACGGTGAGGCAAGGCAAGGCTAAGGCACGAAAACGCAAGCTAGGCAATGCACGGCAAGGCAAGGAAAGGGTAACGCAAGGGAAGTCACGGTCAGGCGAGGCATGGCGACGGCACGACAACGCAAGGCTAGGCAATGCACGGATGGTAAGCAAAGAGTAACGGAAGGCAAGGAAGGCAAGGGAATGCAAGGCAAGTGAAGAGTAAGGGAAGGAACGGCAGGGCAAGGGGAAACAAGGCTAAGGCACGACAACGCAAGCTGGGCAAAGCACGGCAAGGCAAGGAAAGGGTAACGCAAGGCAAGGCACGGTCAGGCAAGGCAAGGTTAATGCACGACAACGCAAGACTAGGCAGTGCACGGCTAGGCAAGGAACGAGTAACGGAAGGAATGGAAGGCAAGGCAAAGCAAGGCAAGGCAAGTGTAACAAAAGGCACGGCACGGCAAGGGGAAACAAGGCTAAGGCACGACAACGCAAGCTAGGCAATGCACGGCAAGGCAAGGAAAGGGTAACGCAAGGCAAGGCAGGGTCAGGCGAGACAAGGCTAAGGCACGACAACGCAAGGCTAGGCAATGCACGGCAAGGCAAGGAAAGGGTAACGCAAGGCAAGGCACGGTGAGGAAAGGCAAGGCTAATGCACAACAACGCACGTCTAGGCAATGCACGGCAAGGCAAGGAAAGAGTAACGGAATGTAAGGAATGCAAGGGAAAGCAAGGCAAGGCAAGAGTAACGGAAGGAACGGCACGGCAAGGGGAAACAAGGCTAAGGCACGACAACGCAAGGCTAGGCAAAGCAAGGCAAGGCAAGGAAAGGGTAACGCAAGGCAAGGCACGGTGAGGCAAGGCAAGGCTAATGCACGACAACGCACGGCTAGGCAAAGCAAGGCAAGGGAAGGAGAGGGTAACTCAAGGCAAGGCACGGTCAAGCGAGGCAAGGCTAAGGCACGACAACGCAAGGCTAGGCAATGCACGGCAAGGCAAGGAAAGGGTAACGCAAGGGAAGGCACGTTGAGGAAAGGCAAGGGTAATGCACAACAACGCACGTCTAGGCAATGCACGGCAAGGCAAGGAAAGGGTAACGCAAGGGAAGTCACGGTCAGGCGAGGCAAGGCTAAGGCACGACAACGCAAGGCTAGGCAATGCACGGCAAGGCAAGGAAAGAGTAACGGAATGTAAGGAATGCAAGGGAAAGCAAGGCAAGGCAAGAGTAACAGAAGGAACGGCATGGCAAGAGGAAACAAGGCTAAGGCACGACAACGCAAGCTAGGCAATGCACGGCAAGGCAAGGAAAGGGTAACGCAAGGCAAGGCACGGTCAGGAAATGCAAGGCTAATGCACGACAACGGAAGGCTAGGCAATGCACGGCAAGGCAAGGAAAGAGTAACGGAATGCAAGGAATGCAAGAGAAAGCAAGGCAAGGCAAGAGTAACGGAAGGAACGGCACGGCAAGGGGAAACAAGGCTAAGGCACGACAACGCAAGGCTAGGCAAAGCACGGCAAGGTAAGGAAAGGGTAACGCAAGGCAAGGCACGGTGAGGCATGGCAAGGCTAATGCACGACAACGCACGGCTAGGCAAAGCAAGGCAAGGGAAGGAGAGGGTAACGCAAGGCCAGGCACGGTCACTCGAGGGAAGGCTAATGCACGACAACGCAAGGCTTAGCAGTGCACGGCTAGGCAAGGAAAGAGTAACGGAATGTAAGGAATGCAAGGGAAAGCAAGGCAAGGCAAGAGTAACGGAAGGAACGGCACGGCAAGGGGAAACAAGGCTAAGGCACGACAACGCAAGGCTAGGCAAAGCACGGCAAGGCAAGGAAAGGGTAACTCAAGGCAAGGCACGGTGAGGCATGGCAAGGCTAATGCACGACAACGCACGGCTAGGCAAAGCAAGGCAAGGGAAGGAGAGGGTAACGCAAGGCCAGGCACGGTCAGTCGAGAGAAGGCTAATGCAGGACAACGCAAGGCTTAGCAGTGCACGGCTAGGCAAGGAAAGCGTAACAGAAGGAAAGGAAGGCAAGGCAAAGCAATGCAAGGCAAGTGAAACAAAAGGCACGGCTCGGCAAGTTGAAACAAGGATAAGGCACGACAATGCAAGCTAGGCAATGCACGGCAAGGCAAGGAAAGTGTAACGCAAGGCAAGGCACGGTCAGTCGAGGCAAGGCTAATGCACGACAACGCAAGGCTTGGCAGTGCACGGCTAGGGAAGGAAAGCGTAACAGAAGGAAAGGAAGGCAAGGCAAAGCAATGCAAGGCAAGTGAAACAAAAGGCACGGCACGGCAAGGGGATAAAAGGGTAAGGCACGACAACGCAAGCTAGGCAATGCACGGCAAGGCAAGGAAAGTGTAACGTAAGGGAAGGCACGGTGAGGCAAGGCAAGGCTAATGCACAACAACGCACGGCTAGGCAATGGACGGCAAGGCAAGGAAAGGGTAACGCAAGGGAAGTCACGGTCAGGCGAGGCATGGCGACGGCACGACAACGCAAGGCTAGGCAATGCACGGATGGTAAGCAAAGAGTAACGGAAGGCAAGGAAGGCAAGGGAATGCAAGGCAAGTGAAGAGTAAGGGAAGGAACGGCAGGGCAAGGGGAAACAAGGCTAAGGCACGACAACGCAAGCTGGGCAAAGCACGGCAAGGCAAGGAAAGGGTAACGCAAGGCAAGGCACGGTCAGGCAAGGCAAGGTTAATGCACGACAACGCAAGACTAGGCAGTGCACGGCTAGGCAAGGAACGAGTAACGGAAGGAATGGAAGGCAAGGCAAAGCAAGGCAAGGCAAGTGTAACAAAAGGCACGGCACGGCAAGGGGAAACAAGGCTAAAGCACGACAACGCAAGCTAGGCAATGCACGGCAAGGCAAGGAAAGGGTAACGCAAGGCAAGGCAGGGTCAGGCGAGACAAGGCTAAGGCACGACAACGCAAGGCTAGGCAATGCACGGCAAGGCAAGGAAAGGGTAACGCAAGGCAAGGCACGGTGAGGAAAGGCAAGGCTAATGCACAACAACGCACGTCTAGGCAATGCACGGCAAGGCAAGGAAAGAGTAACGGAATGTAAGGAATGCAAGGGAAAGCAAGGCAAGGCAAGAGTAACGGAAGGAACGGCACGGCAAGGGGAAACAAGGCTAAGGCACGACAACGCAAGGCTAGGCAAAGCAAGGCAAGGCAAGGAAAGGGTAACGCAAGGCAAGGCACGGTGAGGCAAGGCAAGGCTAATGCACGACAACGCACGGCTAGGCAAAGCAAGGCAAGGGAAGGAGAGGGTAACTCAAGGCAAGGCACGGTCAAGCGAGGCAAGGCTAAGGCACGACAACGCAAGGCTAGGCAATGCACGGCAAGGCAAGGAAAGGGTAACGCAAGGGAAGGCACGTTGAGGAAAGGCAAGGGTAATGCACAACAACGCACGTCTAGGCAATGCACGGCAAGGCAAGGAAAGGGTAACGCAAGGGAAGTCACGGTCAGGCGAGGCAAGGCTAAGGCACGACAACGCAAGGCTAGGCAATGCACGGCAAGGCAAGGAAAGAGTAACGGAATGTAAGGAATGCAAGGGAAAGCAAGGCAAGGCAAGAGTAACAGAAGGAACGGCATGGCAAGGGGAAACAAGGCTAAGGCACGACAACGCAAGCTAGGCAATGCACGGCAAGGCAAGGAAAGGGTAACGCAAGGCAAGGCACGGTCAGGAAATGCAAGGCTAATGCACGACAACGGAAGGCTAGGCAATGCACGGCAAGGCAAGGAAAGAGTAACGGAATGCAAGGAATGCAAGAGAAAGCAAGGCAAGGCAAGAGTAACGGAAGGAACGGCACGGCAAGGGGAAACAAGGCTAAGGCACGACAACGCAAGGCTAGGCAAAGCACGGCAAGGTAAGGAAAGGGTAACGCAAGGCAAGGCACGGTGAGGCATGGCAAGGCTAATGCACGACAACGCACGGCTAGGCAAAGCAAGGCAAGGGAAGGAGAGGGTAACGCAAGGCCAGGCACGGTCACTCGAGGGAAGGCTAATGCACGACAACGCAAGGCTTAGCAGTGCACGGCTAGGCAAGGAAAGCGTAACAGAAGGAAAGGAAGGCAAGGCAAAGCAATGCAAGGCAAGTGAAACAAAAGGCAAGGCACGGCAAGGGGAAACAAGGCTAAGGCACGACAACGCAAGCTAGGCAATGCACGGCAAGGCAAGGAAAGGGTAACGCAAGGCAAGGCAGGGTCAGGCGAGACAAGGCTAAGGCACGACAACGCAATGCTAGGCAATGCACGGCAAGGCAAGGAAAGGGTAACGCAAGGGAAGGCACGGTGAGGAAAGGTAAGGCTAATGCACAACAACGCACGTCTAGGCAATGCACGGCAAGGCAAGGAAAGAGTAACGGAAGGCAAGGAAGGCAAGGGAAAGCAAGGCAAGGCAAGGGTAAGGGAAGGAACGGCACCGCAAGGGGAAACAAGGCTAAGGCACGACAACGCAAGCTAGGCAATGCACGGCAAGGCAAGGAAAGGGTAACGCAAGGCAAGGCACGATCAGGCGAGGCAAGGCTAATGCACGACAACGCAAGGCTAGGCAGTGCACGGCTAGGCAAGGAAAGAGTAACGGAAGGATAGGAAGGCAAGGCAAAGCAAGGCAAGGGAAGTGTAACAAACGGCACGGCACGGCAAGGGGAAACAAGGTAAGGCACGACAACGCAAGCTAGGCAATGCACGGCAAGGCAAGGAAAGGGTAACGCAAGGCAAGGCACGGTCAGTCGAGGCAAGGCTAATGCACGACAACGCAAGGCTTGGCAGTGCAAGGCTAGGCAAGGAAAGAGTAAGAGAAGGAAAGGAAGGCAAGGCAAAGCAATGCAAGGCAAGTGAAACAAAAGGCACGGCACGGCAAGGAGAAACAAGGGTAAGGCACGACAACGCAAGCTAGGCAATGCACGGCAAGGCAAGGAAAGGGTAACGTAAGGCAAGGCACGGTGAGGCAAGGCAAGGCTAATGCACAACAACGCACGGCTAGGCAATGGACGGCAAGGCAAGGAAAGGGTAACGCAAGGGAAGTCACGGTCAGGCGAGGTAAGGCTACGGCACGACAACGCAAGGCTAGGATATGCACGGATGGTAAGCAAAGAGTAACGGAAGGCAAGGAAGCAAGGGAAAGCAAGGTAAGTCAAGAGTAAGGGAAGGAACGGCACGGCAAGGGGAAACAAGGCTAAGGCACGACAACGCAACCTGGGCAAAGCACGGCAAGGCAAGGAAAGGGTAACGCAAGGCAAGGCACGGTCAGGCAAGGCAAGGCTAATGCACGACAACGCAAGGCTAGGCAGTGCACGGCTAGGCAAGGAACGAGTAACGGAAGGAATGGAAGGCAAGGCAAAGCAAGGCAAGGCAAGTGTAACAAAAGGCACGGCACGGCAAGGGGAAACAAGGCTAAGGCACGACAACGCAAGCTAGGCAATGCACGGCAAGGCAAGGAAAGGGTAACGCAAGGCAAGGCAGGGTCAGGCGAGACAAGGCTAAGGCACGACAACGCAAGGCTAGGCAATGCACGGCAAGGCATTTTAAGGGTAACGCAAGGGAAGGCACGGTGAAGAAAGGCAAGGCTAATGCACAACAACGCACGTCTAGGCAATGCACGGCAAGGCAAGGAAAGGGTAACACAAGGGAAGTCACGGTCAGGCGAGGCAAGGCTAAGGCACGACAACGCAAGGCTAGGCAATGCACGGCAAGGCAAGGAAAGAGTAACGGAATGTAAGGAATGCAAGGGAAAGCAAGGCAAGGCAAGAGTAACAGAAGGAACGGCACGGCTAGGGGAAACAAGGCTAAGGTACGACAACGCAAGCTAGGCAATGCACGGAAAGGCAAGGAAAGGGTAACGCAAGGCAAGGCACGGTCAGGAAATGCAAGGCTAATGCACGACAACGGAAGGCTAGGCAATGCACGGCAAGGCAAGGAAAGAGTAACGGAATGTAAGGAATGCAAGGGAAAGCAAGGCAAGGCAAGAGTAACGGAAGGAACGGCACGGCAAGGGGAAACAAGGCTAAGGCACGACAACGCAAGGCTAGGCAAAGCACGGCAAGGCAAGGAAAGGGTAACTCAAGGCAAGGCGCGGTGAGGCATGGCAAGGCTAATGCACGACAACGCACGGCTAGGCAAAGCAAGGCAAGGGAAGGAGAGGGTAACGCAAGGCCAGGCACGGTCAGTCGAGGGAAGGCTAATGCAGGACAACGCAAGGCTTAGCAGTGCACGGCTAGGCAAGGAAAGCGTAACAGAAGGAAAGGAAGGCAAGGCAAAGCAATGCAAGGCAAGTGAAACAAAAGGCATGGCACGGCAAGGGGAAACAAGGATAAGGCACGACAATGCAAGCTAGGCAATGCACGGCAAGGCAAGGAAAGTGTAACGCAAGGCAAGGCACGGTCAGTCGAGGCAAGGCTAATGCACGACAACGCAAGGCTTGGCAGTGCACGGCTAGGGAAGGAAAGCGTAACAGAAGGAAAGGAAGGCAAGGCAAAGCAATGCAAGGCAAGTGAAACAAAAGGCACGGCACGGCAAGGGGAAAAAAGGGTAAGGCACGACAACGCAAGCTAGGCAATGCACGGCAAGGCAAGGAAAGGGTAACGTAAGGGAAGGCACGGTGAGGCAAGGCAAGGCTAATGCACAACAACGCACGGCTAGGCAATGGACGGCAAGGCAAGGAAAGGGTAACGCAAGGGAAGTCACGGTCAGGCGAGGCATGGCTACGGCACGACAACGCAAGGCTAGGCAATGCACGGATGGTAAGCAAAGAGTAACGGAAGGCAAGGAAGGCAAGGGAATGCAAGGCAAGTGAAGAGTAAGGGAAGGAACGGCAGGGCAAGGGGAAACAAGGCTAAGGCACGACAACGCAAGCTGGGCAAAGCACGGTAAGGCAAGGAAAGGGTAACGCAAGGCAAGGCACGGTCAGGCAAGGCAAGGTTAATGCACGACAACGCAAGACTAGGCAGTGCACGGCTAGGCAAGGAACGAGTAACGGAAGGAATGGAAGGCAAGGCAAAGCAAGGCAAGGCATGTGTAACAAAAGGCACGGCACGGCAAGGGGAAACAAGGCTAAGGCACGACAACGCAAGCTAGGCAATGCACGGCAAGGCAAGGAAAGGGTAACGCAAGGCAAGGCAGGGTCAGGCGAGACAAGGCTAAGGCACGACAACGCAAGGCTAGGCAATGCACGGCAAGGCAAGGAAAGGGTAACGCAAGGCAAGGCACGGTGAGGAAAGGCAAGGCTAATGCACAACAACGCACGTCTAGGCAATGCACGGCAAGGCAAGGAAAGAGTAATGGAATGTAAGTAATGCAAGGGAAAGCAAGGCAAGGCAAGAGTAACGGAAGGAACGGCACGGCAAGGGGAAACAAGGCTAAGGCACGACAACGCAAGGCTAGGCAAAGCAAGGCAAGGCAAGGAAAGGGTAACGCAAGGCAAGGCACGGTGAGGCAAGGCAAGGCTAATGCACGACAACGCACGGCTAGGCAAAGCAAGGCAAGGGAAGGAGAGGGTAACGCAAGGCAAGGCACGGTCAAGCGAGGCAAGGCTAAGGCACGACAACGCAAGGCTAGGCAATGCACGGCAAGGCAAGGAAAGGGTAACGCAAGGGAAGGCACGGTGAGGAAAGGCAAGGCTAATGCACAACAACGCACGTCTAGGCAATGCACGGCAAGGCAAGGAAAGGGTAACGCAAGGGAAGTCACGGTCAGGCGCGGCAAGGCTAAGGCACGACAACGCAAGGCTAGGCAATGCACGGCAAGGCAAGGAAAGAGTAACGGAATGTAAGGAATGCAAGGGAAAGCAAGGTAAGGCAAGAGTAACAGAAGGAACGGCACGGCAAGGGGAAACAAGGCTAAGGCACGACAACGCAAGCTAGGGAATGCACGGCAAGGCAAGGAAAGGGTAACGTAAGGCAAAGCACTGTGAGGCAAGGCAAGACTAATGCACAACAACGCACGGCTAGGCAATGGACGGCAAGGCAAGGAAAGGGTAACGCAAGGGAAGTCACGGTCAGGCGAGGCACGGCTACGGCACGACAACGCAAGGCTAGGCAGTGCACGGCTAGGCAAGGAACGAGTAACGGAAGGAATGGAAGGCAAGGCAAAGCAAGGCAAGGCAAGTGTAACAAAAGGCACGGCACGGCAAGGGGAAACAAGGCTAAGGCACGACAACGCAAGGCTAGGCAATGCACGGCAAGGCAAGGAAAGGGTAACGCAAGGGAAGGCACGGTGAGGAAAGGCAAGGCCAATGCACAACAACGCACGTCTAGGCAATGCACGGCAAGGCAAGGAAAGGGTAACACAAGGGAAGTCACGGTCAGGCGAGGCAAGGCTAAGGCACGACAACGCAAGGCTAGGCAATGCACGGCAAGGCAAGGAAAGAGTAACGGAATGTAAGGAATGCAAGGGAAAGCAAGGCAAGGCAAGAGTAACAGAAGGAACGGCACGGCTAGGGGAAACCAGGCTAAGGTACGACAACGCAAGCTAGGCAATGCACGAAAAGGCAAGGAAAGGGTAACGCAAGGCAAGGCACGGTCAGGAAATGCAAGGCTAATGCACGACAACGGAAGGCTAGGCAATGCACGGCAAGACAAGGAAAGAGTAACGGAATGTAAGGAATGCAAGGGAAAGCAAGGCAAGGCAAGAGTAACGGAAGGAACGGCACGGCAAGGGGAAACAAGGCTAAGGCACGACAACGCAAGGCTAGGCAAAGCACGGCAAGGCAAGGAAAGGGTAACTCAAGGCAAGGCACGGTGAGGCATGGCAAGGCTAATGCACGACAACGCACGGCTAGGCAAAGCAAGGCAAGGGAAGGAGAGGGTAACGCAAGGCCAGGCACGGTCAGTCGAGGGAAGGCTAATGCAGGACAACGCAAGGCTTAGCAGTGCACGGCTAGGCAAGGAAAGCGTAACAGAAGGAAAGGAAGGCAAGGCAAAGCAATGCAAGGCAAGTGAAACAAAAGGCACGGCACGGCAAGGGGAAACAAGGATAAGGCACGACAACGCAAGCTAGGCAATGCACGGCAAGGCAAGGAAAGTGTAACGCAAGGCAAGACACGGTCAGTCGAGGCAAGGCTAATGCACGACAACGCAAGGCTTGGCAGTGCACGGCTAGGGAAGGAAAGCGTAACAGAAGGAAAGGAAGGCAAGGCAAAGCAATGCAAGGCAAGTGAAACAAAAGGCACGGCACGGCAAGGGGAAAAAAGGGTAAGGCACGACAACGCAAGCTAGGCAATGCACGGCAAGGTAAGGAAAGGGTAACGTAAGGGAAGGCACGGTGAGGCAAGGCAAGGCTAATGCACAACAACGCACGGCTAGGCAATGGACGGCAAGGCAAGGAAAGGGTAACGCAAGGGAAGTCACGGTCAGGCGAGGCAAGGCTAAGGCACGACAACGCAAGGCTAGGCAATGCACGGATGGTAAGCAAAGAGTAACGGAAGGCAAGGAAGGCAAGGGAATGCAAGGCAAGTGAAGAGTAAGGGAAGGAACGGCAGGGCAAGGGGAAACAAGGCTAAGGCACGACAACGCAAGGCTTAGCAGTGCACGGCTAGGCAACGAAAGCGTAACAGAAGGAAAGGAAGGCAAGGCAAAGCAATGCAAGGCAAGTGAAACAAAAGGCACGGCACGGTAAGGGGATAAAAGGGTATGGCACGACAACGCAAGCTAGGCAATGCACGGCAAGGCAAGGAAAGGGTAACGCAAGGCAAGGCACGGTCAGAGAAGGCAAGGCTAATGCACGACAACGCAAGGCTAGGCAATGCACGGATGGTAAGCAAAGAGTAACGGAAGGCAAGGAAGGCAAGGGAATGCAAGTCAAGTGAAGAGTAAGGGAAGGAACCGCAGGGCAAGGGGAAACAAGGCTAAGGCACGACAACGCAAGGCTTAGCAGTGCACGGCTAGGCAACGAAAGCGTAACAGAAGGAAAGGAAGGCAAGGCAAAGCAATGCAAGGCAAGTGAAACAAAAGGCACGGCACGGTAAGGGGATAAAAGGGTATGGCACGACAACGCAAGCTAGGCAATGCACGGCAAGGCAAGGAAAGGGTAACGCAAGGCAAGGCACGGTCAGAGAAGGCAAGGCTAATGCACGACAACGCAAGGCTAGGCAATGCACGGTAAGGCAAGGAAAGAGTAACGGAAGGCAAGGAAGGCAAGGGAAAGCAAGGCAAGTCAAGAGTAAGGGAAGGAACGGCACGGCAAGGGGAAACAAGGCTAAGGCACTACAACGCAAGCTGGGCAAAGCACGGCAAGGCAAGGAAAGGGTAACGAAAGGCAAGGCACGGTCAGGCAAGGCAAGGTTAATGCACGACAACGCAAGGCTAGGCAGTGCACGGCTAGGCAAGGAACGAGTAACGGAAGGAATGGAAGGCAAGGCAAAGCAAGGCAAGGCAAGTGTAACAAAAGGCACGGCACGGCAAGGGGAAACAAGGCTAAGGCACGACAACGCAAGCTAGGCAATGCACGGCAAGGCAAGGAAAGGGTAACGCAAGGCAAGGCAGGGTCAGGCGAGACAAAGCTAAGGCACGACAACGCAAGGCTAGGCAATGCACGGCAAGGCAAGGAAAGGGTAACGCAAGGGAAGGCACGTTGAGGAAAGGCAAGGCTAATGCACAACAACGCACGTCTAGGCAATGCACGGCAAGGCAAGGAAAGGGTAACGCAAGGGAAGTCACGGTCAGGCGAGGCAAGGCTAAGGCACGACAACGCAAGGCTAGGCAATGCACGGCAAGGCAAGGAAAGAGTAACGGAATGTAAGGAATGCAAGGGAAAGCAAGGCAAGGCAAGAGTAACAGAAGGAACGGCATGGCAAGGGGAAACAAGGCTAAGGCACGACAACGCAAGGCTAGGCAAAGCACGGCAAGGCAAGGAAAGGGTAACGCAAGGCAAGGCACGGTGAGGCAAGGCAAGGCTAATGCACGACAACGCACGGCTAGGCAAAGCAAGGCAAGGGAAGGAGAGGGTAACGCAAGGCAAGGCACGGTCAAGCGAGGCAAGGCTAAGGCACGACAACGCAAGGCTAGGCAATGCACGGCAAGGCAAGGAAAGGGTAACGCAAGGGAAGGCACGGTGAGGAAAGGCAAGGCTAATGCACAACAACGCACGTCTAGGCAATGCACGGCAAGGCAAGGAAAGGGTAACGCAAGGGAAGTCACGGTCAGGCGAGGCAAGGCTAAGGCACGACAACGCAAGGCTAGGCAATGCACGGCAAGGCAAGGAAAGAGTAACGGAATGTAAGGAATGCAAGGGAAAGCAAGGCAAGGCAAGAGTAACAGAAGGAACGGCACGGCAAGGGGAAACAAGGCTAAGGCACGACAACGCAAGCTAGGGAATGCACGGCAAGGCAAGGAAAGGGTAACGTAAGGCAAGGCACTGTGAGGCAAGGCAAGGCAAATGCACAACAACGCACGGCTAGGCAATGGACGGCAAGGCAAGGAAAGGGTAACGCAAGGGAAGTCACGGTCAGGCGAGGCAAGGCTACGGCACGACAACGCAAGGCTAGGCAATGCACGGATGGTAAGCAAAGAGTAACGGAAGGCAAGGAAGGCAAGGGAAAGCAAGGCAAGGCAAGAGTAAGGGAAGGAACGGCACGGCAAGGGGAAACAAGGCTAAGGCACGACAACGCAAGCTGGGCAAAGCGCGGCAAGGCAAGGAAAGGGTAACGTAAGGCAAGGCACGGTCAGGCAAGGCAAGGCTAATGCACGACAACGCAAGGCTAGGCAGTGCACGGCTAGGCAAGGAACGAGTAACGGAAGGAATGGAAGGCAAGGCAAAGCAAGGCAAGGCAAGTGTAACAAAAGGCACGGCACGGCAAGGGGAAACAAGGCTAAGGCACGACAACGCAAGCTCGGCAATGCACGGCAAGGCAAGGAAAGGGTAACGCAAGGCAAGGCAGGGTCAGGCGAGACAAGGCTAAGGCACGACAACGCAAGGCTAGGCAATGCACGGCAAGGCAAGGAAAGGGTAACGCAAGGGAAGGCACGTTGAGGAAGGGCAAGGCTAATGCACAACAACGCACGTCTAGGCAATGTACGGCAAGGCAAGGAAAGGGTAACGCAAGGGAAGTCACGGTCAGGCGAGGCAAGGCTAAGGCACGACAACGCAAGGCTAGGCAATGCACGGCAAGGCAAGGAAAGAGTAACGGAATGTAAGGAATGCAAGGGAAAGCAAGGCAAGGCAAGAGTAACAGAAGGAACGGCACGGCAAGGGGAAACAAGGCTAAGGCACGACAACGCAAGCTAGGCAATGCACGGCAAGGCAAGGAAAGGGTAACGCAAGGCAAGGCACGGTCAGGAAATGCAAGGCTAATGCACGACAACGGAAGGCTAGGCAATGCACGGCAAGGCAAGGAAAGAGTAACGGAATGTAAGGAATGCAAGAGAAAGCAAGGCAAGGCAAGAGTAACGGAAGGAACGGCACGGCAAGGGGAAACAAGGCTAAGGCACGACAACGCAAGGCTAGGCAAAGCACGGCAAGGCAAGGAAAGGGTAACGCAAGGCAAGGCACGGTGAGGCATGGCAAGGCTAATGCACGAAAACGCACGGCTAGGCAAAGCAAGGCAAGGGAAGGAGAGGGTAACGCAAGGCCAGGCACGGTCACTCGAGGGGAGGCTAATGCACGACAACGCAAGGCTTAGCAGTGCACGGCTAGGTAAGGAAAGCGTAACAGAAGGAAAGGAAGGCAAGGCAAAGCAATGCAAGGCAAGTGAAAAAAAAGGCAAGGCACGGCAAGGGGAAACAAGGCTAAGGCACGACAACGCAAGCTAGGCAATGCACGGCAAGGCAAGGAAAGGGTAACGCAAGGCAAGGCAGGGTCAGGCGAGACAAGGCTAAGGCACGACAACGCAAGGCTAGGCAATGCACGGCAAGGCAAGGAAAGGGTAACGCAAGGGAAGGCACGGTGAGGAAAGGCAAGGCTAATGCACAACAACGCACGTCTAGGCAATGCACGGCAAGGCAAGGAAAGGGTAACGCAAGGGAAGTCACGGTCAGGCGAGGCAAGGCTAAGGCACGACAAAGCAAGGCTAGGCAATGCACGGCAAGGCAAGGAAAGAGTAACGGAATGTAAGGAATGCAAGGGAAAGCAAGGCAAGGCAAGAGTAACAGAAGGAACGGCACGGCAAGGGGAAACAAGGCTAAGGCACGACAACGCAAGCTAGGCAATGCACGGCAAGGCAAGGAAAGGGTAACGCAAGGCAAGGCACGGTCAGGAAATGCAAGGCTAATGCACGACAACGGAAGTCTAGGCAATGCACGGCAAGGCAAGGAAAGAGTAACGGAATGTAAGGAATGCAAGGGAAAGCAAGGCAAGGCAAGAGTAACGGAAGGAACGGCACGGCAAGGGGAAACAAGGCTAAGGCACGACAACGCAAGGCTTAGCAGTGCACGGCTAGGCAACGAAAGCGTAACAGAAGGAAAGGAAGGCAAGGCAAAGCAATGCAAGGCAAGTGAAACAAAAGGCACGGCACGGTAAGGGGATAAAAGGGTATGGCACGACAACGCAAGCTAGGCAATGCACGGCAAGGCAAGGAAAGGGTAACGCAAGGCAAGGCACGGTCAGAGAAGGCAAGGCTAATGCACGACAACGCAAGGCTAGGCAATGCACGGTAAGGCAAGGAAAGAGTAACGGAAGGCAAGGAAGGCAAGGGAAAGCAAGGCAAGTCAAGAGTAAGGGAAGGAACGGCACGGCAAGGGGAAACAAGGCTAAGGCACTACAACGCAAGCTGGGCAAAGCACGGCAAGGCAAGGAAAGGGTAACGAAAGGCAAGGCACGGTCAGGCAAGGCAAGGTTAATGCACGACAACGCAAGGCTAGGCAGTGCACGGCTAGGCAAGGAACGAGTAACGGAAGGAATGGAAGGCAAGGCAAAGCAAGGCAAGGCAAGTGTAACAAAAGGCACGGCACGGCAAGGGGAAACAAGGCTAAGGCACGACAACGCAAGCTAGGCAATGCACGGCAAGGCAAGGAAAGGGTAACGCAAGGCAAGGCAGGGTCAGGCGAGACAAAGCTAAGGCACGACAACGCAAGGCTAGGCAATGCACGGCAAGGCAAGGAAAGGGTAACGCAAGGGAAGGCACGTTGAGGAAAGGCAAGGCTAATGCACAGCAACGCACGTCTAGGCAATGCACGGCAAGGCAAGGAAAGGGTAACGCAAGGGAAGTCACGGTCAGGCGAGGCAAGGCTAAGGCACGACAACGCAAGGCTAGGCAATGCACGGCAAGGCAAGGAAAGAGTAACGGAATGTAAGGAATGCAAGGGAAAGCAAGGCAAGGCAAGAGTAACAGAAGGAACGGCATGGCAAGGGGAAACAAGGCTAAGGCACGACAACGCAAGCTAGGCAATGCACGGCAAGGCAAGGAAAGGGTAACGCAAGGCAAGGCACGGTCAGGAAATGCAAGGCTAATGCACGACAACGGAAGGCTAGGCAGTGCACGGCTAGGCAAGGAACGAGTAACGGAAGGAATGGAAGGCAAGGCAAAGCAAGGCAAGGCAAGTGTAACAAAAGGCACGGCACGGCAAGGGGAAACAAGGCTAAGGCACGACAACGCAAGCTAGGCAATGCACGGCAAGGCAAGGAAAGGGTAACGCAAGGCAAGGCAGGGTCAGGCGAGACAAGGCTAAGGCACGACAACGCAAGGCTAGGCAATGCACGGCAAGGCAAGGAAAGGGTAACGCAAGGCAAGGCACGGTGAGGAAAGGCAAGGCTAATGCACAACAACGCACGTCTAGGCAATGCACGGCAAGGCAAGGAAAGAGTAACGGAATGTAAGGAATGCAAGGGAAAGCAAGGCAAGGCAAGAGTAACGGAAGGAACGGCACGGCAAGGGGAAACAAGGCTAATGCACGACAACGCACGGCTAGGCAAAGCACGGTAAGGCAAGGAAAGGGTAACGCAAGGCAAGGCACGGTGAGGCAAGGCAAGGCTAATGCACGACAACGCACGGCTAGGCAAAGCAAGGCAAGGGAAGGAGAGGGTAACGCAAGGCAAGGCACGGTCAAGCGAGGCAAGGCTAAGGCACGACAACGCAAGGCTAGGCAATGCACGGCAAGGCAAGGAAAGGGTAACGCAAGGGAAGGCACGGTGAGGAAAGGCAAGGCTAATGCACAACAACGCACGTCTAGGCAATGCACGGCAAGGCAAGGAAAGGGTAACGCAAGGGAAGTCACGGTCAGGCGAGGCAAGGCTAAGGCACGACAACGCAAGGCTAGGCAATGCACGGCAAGGCAAGGAAAGAGTAACGGAATGTAAGGAATGCAAGGGAAAGCAAGGCAAGGCAAGAGTAACAGAAGGAACGGCACGGCAAGGGGAAACAAGGCTAAGGCACGACAACGCAAGCTAGGGAATGCACGGCAAGGCAAGGAAAGGGTAACGTAAGGCAAGGCACTGTGAGGCAAGGCAAGGCTAATGCACAACAACGCACGGCTAGGCAATGGACGGCAAGGCAAGGAAAGGGTAACGCAAGGGAAGTCACGGTCAGGCGAGGCAAGGCTACGGCACGACAACGCAAGGCTAGGCAATGCACGGATGGTAAGCAAAGAGTAACGGAAGGCAAGGAAGGCAAGGGAAAGCAAGGCAAGGCAAGAGTAAGGGAAGGAACGGCACGGCAAGGGGAAACAAGGCTAAGGCACGACAACGCAAGCTGGGCAAAGCGCGGCAAGGCAAGGAAAGGGTAACGTAAGGCAAGGCACGGTCAGGCAAGGCAAGGCTAATGCACGACAACGCAAGGCTAGGCAGTGCACGGCTAGGCAAGGAACGAGTAACGGAAGGAATGGAAGGCAAGGCAAAGCAAGGCAAGGCAAGTGTAACAAAAGGCACGGCACGGCAAGGGGAAACAAGGCTAAGGCACGACAACGCAAGCTCGGCAATGCACGGCAAGGCAAGGAAAGGGTAACGCAAGGCAAGGCAGGGTCAGGCGAGACAAGGCTAAGGCACGACAACGCAAGGCTAGGCAATGCACGGCAAGGCAAGGAAAGGGTAACGCAAGGGAAGGCACGTTGAGGAAGGGCAAGGCTAATGCACAACAACGCACGTCTAGGCAATGTACGGCAAGGCAAGGAAAGGGTAACGCAAGGGAAGTCACGGTCAGGCGAGGCAAGGCTAAGGCACGACAACGCAAGGCTAGGCAATGCACGGCAAGGCAAGGAAAGAGTAACGGAATGTAAGGAATGCAAGGGAAAGCAAGGCAAGGCAAGAGTAACAGAAGGAACGGCACGGCAAGGGGAAACAAGGCTAAGGCACGACAACGCAAGCTAGGCAATGCACGGCAAGGCAAGGAAAGGGTAACGCAAGGCAAGGCACGGTCAGGAAATGCAAGGCTAATGCACGACAACGGAAGGCTAGGCAATGCACGGCAAGGCAAGGAAAGAGTAACGGAATGTAAGGAATCCAAGAGAAAGCAAGGCAAGGCAAGAGTAACGGAAGGAACGGCACGGCAAGGGGAAACAAGGCTAAGGCACGACAACGCAAGGCTAGGCAAAGCACGGCAAGGCAAGGAAAGGGTAACGCAAGGCAAGGCACGGTGAGGCATGGCAAGGCTAATGCACGACAACGCACGGCTAGGCAAAGCAAGGCAAGGGAAGGAGAGGGTAACGCAAGGCCAGGCACGGTCACTCGAGGGAAGGCTAATGCACGACAACGCAAGGCTTAGCAGTGCACGGCTAGGTAAGGAAAGCGTAACAGAAGGAAAGGAAGGCAAGGCAAAGCAATGCAAGGCAAGTGAAACAAAAGGCAAGGCACGGCAAGGGGAAACAAGGCTAAGGCACGACAACGCAAGCTAGGCAATGCACGGCAAGGCAAGGAAAGGGTAACGCAAGGCAAGGCAGGGTCAGGCGAGACAAGGCTAAGGCACGACAACGCAAGGCTAGGCAATGCACGGCAAGGCAAGGAAAGGGTAACGCAAGGGAAGGCACGGTGAGGAAAGGCAAGGCTAATGCACAACAACGCACGTCTAGGCAATGCACGGCAAGGCAAGGAAAGGGTAACGCAAGGGAAGTCACGGTCAGGCGAGGCAAGGCTAAGGCACGACAACGCAAGGCTAGGCAATGCACGGCAAGGCAAGGAAAGAGTAACGGAATGTAAGGAATGCAAGGGAAAGCAAGGCAAGGCAAGAGTAACAGAAGGAACGGCACGGCAAGGGGAAACAAGGCTAAGGCACGACAACGCAAGCTAGGCAATGCACGGCAAGGCAAGGAAAGGGTAACGCAAGGCAAGGCACGGTCAGGAAATGCAAGGCTAATGCACGACAACGGAAGTCTAGGCAATGCACGGCAAGGCAAGGAAAGAGTAACGGAATGTAAGGAATGCAAGGGAAAGCAAGGCAAGGCAAGAGTAACGGAAGGAACGGCACGGCAAGGGGAAACAAGGCTAAGGCACGACAACGCAAGGCTTAGCAGTGCACGGCTAGGCAACGAAAGCGTAACAGAAGGAAAGGAAGGCAAGGCAAAGCAATGCAAGGCAAGTGAAACAAAAGGCACGGCACGGTAAGGGGATAAAAGGGTATGGCACGACAACGCAAGCTAGGCAATGCACGGCAAGGCAAGGAAAGGGTAACGCAAGGCAAGGCA
Source organism: Macrotis lagotis (assembly GCF_037893015.1). Lineage (NCBI taxonomy): Eukaryota > Metazoa > Chordata > Mammalia > Peramelemorphia > Peramelidae > Macrotis > Macrotis lagotis. Next base: position 87,091 of record NW_027421923.1, read on the forward strand.
CGGTCAGAGAAGGCAAGGCTAATGCACGACAACGCAAGGCTAGGCAATGCACGGTAAGGCAAGGAAAGAGTAACGGAAGGCAAGGAAGGCAAGGGAAAGCAAGGCAAGTCAAGAGTAAGGGAAGGAACGGCACGGCAAGGGGAAACAAGGCTAAGGCACTACAACGCAAGCTGGGCAAAGCACGGCAAGGCAAGGAAAGGGTAACGAAAGGCAAGGCACGGTCAGGCAAGGCAAGGTTAATGCACGACAACGCAAGGCTAGGCAGTGCACGGCTAGGCAAGGAACGAGTAACGGAAGGAATGGAAGGCAAGGCAAAGCAAGGCAAGGCAAGTGTAACAAAAGGCACGGCACGGCAAGGGGAAACAAGGCTAAGGCACGACAACGCAAGCTAGGCAATGCACGGCAAGGCAAGGAAAGGGTAACGCAAAGCAAGGCAGGGTCAGGCGAGACAAAGCTAAGGCACGACAACGCAAGGCTAGGCAATGCACGGCAAGGCAAGGAAAGGGTAACGCAAGGGAAGGCACGTTGAGGAAAGGCAAGGCTAATGCACAACAACGCACGTCTAGGCAATGCACGGCAAGGCAAGGAAAGGGTAACGCAAGGGAAGTCACGGTCAGGCGACGCAAGGCTAAGGCACGACAACGCAAGGCTAGGCAATGCACGGCAAGGCAAGGAAAGAGTAACGGAATGTAAGGAATGCAAGGGAAAGCAAGGCAAGGCAAGAGTAACAGAAGGAACGGCATGGCAAGGGGAAACAAGGCTAAGGCACGACAACGCAAGCTAGGCAATGCACGGCAAGGCAAGGAAAGGGTAACGCAAGGCAAGGCACGGTCAGGAAATGCAAGGCTAATGCACGACAACGGAAGGCTAGGCAATGCACGGCAAGGCAAGGAAAGAGTAACGGAATGTAAGGAATGCAAGAGAAAGCAAGGCAAGGCAAGAGTAACGGAAGGAACGCCACGGCAAGGGGAAACAAGACTAAGGCACAACAACGCAAGGCTAGGCAAAGCACGGCAAGGCAAGGAAAGGGAAACGCAAGGCAAGGCACGGTGAGGCATGGCAAGGCTAATGCACGACAACGCACGGCTAGGCAAAGCAAGGCAAGGGAAGGAGAGGGTAACGCAAGGCCAGGCACGGTCACTCGAGGGAAGGCTAATGCACGACAACGCAAGGCTTAGCAGTGCACGGCTAGGTAAGGAAAGCGTAACAGAAGGAAAGGAAGGCAAGGCAAAGCAATGCAAGGCAAGTGAAACAAAAGGCAAGGCACGGCAAGGGGAAACAAGGCTAAGGCACGACAACGCAAGCTAGGCAATGCACGGCAAGGCAAGGAAAGGGTAACGCAAGGCAAGGCAGGGTCAGGCGAGACAAGGCTAAGGCACGACAACGCAAGGCTAGGCAATGCACGGCAAGGCAAGGAAAGGGTAACGCAAGGGAAGGCACGGTGAGGAAAGGCAAGGCTAATGCACAACAACGCACGTCTAGGCAATGCACGGCAAGGCAAGGAAAGGGTAACGCAAGGGAAGTCACGGTCAGGCGAGGCAAGGCTAAGGCACGACAACGCAAGGCTAGGCAATGCACGGCAAGGCAAGGAAAGAGTAACGGAATGTAAGGAATGCAAGGGAAAGCAAGGCAAGGCAAGAGTAACAGAAGGAACGGCACGGCAAGGGGAAACAAGGCTAAGGCACGACAACGCAAGCTAGGCAATGCACGGCAAGGCAAGGAAAGGGTAACGCAAGGCAAGGCACGGTCAGGAAATGCAAGGCTAATGCACGACAACGGAAGGCTAGGCAATGCACGGCAAGGCAAGGAAAGAGTAACGGAATGTAAGGAATGCAAGGGAAAGCAAGGCAAGGCAAGAGTAACGGAAGGAACGGCACGGCAAGGGGAAACAAGGCTAAGGCACGACAACGCAAGGCTTAGCAGTGCACGGCTAGGCAACGAAAGCGTAACAGAAGGAAAGGAAGGCAAGGCAAAGCAATGCAAGGCAAGTGAAACAAAAGGCACGGCACGGTAAGGGGATAAAAGGGTATGGCACGACAACGCAAGCTAGGCAATGCACGGCAAGGCAAGGAAAGGGTAACGCAAGGCAAGGCACGGTCAGAGAAGGCAAGGCTAATGCACGACAACGCAAGGCTAGGCAATGCACGGTAAGGCAAGGAAAGAGTAACGGAAGGCAAGGAAGGCAAGGGAAAGCAAGGCAAGTCAAGAGTAAGGGAAGGAACGGCACGGCAAGGGGAAACAAGGCTAAGGCACTACAACGCAAGCTGGGCAAAGCACGGCAAGGCAAGGAAAGGGTAACGAAAGGCAAGGCACGGTCAGGCAAGGCAAGGTTAATGCACGACAACGCAAGGCTAGGCAGTGCACGGCTAGGCAAGGAACGAGTAACGGAAGGAATGGAAGGCAAGGCAAAGCAAGGCAAGGCAAGTGTAACAAAAGGCACGGCACGGCAAGGGGAAACAAGGCTAAGGCACGACAACGCAAGCTAGGCAATGCACGGCAAGGCAAGGAAAGGGTAACGCAAAGCAAGGCAGGGTCAGGCGAGACAAAGCTAAGGCACGACAACGCAAGGCTAGGCAATGCACGGCAAGGCAAGGAAAGGGTAACGCAAGGGAAGGCACGTTGAGGAAAGGCAAGGCTAATGCACAACAACGCACGTCTAGGCAATGCACGGCAAGGCAAGGAAAGGGTAACGCAAGGGAAGTCACGGTCAGGCGAGGCAAGGCTAAGGCACGACAACGCAAGGCTAGGCAATGCACGGCAAGGCAAGGAAAGAGTAACGGAATGTAAGGAATGCAAGGGAAAGCAAGGCAAGGCAAGAGTAACAGAAGGAACGGCATGGCAAGGGGAAACAAGGCTAAGGCACGACAACGCAAGCTAGGCAATGCACGGCAAGGCAAGGAAAGGGTAACGCAAGGCAAGGCACGGTCAGGAAATGCAAGGCTAATGCACGACAACGGAAGGCTAGGCAATGCACGGCAAGGCAAGGAAAGAGTAACGGAATGTAAGGAATGCAAGAGAAAGCAAGGCAAGGCAAGAGTAACGGAAGGAACGCCACGGCAAGGGGAAACAAGACTAAGGCACAACAACGCAAGGCTAGGCAAAGCACGGCAAGGCAAGGAAAGGGAAACGCAAGGCAAGGCACGGTGAGGCATGGCAAGGCTAATGCACGACAACGCACGGCTAGGCAAAGCAAGGCAAGGGAAGGAGAGGGTAACGCAAGGCCAGGCACGGTCACTCGAGGGAAGGCTAATGCACGACAACGCAAGGCTTAGCAGTGCACGGCTAGGCAAGGAAAGCGTAACAGAAGGAAAGGAAGGCAAGGCAAAGCAACGCAAGGCAAGTGAAACAAAAGGCAAGGCACGGCAAGGGGAAACAAGGCTAAGGCACGACAACGAAAGCTAGGCAATGCACGGCAAGGCAAGGAAAGGGTAACGCAAGGCAAGGCAGGGTCAGGCGAGACAAGGCTAAGGCACGACAACGCAAGGCTAGGCAATGCACGGCAAGGCAAGGAAAGGGTAACGCAAGGGAAGGCACGGTGAGGAAAGGCAAGGCTAATGCACAACAACGCACGTCTAGGCAATGCACGGCAAGGCAAGGAAAGAGTAACGGAAGGCAAGGAAGGCAAGGGAAAGCAAGGCAAGGCAAGGGTAAGGGAAGGAACGGCACCGCAAGGGGAAACAAGGCTAAGGCACGACAACGCAAGCTAGGCAATGCACGGCAAGGCAAGGAAAGGGTAACGCAAGGCAAGGCACGATCAGGCGAGGCAAGGCTAATGCACGACAACGCAAGGCTAGGCAGTGCACGGCTAGGCAAGGAAAGAGTAACGGAAGGATAGGAAGGCAAGGCAAAGCAAGGCAAGGGAAGTGTAACAAACGGCACGGCACGGCAAGGGGAAACAAGGTAAGGCACGACAACGCAAGCTAGGCAATGCACGGCAAGGCAAGGAAAGGGTAACGCAAGGCAAGGCACGGTCAGTCGAGGCAAGGCTAATGCACGACAACGCAAGGCTTGGCAGTGCAAGGCTAGGCAAGGAAAGAGTAACAGAAGGAAAGGAAGGCAAGGCAAAGCAATGCAAGGCAGGTGAAACAAAAGGCACGGCACGGCAAGGAGAAACAAGGGTAAGGCACGACAACGCAAGCTAGGCAATGCACGGCAAGGCAAGGAAAGGGTAACGTAAGGCAAGGCACGGTGAGGCAAGGCAAGGCTAATGCACAACAACGCACGGCTAGGCAATGGACGGCAAGGCAAGGAAAGGGTAACGCAAGGGAAGTCACGGTCAGGCGAGGCAAGGCTACGGCACGACAACTCAAGGCTAGGCAATGCACGGATGGTAATCAAAGAGTAACGGAAGGCAAGGAAGGCAAGGGAAAGCAAGGCAAGTCAAGAGTAAGGGAAGGAACGGCACGGCAAGGGGAAACAAGGCTAAGGCACGACAACGCAAGCTGGGCAAAGCACAGCAAGGCAAGGAAAGGGTAACGCAAGGCAAGGCACGGTCAGGCAAGGCAAGGCTAATGCACGACAACGCAAGGCTAGGCAGTGCACGGCTAGGCAAGGAACGAGTAACGGAAGGAATGGAAGGCAAGGCAAAGCAAGGCAAGGCAAGTGTAACAAAAGGCACGGCACGGCAAGGGGAAACAAGGCTAAGGCACGACAACGCAAGCTAGGCAATGCACGGCAAGGCAAGGAAAGGGTAACGCAAGGTAAGGCAGGGTCAGGCGAGACAAGGCTAAGGCACGACAACGCAAGGCTAGGCAATGCACGGCAAGGCAAGTTAAGGGTAACGCAAGGGAAGGCACGGTGAGGAAAGGCAAGGCTAATGCACAACAACGCACGTCTAGGCAATGCACGGCAAGGCAAGGAAAGGGTAACGGAATGTAAGGAATGCAAGGGAAAGCAAGGCAAGGCAAGAGTAACGGAAGGAACGGCACGGCAAGGGGAAACAAGGCTAAGGCACGACAACGCAAGGCTAGGCAAAGCACGGCAAGGCAAGGAAAGGGTAACGCAAGGCAAGGCACGGTGAGGCAAGGCAAGGCTAATGCACGACAACGCACGGCTAGGCAAAGCAAGGCAAGGGAAGGAGAGGGTAACGCAAGGCAAGGCACGGTCAAGCGAGGCAAGGCTAAGGCACGACAACGCAAGGCTAGGCAATGCACGGCAAGGCAAGGAAAGGGTAACGTAAGGCAAGGCACTGTGAGGCAAGGCAAGGCTAATGCACAACAACGCACGGCTAGGCAATGGACGGCAAGGCAAGGAAAGGGTAACGCAAGGGAAGTCACGGTCAGGCGAGGCAAGGCTACAGCACGACAACGCAAGGCTAGGCAGTGCACGGCTAGGCAAGGAACGAGTAACGGAAGGAATGGAAGGCAAGGCAAAGCAAGGCAAGGCAAGTGTAACAAAAGGCACGGCACGGCAAGGGGAAACAAGGCTAAGGCACGACAACGCAAGCTAGGCAATGCACGGCAAGGCAAGGAAAGGGTAAGGCAAGGGAAGTCACGGTCAGGCGAGGCAAGGCTAAGGCACGACAACGCAAGGCTAGGCAATGCACGGCAAGGCAAGGAAAGAGTAACGGAATGTAAGGAATGCAAGGGAAAGCAAGGCAAGGCAAGAGTAACAGAAGGAACGGCATGGCAAGGGGAAACAAGGTTAAGGCACGACAACGCAAGCTAGGCAATGCACGGCAAGGGAAGGAAAGGGTAACGCAAGGCAAGGCACGGTCAGGAAATGCAAGGCTAATGCACGACAACGGAAGGCTAGGCAATGCACGGCAAGGCAAGGAAAGAGTAACGGAATGTAAGGAATGCAAGAGAAAGCAAGGCAAGGCAAGAGTAACGGAAGGAACGGCACGGCAAGGGGAAACAAGGCTAAGGCACGACAACGCAAGGCTAGGCAAAGCACGGCAAGGCAAGGAAAGGGTAACGCAAGGCAAGGCACGGTGAGGCATGGCAAGGCTAATGCACGACAACGCACGGCTAGGCAAAGCAAGGCAAGGGAAGGAGAGGGTAACGCAAGGCCAGGCAGGGTCACTCGAGGGAAGGCTAATGCACGACAACGCAAGGCTTAGCAGTGCACGGCTAGGCAAGGAAAGCGTAACAGAAGGAAAGGAATGCAAGGCAAAGCAATGCAAGGCAAGTGAAACAAAAGGCAAGGCACGGCAAGGGGAAACAAGGCTAAGGCACGACAACGCAAGCTAGGCAATGCACGGCAAGGCAAGGAAAGGGTAACGCAAGGCAAGGCAGGGTTAGGCGAGACAAGGCTAAGGCACGACAACGCAAGGCTAGGCAATGCACGGCAAGGCAAGGAAAGGGTAACGCAAGGCAAGGCACAGTCAGGAAATGCAAGGCTAATGCACGACAACGGAAGGCTAGGCAATGCACGGCAAGGCAAGGAAAGAGTAACGGAATGTAAGGAATGCAAGGGAAAGCAAGGCAAGGCAAGAGTAACGGAAGGAACGGCACGGCAAGGGGAAACAAGGCTAAGGCACGACAACGCAAGGCTTAGCAGTGCACGGCTAGGCAACGAAAGCGTAACAGAAGGAAAGGAAGGCAAGGCAAAGCAATGCAAGGCAAGTGAAACAAAAGGCACGGCACGGTAAGGGGATAAAAGGGTATGGCACGACAACGAAAGCTAGGCAATGCACGGCAAGGCAAGTAAAGGGTAACGCAAGGCAAGGCACGGTCAGAGAAGGCAAGGCTAATGCACGACAACGCAAGGCTAGGCAATGCACGGTAAGGCAAGGAAAGAGTAACGGAAGGCAAGGAAGGCAAGGGAAAGCAAAGCAAGTCAAGAGTAAGGGAAGGAACGGCACGGCAAGGGGAAACAAGGATAAGGCACGACAACGCAAGCTGGGCAAAGCACGGCAAGGGAAGGAAAGGGTAACGCAAGGCAAGGCACGGTCAGGCAAGGCAAGGCTAATGCACGACAACGCAAGGCTAGGCAGTGCACGGCTAGGCAAGGAACGAGTAACGGAAGGAATGGAAGGCAAGGCAAAGCAAGGCAAGGCAAGTGTAACAAAAGGCACGGCACGGCAAGGGGAAACAAGGCTAAGGCACGACAACGCAAGCTAGGCAATGCACGGCAAGGAAAGGAAAGGGTAACGCAAGGTAAGGCAGGGTCAGGCGAGACAAGGCTAAGGCACGACAACGCAAGGCTAGGCAATGCACGGCAAGGCAAGTTAAGGGTAACGCAAGGGAAGGCACGGTGAGGAAAGGCAAGGCTAATGCACAACAACGCACGTCTAGGCAATGCACGGCAAGGCAAGGAAAGGGTAACGGAATGTAAGGAATGCAAGGGAAAGCAAGGCAAGGCAAGAGTAACGGAAGGAACGGCACGGCAAGGGGAAACAAGGCTAAGGCACGACAACGCAAGGCTAGGCAAAGCACGGCAAGGCAAGGAAAGGGTAACGCAAGGCAAGGCACGGTCAGGCGAGGCAAGGCTACGGCACGACAACTCAAGGCTAGGCAATGCACGGATGGTAATCAAAGAGTAACGGAAGGCAAGGAAGGCAAGGGAAAGCAAGGCAAGTCAAGAGTAAGGGAAGGAACGGCACGGCAAGGGGAAACAAGGCTAAGGCACGACAACGCAAGCTGGGCAAAGCACAGCAAGGCAAGGAAAGGGTAACGCAAGGCAAGGCACGGTCAGGCAAGGCAAGGCTAATGCACGACAACGCAAGGCTAGGCAGTGCACGGCTAGGCAAGGAACGAGTAACGGAAGGAATGGAAGGCAAGGCAAAGCAAGGCAAGGCAAGTGTAACAAAAGGCACGGCACGGCAAGGGGAAACAAGGCTAAGGCACGACAACGCAAGCTAGGCAATGCACGGCAAGGCAAGGAAAGGGTAACGCAAGGTAAGGCAGGGTCAGGCGAGACAAGGCTAAGGCACGACAACGCAAGGCTAGGCAATGCACGGCAAGGCAAGTTAAGGGTAACGCAAGGGAAGGCACGGTGAGGAAAGGCAAGGCTAATGCACAACAACGCACGTCTAGGCAATGCACGGCAAGGCAAGGAAAGGGTAACGGAATGTAAGGAATGCAAGGGAAAGCAAGGCAAGGCAAGAGTAACGGAAGGAACGGCACGGCAATGGGAAACAAGGCTAAGGCACGACAACGCAAGGCTAGGCAAAGCACGGCAAGGCAAGGAAAGGGTAACGCAAGGCAAGGCACGGTGAGGCAAGGCAAGGCTAATGCACGACAACGCACGGCTAGGCAAAGCAAGGCAAGGGAAGGAGAGGGTAACGCAAGGCAAGGCACGGTCAAGCGAGGCAAGGCTAAGGCACGACAACGCAAGGCTAGGCAATGCACGGCAAGGCAAGGAAAGGGTAACGCAAGGGAAGGCACGGTGAGGAAAGGCAAGGCTAATGCACAACAACGCACGTCTAGGCAATGCACGGCAAGGCAAGGAAAGGGTAACGCAAGGGAAGTCACGGTCAGGCGAGGCAAGGCTAAGGCACGACAACGCAAGGCTAGGCAATGCACGGCAAGGCAAGGAAAGAGTAACGAAATGTAAGGAATGCAAGGGAAAGCAAGGCAAGGCAAGAGTAACAGAAGGAACGGCACGGCAAGGGGAAACAAGGCTAAGGCACGACAACGCAAGCTAGGGAATGCACGGCAAGGCAAGGAAAGGGTAACGTAAGGCAAGGCACTGTGAGGCAAGGCAAGGCTAATGCACAACAACGCACGGCTAGGCAATGGACGGCAAGGCAAGGAAAGGGTAACGCAAGGGAAGTCACGGTCAGGCGAGGCAAGGCTACGGCACGACAACGCAAGGCTAGGCAGTGCACGGCTAGGCAAGGAACGAGTAACGGAAGGAATGGAAGGCAAGGCAAAGCAAGGCAAGGCAAGTGTAACAAAAGGCACGGCACGGCAAGGGGAAACAAGGCTAAGGCACGACAACGCAAGCTAGGCAATGCACGGCAAGGCAAGGAAAGGGTAACGCAAGGGAAGTCACGGTCAGGCGAGGCAAGGCTAAGGCACGACAACGCAAGGCTAGGCAATGCACGGCAAGGCAAGGAAAGAGTAACGGAATGTAAGGAATGCAAGGGAAAGCAAGGCAAGTCAAGAGTAACAGAAGGAACGGCATGGCAAGGGGAAACAAGGCTAAGGCACGACAACGCAAGCTAGGCAATGCACGGCAAGGCAAAGAAAGGGTAACGCAAGGCAAGGCACGGTCAGGAAATGCAAGGCTAATGCACGACAACGGAAGGCTAGGCAATGCACGGCAAGGCAAGGAAAGAGTAACGGAATGTAAGGAATGCAAGAGAAAGCAAGGCAAGGCAAGAGTAACGGAAGGAACGGCACGGCAAGGGGAAACAAGGCTAAGGCACGACAACGCAAGGCTTAGCAGTGCACGGCTAGGCAACGAAAGCGTAACAGAAGGAAAGGAAGGCAAGGCAAAGCAATGCAAGGCAAGTGAAACAAAAGGCACGGCACGGTAAGGGGATAAAAGGGTATGGCACGACAACGCAAGCTAGGCAATGCACGGCAAGGCAAGTAAAGGGTAACGCAAGGCAAGGCACGGTCAGAGAAGGCAAGGCTAATGCACGACAACGCAAGGCTAGGCAATGCACGGTAAGGCAAGGAAAGAGTAACGGAAGGCAAGGAAGGCAAGGGAAAGCAAGGCAAGTCAAGAGTAAGGGAAGGAACGGCACGGCAAGGGGAAACAAGGCTAAGGCACGACAACGCAAGCTGGGCAAAGCACGGCAAGGCAAGGAAAGGGTAACGCAAGGCAAGGCACGGTCAGGCAAGGCAAGGCTAATGCACGACAACGCAAGGCTAGGCAGTGCACGGCTAGGCAAGGAACGAGTAACGGAAGGAATGGAAGGCAAGGCAAAGCAAGGCAAGGCAAGTGTAACAAAAGGCACGGCACGGCAAGGGGAAACAAGGCTAAGGCAGGACAACGCAAGCTAGGCAATGCACGGCAAGGCAAGGAAAGGGTAACGCAAGGCAAGGCAGGGTCAGGCGAGACAAGGCTAAGGCACGACAACGCAAGGCTAGGCAATGCACGGCAAGGCAAGTTAAGGGTAACGCAAGGGAAGGCACGGTGAGGAAAGGCAAGGCTAATGCACAACAACGCACGTCTAGGCAATGCACGGCAAGGAAAGGAAAGGGTAACACAAGGGAAGTCACGGTCAGGCGAGGCAAGGCTAAGGCACGACAACGCAAGGCTAGGCAATGCACGGCAAGGCAAGGAAAGAGTAACGGAATGTAAGGAATGCAAGGGAAAGCAAGGCAAGGCAAGAGTAACGGAAGGAACGGCACGGCAAGGGGAAACAAGGCTAAGGCACGACAACGCAAGGCTAGGCAAAGCACGGCAAGGCAAGGAAAGGGTAACTCAAGGCAAGGCACGGTGAGGCATGGCAAGGCTAATGCACGACAACGCACGGCTAGGCAAAGCAAGGCAAGGGAAGGAGAGGGTAACGCAAGGCCAGGCACGGTCAGTCGAGGGAAGGCTAATGCAGGACAACGCAAGGCTTAGCAGTGCACGGCTAGGCAAGGAAAGCGTAACAGAAGGAAAGGAAGGCAAGGCAAAGCAATGCAAGGCAAGTGAAACAAAAGGCACGGCCCTGCAAGGGGAAACAAGGATAAGGCACGACAACGCAAGCTAGGCAATGCACGGCAAGGCAAGGAAAGTGTAACGCAAGGCAAGGCACGGTCAGTCGAGGCAAGGCTAATGCACGACAACGCAAGGCTTGGCAGTGCACGGCTAGGGAAGGAAAGCGTAACAGAAGGAAAGGAAGGCAAGGCAAAGCAATGCAAGGCAAGTGAAACAAAAGGCACGGCACGGCAAGGGGAAAAAAGGGTAAGGCACGACAACGCAAGCTAGGCAATGCACGGCAAGGCAAGGAAAGGGTAACGTAAGGGAAGGCACGGTGAGGCAAGGCAAGGCTAATGCACAACAACGCACGGCTAGGCAATGGACGGCAAGGCAAGGAAAGGGTAACGCAAGGGAAGTCACGGTCAGGCGAGGCATGGCTACGGCACGACAACGCAAGGCTAGGCAATGCACGGATGGTAAGCAAAGAGTAACGGAAGGCAAGGAAGGCAAGGGAATGCAAGGCAAGTGAAGAGTAAGGGAAGGAACGGCAGGGCAAGGGGAAACAAGGCTAAGGCACGACAACGCAAGCTGGGCAAAGCACGGCAAGGCAAGGAAAGGGTAACGCAAGGCAAGGCACGGTCAGGCAAGGCAAGGTTAATGCACGACAACGCAAGGCTAGGCAGTGCACGGCTAGGCAAGGAACGAGTAACGGAAGGAATGGAAGGCAAGGCAAAGCAAGGCAAGGCAAGTGTAACAAAAGGCACGGCACGGCAAGGGGAAACAAGGCTAAGGCACGACAACGCAAGCTAGGCAATGTACGGCAAGGCAAGGAAAGGGTAACGCAAGGCAAGGCAGGGTCAGGCGAGACAAGGCTAAGGCACGACAACGCAAGGCTAGGCAATGCACGGCAAGGCAAGGAAAGGGTAACGCAAGGCAAGGCACGGTGAAGAAAGGCAAGGCTAATGCACAACAACGCACGTCTAGGCAATGCACGGCAAGGCAAGGAAAGAGTAACGGAATGTAAGGAATGCAAGGGAAAGCAAGGCAAGGCAAGAGTAACGGAAGGAACGGCACACCAAGGGGAAACAAGGCTAAGGCACGACAACGCAAGGCTAGGCAAAGCACGGCAAGGCAAGGAAAGGGTAACGCAAGGCAAGGCACGGTGAGGCAAGGCAAGGCTAATGCACGACAACGCACGGCTAGGCAAAGCAAGGCAAGGGAAGGAGAGGGTAACGCAAGGCAAGGCACGGTCAAGCGAGGCAAGGCTAAGGCACGACAACGCAAGGCTAGGCAATGCACGGCAAGGCAAGGAAAGGGTAACGCAAGGGAAGGCACGGTGAGGAAAGGCAAGGCTAATGCACAACAACGCACGTCTAGGCAATGCACGGCAAGGCAAGGAAAGGGTAACGCAAGGGAAGTCACGGTCAGGCGAGGCAAGGCTAAGGCACGACAACGCAAGGCTAGGCAATGCACGGCAAGGCAAGGAAAGAGTTACGGAATGTAAGGAATGCAAGGGAAAGCAAGGCAAGGCAAGAGTAACAGAAGGAACGGCACGGCAAGGGGAAACAAGGCTAAGGCACGACAACGCAAGCTAGGGAATGCACGGCAAGGCAAGGAAAGGGTAACGTAAGGCAAGGCACTGTGAGGCAAGGCAAGGCTAATGCACAACAACGCACGGCTAGGCAATGGACGGCAAGGCAAGGAAAGGGTAACGCAAGGGAAGTCACGGTCAGGCGAGGCAAGGCTACGGCACGACAACGCAAGGCTAGGCAATGCACGGATGGTAAGCAAAGAGTAACGGAAGGCAAGGAAGGCAAGGGAAAGCAAGGCAAGGCAAGAGTAAGGGAAGGAACGGCACGGCAAGGGGAAACAAGGCTAAGGCACGACAACGCAAGCTGGGCAAAGCGCGGCAAGGCAAGGAAAGGGTAACGTAAGGCAAGGCACGGTCAGGCAAGGCAAGGCTAATGCACGACAACGCAAGGCTAGGCAGTGCACGGCTAGGCAAGGAAAGGGTAACGCAAGGGAAGTCACGGTCAGGCGAGGCAAGGCTAAGGCACGACAACGCAAGGCTAGGCAATGCACGGCAAGGCAAGGAAAGAGTAACGGAATGTAAGGAATGCAAGGGAAAGCAAGGCAAGGCAAGAGTAACAGAAGGAACGGCACGGCAAGGGGAAACAAGGCTAAGGCACGACAACGCAAGCTAGGGAATGCACGGCAAGGCAAGGAAAGGGTAACGTAAGGCAAGGCACTGTGAGGCAAGGCAAGGCTAATGCACAACAACGCACGGCTAGGCAATGGACGGCAAGGCAAGGAAAGTGTAACGCAAGGGAAGTCACGGTCAGGCGAGGCAAGGCTACGGCACGACAACGCAAGGCTAGGCAGTGCACGGCTAGGCAAGGAACGAGTAACGGAAGGAATGGAAGGCAAGGCAAAGCAAGGCAAGGCAAGTGTAACAAAAGGCACGGCACGGCAAGGGGAAACAAGGCTAAGGCACGACAACGCAAGCTAGGCAATGCACGGCAAGGCAAGGAAAGGGTAAGGCAAGGGAAGTCACGGTCAGGCGAGCCAAGGCTAAGGCACGACAACGCAAGGCTAGGCAATGCACGGCAAGGCAAGGAAAGAGTAACGGAATGTAAGGAATGCAAGGGAAAGCAAGGCAAGGCAAGAGTAACAGAAGGAACGGCATGGCAAGGGGAAACAAGGTTAAGGCACGACAACGCAAGCTAGGCAATGCACGGCAAGGCAAGGAAAGGGTAACGCAAGGCAAGGCACGGTCAGGAAATGCAAGGCTAATGCACGACAACGGAAGGCTAGGCAATGCACGGCAAGGCAAGGAAAGAGTAACGGAATGTAAGGAATGCAAGAGAAAGCAAGGCAAGGCAAGAGTAACGGAAGGAACGGCACGGCAAGGGGAAACAAGGCTAAGGCACGACAACGCAAGGCTAGGCAAAGCACGGCAAGGCAAGGAAAGGGTAACGCAAGGCAAGGCACGGTGAGGCATGGCAAGGCTAATGCACGACAACGCACGGCTAGGCAAAGCAAGGCAAGGGAAGGAGAGGGTAACGCAAGGCCAGGCAGGGTCACTCGAGGGAAGGCTAATGCACGACAACGCAAGGCTTAGCAGTGCACGGCTAGGCAAGGAAAGCGTAACAGAAGGAAAGGAATGCAAGGCAAAGCAATGCAAGGCAAGTGAAACAAAAGGCAAGGCACGGCAAGGGGAAACAAGGCTAAGGCACGACAACGCAAGCTAGGCAATGCACGGCAAGGCAAGGAAAGGGTAACGCAAGGCAAGGCAGGGTTAGGCGAGACAAGGCTAAGGCACGACAACGCAAGGCTAGGCAATGCACGGCAAGGCAAGGAAAGGGTAACGCAAGGCAAGGCACAGTCAGGAAATGCAAGGCTAATGCACGACAACGGAAGGCTAGGCAATGCACGGCAAGGCAAGGAAAGAGTAACGGAATGTAAGGAATGCAAGGGAAAGCAAGGCAAGGCAAGAGTAACGGAAGGAACGGAACGGCAAGGGGAAACAAGGCTAAGGCACGACAACGCAAGGCTTAGCAGTGCACGGCTAGGCAACGAAAGCGTAACAGAAGGAAAGGAAGGCAAGGCAAAGCAATGCAAGGCAAGTGAAACAAAAGGCACGGCACGGTAAGGGGATAAAAGGGTATGGCACGACAACGAAAGCTAGGCAATGCACGGCAAGGCAAGTAAAGGGTAACGCAAGGCAAGGCACGGTCAGAGAAGGCAAGGCTAATGCACGACAACGCAAGGCTAGGCAATGCACGGTAAGGCAAGGAAAGAGTAACGGAAGGCAAGGAAGGCAAGGGAAAGCAAAGCAAGTCAAGAGTAAGGGAAGGAACGGCACGGCAAGGGGAAACAAGGATAAGGCACGACAACGCAAGCTGGGCAAAGCACGGCAAGGCAAGGAAAGGGTAACGCAAGGCAAGGCACGGTCAGGCAAGGCAAGGCTAATGCACGACAACGCAAGGCTAGGCAGTGCACGGCTAGGCAAGGAACGAGTAACGGAAGGAATGGAAGGCAAGGCAAAGCAAGGCAAGGCAAGTGTAACAAAAGGCACGGCACGGCAAGGGGAAACAAGGCTAAGGCACGACAACGCAAGCTAGGCAATGCACGGCAAGGCAAGGAAAGGGTAACGCAAGGGAAGGCACGGTGAGGAAAGGCAAGGCTAAGGCACGACAACGCAAGGCTAGGCAATGCACGGCAAGGCAAGGAAAGGGTAACGCAAGGCAAGGCACGGTCAGGAAATGCAAGGCTAATGCACGACAACGGAAGGCTAGGCAATGCACGGCAAGGCAAGGAAAGAGTAACGGAATGTAAGGAATGCAAGGGAAAGCAAGGCAAGGCAAGAGTAACGGAAGGAACGGCACGGCAAGGGGAAACAAGGCTAAGGCACGACAACGCAAGGCTTAGCAGTGCACGGCTAGGCAACGAAAGCGTAACAGAAGGAAAGGAAGGCAAGGCAAAGCAATGCAAGGCAAGTGAAACAAAAGGCACGGCACGGTAAGGGGATAAAAGGGTATGGCACGACAACGCAAGCTAGGCAATGCACGGCAAGGCAAGTAAAGGGTAACGCAAGGCAAGGCACGGTCAGAGAAGGCAAGGCTAATGCACGACAACGCAAGGCTAGGCAATGCACGGTAAGGCAAGGAAAGAGTAACGGAAGGCAAGGAAGGCAAGGGAAAGCAAGGCAAGTCAAGAGTAAGGGAAGGAACGGCACGGCAAGGGGAAACAAGGATAAGGCACGACAACGCAAGCTGGGCAAAGCACGGCAAGGCAAGGAAAGGGTAACGCAAGGCAAGGCACGGTCAGGCAAGGCAAGGCTAATGCACGACAACGCAAGGCTAGGCAGTGCACGGCTAGGCAAGGAACGAGTAACGGAAGGAATGGAAGGCAAGGCAAAGCAAGGCAAGGCAAGTGTAACAAAAGGCACGGCACGGCAAGGGGAAACAAGGCTAAGGCAGGACAACGCAAGCTAGGCAATGCACGGCAAGGCAAGGAAAGGGTAACGCAAGGCAAGGCAGGGTCAGGCGAGACAAGGCTAAGGCACGACAACGCAAGGCTAGGCAATGCACGGCAAGGCAAGTTAAGGGTAACGCAAGGGAAGGCACGGTGAGGAAAGGCAAGGCTAATGCACAACAACGCACGTCTAGGCAATGCACGGCAAGGAAAGGAAAGGGTAACACAAGGGAAGTCACGGTCAGGCGAGGCAAGGCTAAGGCACGACAACGCAAGGCTAGGCAATGCACGGCAAGGCAAGGAAAGAGTAACGGAATGTAAGGAATGCAAGGGAAAGCAAGGCAAGGCAAGAGTAACGGAAGGAACGGCACGGCAAGGGGAAACAAGGCTAAGGCACGACAACGCAAGGCTAGGCAAAGCACGGCAAGGCAAGGAAAGGGTAACTCAAGGCAAGGCACGGTGAGGCATGGCAAGGCTAATGCACGACAACGCACGGCTAGGCAAAGCAAGGCAAGGGAAGGAGAGGGTAACGCAAGGCCAGGCACGGTCAGTCGAGGGAAGGCTAATGCAGGACAACGCAAGGCTTAGCAGTGCACGGCTAGGCAAGGAAAGCGTAACAGAAGGAAAGGAAGGCAAGGCAAAGCAATGCAAGGCAAGTGAAACAAAAGGCACGGCCCTGCAAGGGGAAACAAGGATAAGGCACGACAACGCAAGCTAGGCAATGCACGGCAAGGCAAGGAAAGTGTAACGCAAGGCAAGGCACGGTCAGTCGAGGCAAGGCTAATGCACGACAACGCAAGGCTTGGCAGTGCACGGCTAGGGAAGGAAAGCGTAACAGAAGGAAAGGAAGGCAAGGCAAAGCAATGCAAGGCAAGTGAAACAAAAGGCACGGCACGGCAAGGGGAAAAAAGGGTAAGGCACGACAACGCAAGCTAGGCAATGCACGGCAAGGCAAGGAAAGGGTAACGTAAGGGAAGGCACGGTGAGGCAAGGCAAGGCTAATGCACAACAACGCACGGCTAGGCAATGGACGGCAAGGCAAGGAAAGGGTAACGCAAGGGAAGTCACGGTCAGGCGAGGCATGGCTACGGCACGACAACGCAAGGCTAGGCAATGCATGGATGGTAAGCAAAGAGTAACGGAAGGCAAGGAAGGCAAGGGAATGCAAGGCAAGTGAAGAGTAAGGGAAGGAACGGCAGGGCAAGGGGAAACAAGGCTAAGGCACGACAACGCAAGCTGGGCAAAGCACGGCAAGGCAAGGAAAGGGTAACGCAAGGCAAGGCACGGTCAGGCAAGGCAAGGTTAATGCACGACAACGCAAGGCTAGGCAGTGCACGGCTAGGCAAGGAACGAGTAACGGAAGGAATGGAAGGCAAGGCAAAGCAAGGCAAGGCAAGTGTAACAAAAGGCACGGCACGGCAAGGGGAAACAAGGCTAAGGCACGACAACGCAAGCTAGGCAATGTACGGCAAGGCAAGGAAAGGGTAACGCAAGGCAAGGCAGGGTCAGGCGAGACAAGGCTAAGGCACGACAACGCAAGGCTAGGCAATGCACGGCAAGGCAAGGAAAGGGTAACGCAAGGCAAGGCACGGTGAAGAAAGGCAAGGCTAATGCACAACAACGCACGTCTAGGCAATGCACGGCAAGGCAAGGAAAGAGTAACGGAATGTAAGGAATGCAAGGGAAAGCAAGGCAAGGCAAGAGTAACGGAAGGAACGGCACGGCAAGGGGAAACAAGGCTAAGGCACGACAACGCAAGGCTAGGCAAAGCAAGGCAAGGGAAGGAGAGGGTAACGCAAGGCCAGGCACGGTCAGTCGAGGGAAGGCTAATGCAGGACAACGCAAGGCTTAGCAGTGCACGGCTAGGCAAGGAAAGCGTAACAGAAGGAAAGGAATGCAAGGCAAAGCAATGCAAGGCAAGTGAAACAAAAGGCAAGGCACGGCAAGGGGAAACAAGGCTAAGGCACGACAACGCAAGCTAGGCAATGCACGGCAAGGCAAGGAAAGGGTAACGCAAGGCAAGGCAGGGTTAGGCGAGACAAGGCTAAGGCACGACAACGCAAGGCTAGGCAATGCACGGCAAGGCAAGGAAAGGGTAACGCAAGGCAAGGCACGGTCAGGAAATGCAAGGCTAATGCACGACAACGGAAGGCTAGGCAATGCACGGCAAGGCAAGGAAAGAGTAACGGAATGTAAGGAATGCAAGGGAAAGCAAGGCAAGGCAAGAGTAACGGAAGGAACGGCACGGCAAGGGGAAACAAGGCTAAGGCACGACAACGCAAGGCTTAGCAGTGCACGGCTAGGCAACGAAAGCGTAACAGAAGGAAAGGAAGGCAAGGCAAAGCAATGCAAGGCAAGTGAAACAAAAGGCACGGCACGGTAAGGGGATAAAAGGGTATGGCACGACAACGAAAGCTAGGCAATGCACGGCAAGGCAAGTAAAGGGTAACGCAAGGCAAGGCACGGTCAGAGAAGGCAAGGCTAATGCACGACAACGCAAGGCTAGGCAATGCACGGTAAGGCAAGGAAAGAGTAACGGAAGGCAAGGAAGGCAAGGGAAAGCAAAGCAAGTCAAGAGTAAGGGAAGGAACGGCACGGCAAGGGGAAACAAGGATAAGGCACGACAACGCAAGCTGGGCAAAGCACGGCAAGGCAAGGAAAGGGTAACGCAAGGCAAGGCACGGTCAGGCAAGGCAAGGCTAATGCACGACAACGCAAGGCTAGGCAGTGCACGGCTAGGCAAGGAACGAGTAACGGAAGGAATGGAAGGCAAGGCAAAGCAAGGCAAGGCAAGTGTAACAAAAGGCACGGCACGGCAAGGGGAAACAAGGCTAAGGCACGACAACGCAAGCTAGGCAATGCACGGCAAGGAAAGGAAAGGGTAACGCAAGGTAAGGCAGGGTCAGGCGAGACAAGGCTAAGGCACGACAACGCAAGGCTAGGCAATGCACGGCAAGGCAAGTTAAGGGTAACGCAAGGGAAGGCACGGTGAGGAAAGGCAAGGCTAATGCACAACAACGCACGTCTAGGCAATGCACGGCAAGGCAAGGAAAGGGTAACGGAATGTAAGGAATGCAAGGGAAAGCAAGGCAAGGCAAGAGTAACGGAAGGAACGGCACGGCAAGGGGAAACAAGGCTAAGGCACGACAACGCAAGGCTAGGCAAAGCACGGCAAGGCAAGGAAAGGGTAACGCAAGGCAAGGCACTGTCAGGCGAGGCAAGGCTACGGCACGACAACTCAAGGCTAGGCAATGCACGGATGGTAATCAAAGAGTAACGGAAGGCAAGGAAGGCAAGGGAAAGCAAGGCAAGTCAAGAGTAAGGGAAGGAACGGCACGGCAAGGGGAAACAAGGCTAAGGCACGACAACGCAAGCTGGGCAAAGCACAGCAAGGCAAGGAAAGGGTAACGCAAGGCAAGGCACGGTCAGGCAAGGCAAGGCTAATGCACGACAACGCAAGGCTAGGCAGTGCACGGCTAGGCAAGGAACGAGTAACGGAAGGAATGGAAGGCAAGGCAAAGCAAGGCAAGGCAAGTGTAACAAAAGGCACGGCACGGCAAGGGGAAACAAGGCTAAGGCACGACAACGCAAGCTAGGCAATGCACGGCAAGGCAAGGAAACGGTAACGCAAGGTAAGGCAGGGTCAGGCGAGACAAGGCTAAGGCACGACAACGCAAGGCTAGGCAATGCACGGCAAGGCAAGTTAAGGGTAACGCAAGGGAAGGCACGGTGAGGAAAGGCAAGGCTAATGCACAACAACGCACGTCTAGGCAATGCACGGCAAGGCAAGGAAAGGGTAACGGAATGTAAGGAATGCAAGGGAAAGCAAGGCAAGGCAAGAGTAACGGAAGGAACGGCACGGCAATGGGAAACAAGGCTAAGGCACGACAACGCAAGGCTAGGCAAAGCACGGCAAGGCAAGGAAAGGGTAACGCAAGGCAAGGCACGGTGAGGCAAGGCAAGGCTAATGCACGACAACGCACGGCTAGGCAAAGCAAGGCAAGGGAAGGAGAGGGTAACGCAAGGCAAGGCACGGTCAAGCGAGGCAAGGCTAAGGCACGACAACGCAAGGCTAGGCAATCCACGGCAAGGCAAGGAAAGGGTAACGCAAGGGAAGGCACGGTGAGGAAAGGCAAGGCTAATGCACAACAACGCACGTCTAGGCAATGCACGGCAAGGCAAGGAAAGGGTAACGCAAGGGAAGTCACGGTCAGGCGAGGCAAGGCTAAGGCACGACAACGCAAGGCTAGGCAATGCACGGCAAGGCAAGGAAAGAGTAACGGAATGTAAGGAATGCAAGGGAAAGCAAGGCAAGGCAAGAGTAACAGAAGGAACGGCACGGCAAGGGGAAACAAGGCTAAGGCACGACAACGCAAGCTAGGCAATGCACGGCAAGGCAAGGAAAGGGTAACGCAAGGGAAGTCACGGTCAGGCGAGGCAAGGCTAAGGCACGACAACGCAAGGCTAGGCAATGCACGGCAAGGCAAGGAAAGAGTAACGGAATGTAAGGAATGCAAGGGAAAGCAAGGCAAGGCAAGAGTAACAGAAGGAACGGCATGGCAAGGGGAAACAAGGCTAAGGCACGACAACGCAAGCTAGGCAATGCACGGCAAGGCAAGGAAAGGGTAACGCAAGGCAAGGCACGGTCAGGAAATGCAAGGCTAATGCACGACAACGGAAGGCTAGGCAATGCACGGCAAGGCAAGGAAAGAGTAACGGAATGTAAGGAATGCAAGAGAAAGCAAGGCAAGGCAAGAGTAACGGAAGGAACGGCACGGCAAGGGGAATCAAGGCTAAGGCACGACAACGCAAGGCTAGGCAAAGCACGGCAAGGCAAGGAAAGGGTAACGCAAGGCAAGGCACGGTGAGGCATGGCAAGGCTAATGCACGACAACGCACGGCTAGGCAAAGCAAGGCAAGGGAAGGAGAGGGTAACGCAAGGCCAGGCAGGGTCACTCGAGGGAAGGCTAATGCACGACAACGCAAGGCTTAGCAGTGCACGGCTAGGCAAGGAAAGCGTAACAGAAGGAAAGGAATGCAAGGCAAAGCAATGCAAGGCAAGTGAAACAAAAGGCAAGGCACGGCAAGGGGAAACAAGGCTAAGGCACGACAACGCAAGCTAGGCAATGCACGGCAAGGCAAGGAAAGGGTAACGCAAGGGAAGGCACGGTGAGGAAAGGCAAGGCTAAGGCACGACAACGCAAGGCTAGGCAATGCACGGCAAGGCAAGGAAAGGGTAACGCAAGGCAAGGCACGGTCAGGAAATGCAAGGCTAATGCACGACAACGGAAGGCTAGGCAATGCACGGCAAGGCAAGGAAAGAGTAACGGAATGTAAGGAATGCAAGGGAAAGCAAGGCAAGGCAAGAGTAACGGAAGGAACGGCACGGCAAGGGGAAACAAGGCTAAGGCACGACAACGCAAGGCTTAGCAGTGCACGGCTAGGCAACGAAAGCGTAACAGAAGGAAAGGAAGGCAAGGCAAAGCAATGCAAGGCAAGTGAAACAAAAGGCACGGCACGGTAAGGGGATAAAAGGGTATGGCACGACAACGCAAGCTAGGCAATGCACGGCAAGGCAAGTAAAGGGTAACGCAAGGCAAGGCACGGTCAGAGAAGGCAAGGCTAATGCACGACAACGCAAGGCTAGGCAATGCACGGTAAGGCAAGGAAAGAGTAACGGAAGGCAAGGAAGGCAAGGGAAAGCAAGGCAAGTCAAGAGTAAGGGAAGGAACGGCACGGCAAGGGGAAACAAGGATAAGGCACGACAACGCAAGCTGGGCAAAGCACGGCAAGGCAAGGAAAGGGTAACGCAAGGCAAGGCACGGTCAGGCAAGGCAAGGCTAATGCACGACAACGCAAGGCTAGGCAGTGCACGGCTAGGCAAGGAACGAGTAACGGAAGGAATGGAAGGCAAGGCAAAGCAAGGCAAGGCAAGTGTAACAAAAGGCACGGCACGGCAAGGGGAAACAAGGCTAAGGCAGGACAACGCAAGCTAGGCAATGCACGGCAAGGCAAGGAAAGGGTAACGCAAGGCAAGGCAGGGTCAGGCGAGACAAGGCTAAGGCACGACAACGCAAGGCTAGGCAATGCACGGCAAGGCAAGTTAAGGGTAACGCAAGGGAAGGCACGGTGAGGAAAGGCAAGGCTAATGCACAACAACGCACGTCTAGGCAATGCACGGCAAGGAAAGGAAAGGGTAACACAAGGGAAGTCACGGTCAGGCGAGGCAAGGCTAAGGCACGACAACGCAAGGCTAGGCAATGCACGGCAAGGCAAGGAAAGAGTAACGGAATGTAAGGAATGCAAGGGAAAGCAAGGCAAGGCAAGAGTAACGGAAGGAACGGCACGGCAAGGGGAAACAAGGCTAAGGCACGACAACGCAAGGCTAGGCAAAGCACGACAAGGCAAGGAAAGGGTAACTCAAGGCAAGGCACGGTGAGGCATGGCAAGGCTAATGCACGACAACGCACGGCTAGGCAAAGCAAGGCAAGGGAAGGAGAGGGTAACGCAAGGCCAGGCACGGTCAGTCGAGGGAAGGCTAATGCAGGACAACGCAAGGCTTAGCAGTGCACGGCTAGGCAAGGAAAGCGTAACAGAAGGAAAGGAAGGCAAGGCAAAGCAATGCAAGGCAAGTGAAACAAAAGGCACGGCCCTGCAAGGGGAAACAAGGATAAGGCACGACAACGCAAGCTAGGCAATGCACGGCAAGGCAAGGAAAGTGTAACGCAAGGCAAGGCACGGTCAGTCGAGGCAAGGCTAATGCACGACAACGCAAGGCTTGGCAGTGCACGGCTAGGGAAGGAAAGCGTAACAGAAGGAAAGGAAGGCAAGGCAAAGCAATGCAAGGCAAGTGAAACAAAAGGCACGGCACGGCAAGGGGAAAAAAGGGTAAGGCACGACAACGCAAGCTAGGCAATGCACGGCAAGGCAAGGAAAGGGTAACGTAAGGGAAGGCACGGTGAGGCAAGGCAAGGCTAATGCACAACAACGCACGGCTAGGCAATGGACGGCAAGGCAAGGAAAGGGTAACGCAAGGGAAGTCACGGTCAGGCGAGGCATGGCTACGGCACGACAACGCAAGGCTAGGCAATGCACGGATGGTAAGCAAAGAGTAACGGAAGGCAAGGAAGGCAAGGGAATGCAAGGCAAGTGAAGAGTAAGGGAAGGAACGGCAGGGCAAGGGGAAACAAGGCTAAGGCACGACAACGCAAGCTGGGCAAAGCACGGCAAGGCAAGGAAAGGGTAACGCAAGGCAAGGCACGGTCAGGCAAGGCAAGGTTAATGCACGACAACGCAAGGCTAGGCAGTGCACGGCTAGGCAAGGAACGAGTAACGGAAGGAATGGAAGGCAAGGCAAAGCAAGGCAAGGCAAGTGTAACAAAAGGCACGGCACGGCAAGGGGAAACAAGGCTAAGGCACGACAACGCAAGCTAGGCAATGTACGGCAAGGCAAGGAAAGGGTAACGCAAGGCAAGGCAGGGTCAGGCGAGACAAAGCTAAGGCACGACAACGCAAGGCTAGGCAATGCACGGCAAGGCAAGGAAAGGGTAACGCAAGGGAAGGCACGTTGAGGAAAGGCAAGGCTAATGCACAACAACGCACGTCTAGGCAATGCACGGCAAGGCAAGGAAAGGGTAACGCAAGGCAAGGCACGGTGAGGAAAGGCAAGGCTAATGCACAACAACGCACGTCTAGGCAATGCACGGCAAGGCAAGGAAAGAGTAACGGAATGTAAGGAATGCAAGGGAAAGCAAGGCAAGGCAAGTGTAACGGAAGGAACGGCACGGCAAGGGGAAACAAGGCTAAGGCACGACAACGCAAGGCTAGGCAAAGCACGGCAAGGCAAGGAAAGGGTAACGCAAGGCAAGGCACGGTGAGGCAAGGCAAGGCTAATGCACGACAACGCACGGCTAGGCAAAGCAAGGCAAGGGAAGGAGAGGGTAACGCAAGGCAAGGCACGGTCAAGCGAGGCAAGGCTAAGGCACGACAACGCAAGGCTAGGCAATGCACGGCAAGGCAAGGAAAGGGTAACGCAAGGGAAGGCACGGTGAGGAAAGGCAAGGCTAATGCACAACAACGCACGTCTAGGCAATGCACGGCAAGGCAAGGAAAGGGTAACGCAAGGGAAGTCACGGTCAGGCGAGGCAAGGCTAAGGCACGACAACGCAAGGCTAGGCAATGCACGGCAAGGCAAGGAAAGAGTAACGGAATGTAAGGAATGCAAGGGAAAGCAAGGCAAGGCAAGAGTAACAGAAGGAACGGCACGGCAAGGGGAAACAAGGCTAAGGCACGACAACGCAAGCTAGGGAATGCACGGCAAGGCAAGGAAAGGGTAACGTAAGGCAAGGCACTGTGAGGCAAGGCAAGGCTAATGCACAACAACGCACGGCTAGGCAATGGACGGTAAGGCAAGGAAAGGGTAACGCAAGGGAAGTCACGGTCAGGCGAGGCAAGGCTACGGCACGACAACGCAAGGCTAGGCAATGCACGGATGGTAAGCAAAGAGTAACGGAAGGCAAGGAAGGCAAGGGAAAGCAAGGCAAGGCAAGAGTAAGGGAAGGAACGGCACGGCAAGGGGAAACAAGGCTAAGGCACGACAACGCAAGCTGGGCAAAGCGCGGCAAGGCAAGGAAAGGGTAACGTAAGGCAAGGCACGGTCAGGCAAGGCAAGGCTAATGCACGACAACGCAAGGCTAGGCAGTGCACGGCTAGGCAAGGAACGAGTAACGGAAGGAATGGAAGGCAAGGCAAAGCAAGGCAAGGCAAGTGTAACAAAAGGCACGGCACGGCAAGGGGAAACAAGGCTAAGGCACGACAACGCAAGCTCGGCAATGCACGGCAAGGCAAGGAAAGGGTAACGCAAGGCAAGGCAGGGTCAGGCGAGACAAGGCTAAGGCACGACAACGCAAGGCTAGGCAATGCACGGCAAGGCAAGGAAAGGGTAACGCAAGGGAAGGCACGTTGAGGAAGGGCAAGGCTAATGCACAACAACGCACGTCTAGGCAATGCACGGCAAGGCAAGGAAAGGGTAACGCAAGGGAAGTCACGGTCAGGCGAGGCAAGGCTAAGGCACGACAACGCAAGGCTAGGCAATGCACGGCAAGGCAAGGAAAGAGTAACGGAATGTAAGGAATGCAAGGGAAAGCAAGGCAAGGCAAGAGTAACAGAAGGAACGGCATGGCAAGGGGAAACAAGGCTAAGGCACGACAACGCAAGCTAGGCAATGCACGGCAAGGCAAGGAAAGGGTAACGCAAGGCAAGGCACGGTCAGGAAATGCAAGGCTAATGCACGACAACGGAAGGCTAGGCAATGCACGGCAAGGCAAGGAAAGAGTAACGGAATGTAAGGAATGCAAGAGAAAGCAAGGCAAGGCAAGAGTAACGGAAGGAACGCCACGGCAAGGGGAAACAAGGCTAAGGCACAACAACGCAAGGCTAGGCAAAGCACGGCAAGGCAAGGAAAGGGAAACGCAAGGCAAGGCACGGTGAGGCATGGCAAGGCTAATGCACGACAACGCACGGCTAGGCAAAGCAAGGCAAGGGAAGGAGAGGGTAACGCAAGGCCAGGCACGGTCACTCGAGGGAAGGCTAATGCACGACAACGCAAGGCTTAGCAGTGCACGGCTAGGCAAGGAAAGCGTAACAGAAGGAAAGGAAGGCAAGGCAAAGCAACGCAAGGCAAGTGAAACAAAAGGCAAGGCACGGCAAGGGGAAACAAGGCTAAGGCACGACAACGCAAGCTAGGCAATGCACGGCAAGGCAAGGAAAGGGTAACGCAAGGCAAGGCAGGGTCAGGCGAGACAAGGCTAAGGCACGACAACGCAAGGCTAGGCAATGCACGGCAAGGCAAGGAAAGGGTAACGCAAGGGAAGGCACGGTGAGGAAAGGCAAGGCTAATGCACAACAACGCACGTCTAGGCAATGCACGGCAAGGCAAGGAAAGAGTAACGGAAGGCAAGGAAGGCAAGGGAAAGCAAGGCAAGGCAAGGGTAAGGGAAGGAACGGCACCGCAAGGGGAAACAAGGCTAAGGCACGACAACGCAAGCTAGGCAATGCACGGCAAGGCAAGGAAAGGGTAACGCAAGGCAAGGCACGATCAGGCGAGGCAAGGCTAATGCACGACAACGCAAGGCTAGGCAGTGCACGGCTAGGCAAGGAAAGAGTAACGGAAGGATAGGAAGGCAAGGCAAAGCAAGGCAAGGGAAGTGTAACAAACGGCACGGCACGGCAAGGGGAAACAAGGTAAGGCACGACAACGCAAGCTAGGCAATGCACGGCAAGGCAAGGAAAGGGTAACGCAAGGCAAGGCACGGTCAGTCGAGGCAAGGCTAATGCACGACAACGCAAGGCTTGGCAGTGCAAGGCTAGGCAAGGAAAGAGTAACAGAAGGAAAGGAAGGCAAGGCAAAGCAATGCAAGGCAGGTGAAACAAAAGGCACGGCACGGCAAGGAGAAACAAGGGTAAGGCACGACAACGCAAGCTAGGCAATGCACGGCAAGGCAAGGAAAGGGTAACGTAAGGCAAGGCACGGTGAGGCAAGGCAAGGCTAATGCACAACAACGCACGGCTAGGCAATGGACGGCAAGGCAAGGAACGGGTAACGCAAGGGAAGTCACGGTCAGGCGAGGCAAGGCTACGGCACGACAACTCAAGGCTAGGCAATGCACGGATGGTAATCAAAGAGTAACGGAAGGCAAGGAAGGCAAGGGAAAGCAAGGCAAGTCAAGAGTAAGGGAAGGAACGGCACGGCAAGGGGAAACAAGGCTAAGGCACGACAACGCAAGCTGGGCAAAGCACAGCAAGGCAAGGAAAGGGTAACGCAAGGCAAGGCACGGTCAGGCAAGGCAAGGCTAATGCACGACAACGCAAGGCTAGGCAGTGCACGGCTAGGCAAGGAACGAGTAACGGAAGGAATGGAAGGCAAGGCAAAGCAAGGCAAGGCAAGTGTAACAAAAGGCACGGCACGGCAAGGGGAAACAAGGCTAAGGCACGACAACGCAAGCTAGGCAATGCACGGCAAGGCAAGGAAAGGGTAACGCAAGGTAAGGCAGGGTCAGGCGAGACAAGGCTAAGGCACGACAACGCAAGGCTAGGCAATGCACGGCAAGGCAAGTTAAGGGTAACGCAAGGGAAGGCACGGTGAGGAAAGGCAAGGCTAATGCACAACAACGCACGTCTAGGCAATGCACGGCAAGGCAAGGAAAGGGTAACGGAATGTAAGGAATGCAAGGGAAAGCAAGGCAAGGCAAGAGTAACGGAAGGAACGGCACGGCAAGGGGAAACAAGGCTAAGGCACGACAACGCAAGGCTAGGCAAAGCACGGCAAGGCAAGGAAAGGGTAACGCAAGGCAAGGCACGGTGAGGCAAGGCAAGGCTAATGCACGACAACGCACGGCTAGGCAAAGCAAGGCAAGGGAAGGAGAGGGTAACGCAAGGCAAGGCACGGTCAAGCGAGGCAAGGCTAAGGCACGACAACGCAAGGCTAGGCAATGCACGGCAAGGCAAGGAAAGGGTAACGCAAGGGAAGGCACGGTGAGGAAAGGCAAGGCTAATGCACAACAACGCACGTCTAGGCAATGCACGGCAAGGCAAGGAAAGGGTAACGCAAGGGAAGTCACGGTCAGGCGAGGCAAGGCTAAGGCACGACAACGCAAGGCTAGGCAATGCACGGCAAGGCAAGGAAAGAGTAACGGAATGTAAGGAATGCAAGGGAAAGCAAGGCAAGGCAAGAGTAACAGAAGGAACGGCACGGCAAGGGGAAACAAGGCTAAGGCACGACAACGCAAGCTAGGGAATGCACGGCAAGGCAAGGAAAGGGTAACGTAAGGCAAGGCACTGTGAGGCAAGGCAAGGCTAATGCACAACAACGCACGGCTAGGCAATGGACGGCAAGGCAAGGAAAGTGTAACGCAAGGGAAGTCACGGTCAGGCGAGGCAAGGCTACGGCACGACAACGCAAGGCTAGGCAGTGCACGGCTAGGCAAGGAACGAGTAACGGAAGGAATGGAAGGCAAGGCAAAGCAAGGCAAGGCAAGTGTAACAAAAGGCACGGCACGGCAAGGGGAAACAAGGCTAAGGCACGACAACGCAAGCTAGGCAATGCACGGCAAGGCAAGGAAAGGGTAAGGCAAGGGAAGTCACGGTCAGGCGAGGCAAGGCTAAGGCACGACAACGCAAGGCTAGGCAATGCACGGCAAGGCAAGGAAAGAGTAACGGAATGTAAGGAATGCAAGGGAAAGCAAGGCAAGGCAAGAGTAACAGAAGGAACGGCATGGCAAGGGGAAACAAGGTTAAGGCACGACAACGCAAGCTAGGCAATGCACGGCAAGGCAAGGAAAGGGTAACGCAAGGCAAGGCACGGTCAGGAAATGCAAGGCTAATGCACGACAACGGAAGGCTAGGCAATGCACGGCAAGGCAAGGAAAGAGTAACGGAATGTAAGGAATGCAAGAGAAAGCAAGGCAAGGCAAGAGTAACGGAAGGAACGGCACGGCAAGGGGAAACAAGGCTAAGGCACGACAACGCAAGGCTAGGCAAAGCACGGCAAGGCAAGGAAAGGGTAACGCAAGGCAAGGCACGGTGAGGCATGGCAAGGCTAATGCACGACAACGCACGGCTAGGCAAAGCAAGGCAAGGGAAGGAGAGGGTAACGCAAGGCCAGGCAGGGTCACTCGAGGGAAGGCTAATGCACGACAACGCAAGGCTTAGCAGTGCACGGCTAGGCAAGGAAAGCGTAACAGAAGGAAAGGAATGCAAGGCAAAGCAATGCAAGGCAAGTGAAACAAAAGGCAAGGCACGGCAAGGGGAAACAAGGCTAAGGCACGACAACGCAAGCTAGGCAATGCACGGCAAGGCAAGGAAAGGGTAACGCAAGGCAAGGCAGGGTTAGGCGAGACAAGGCTAAGGCACGACAACGCAAGGCTAGGCAATGCACGGCAAGGCAAGGAAAGGGTAACGCAAGGCAAGGCACAGTCAGGAAATGCAAGGCTAATGCACGACAACGGAAGGCTAGGCAATGCACGGCAAGGCAAGGAAAGAGTAACGGAATGTAAGGAATGCAAGGGAAAGCAAGGCAAGGCAAGAGTAACGGAAGGAACGGAACGGCAAGGGGAAACAAGGCTAAGGCACGACAACGCAAGGCTTAGCAGTGCACGGCTAGGCAACGAAAGCGTAACAGAAGGAAAGGAAGGCAAGGCAAAGCAATGCAAGGCAAGTGAAACAAAAGGCACGGCACGGTAAGGGGATAAAAGGGTATGGCACGACAACGAAAGCTAGGCAATGCACGGCAAGGCAAGTAAAGGGTAACGCAAGGCAAGGCACGGTCAGAGAAGGCAAGGCTAATGCACGACAACGCAAGGCTAGGCAATGCACGGTAAGGCAAGGAAAGAGTAACGGAAGGCAAGGAAGGCAAGGGAAAGCAAAGCAAGTCAAGAGTAAGGGAAGGAACGGCACGGCAAGGGGAAACAAGGATAAGGCACGACAACGCAAGCTGGGCAAAGCACGGCAAGGCAAGGAAAGGGTAACGCAAGGCAAGGCACGGTCAGGCAAGGCAAGGCTAATGCACGACAACGCAAGGCTAGGCAGTGCACGGCTAGGCAAGGAACGAGTAACGGAAGGAATGGAAGGCAAGGCAAAGCAAGGCAAGGCAAGTGTAACAAAAGGCACGGCACGGCAAGGGGAAACAAGGCTAAGGCACGACAACGCAAGCTAGGCAATGCACGGCAAGGCAAGGAAAGGGTAACGCAAGGGAAGGCACGGTGAGGAAAGGCAAGGCTAAGGCACGACAACGCAAGGCTAGGCAATGCACGGCAAGGCAAGGAAAGGGTAACGCAAGGCAAGGCACGGTCAGGAA
The DNA here is from genome assembly GCF_037893015.1 of Macrotis lagotis. NCBI lineage: Eukaryota > Metazoa > Chordata > Mammalia > Peramelemorphia > Peramelidae > Macrotis > Macrotis lagotis. The sequence continues at coordinate 116,447 of NW_027421923.1, forward strand.
ATGCAAGGCTAATGCACGACAACGGAAGGCTAGGCAATGCACGGCAAGGCAAGGAAAGAGTAACGGAATGTAAGGAATGCAAGGGAAAGCAAGGCAAGGCAAGAGTAACGGAAGGAACGGCACGGCAAGGGGAAACAAGGCTAAGGCACGACAACGCAAGGCTTAGCAGTGCACGGCTAGGCAACGAAAGCGTAACAGAAGGAAAGGAAGGCAAGGCAAAGCAATGCAAGGCAAGTGAAACAAAAGGCACGGCACGGTAAGGGGATAAAAGGGTATGGCACGACAACGCAAGCTAGGCAATGCACGGCAAGGCAAGTAAAGGGTAACGCAAGGCAAGGCACGGTCAGAGAAGGCAAGGCTAATGCACGACAACGCAAGGCTAGGCAATGCACGGTAAGGCAAGGAAAGAGTAACGGAAGGCAAGGAAGGCAAGGGAAAGCAAGGCAAGTCAAGAGTAAGGGAAGGAACGGCACGGCAAGGGGAAACAAGGATAAGGCACGACAACGCAAGCTGGGCAAAGCACGGCAAGGCAAGGAAAGGGTAACGCAAGGCAAGGCACGGTCAGGCAAGGCAAGGCTAATGCACGACAACGCAAGGCTAGGCAGTGCACGGCTAGGCAAGGAACGAGTAACGGAAGGAATGGAAGGCAAGGCAAAGCAAGGCAAGGCAAGTGTAACAAAAGGCACGGCACGGCAAGGGGAAACAAGGCTAAGGCAGGACAACGCAAGCTAGGCAATGCACGGCAAGGCAAGGAAAGGGTAACGCAAGGCAAGGCAGGGTCAGGCGAGACAAGGCTAAGGCACGACAACGCAAGGCTAGGCAATGCACGGCAAGGCAAGTTAAGGGTAACGCAAGGGAAGGCACGGTGAGGAAAGGCAAGGCTAATGCACAACAACGCACGTCTAGGCAATGCACGGCAAGGAAAGGAAAGGGTAACACAAGGGAAGTCACGGTCAGGCGAGGCAAGGCTAAGGCACGACAACGCAAGGCTAGGCAATGCACGGCAAGGCAAGGAAAGAGTAACGGAATGTAAGGAATGCAAGGGAAAGCAAGGCAAGGCAAGAGTAACGGAAGGAACGGCACGGCAAGGGGAAACAAGGCTAAGGCACGACAACGCAAGGCTAGGCAAAGCACGGCAAGGCAAGGAAAGGGTAACTCAAGGCAAGGCACGGTGAGGCATGGCAAGGCTAATGCACGACAACGCACGGCTAGGCAAAGCAAGGCAAGGGAAGGAGAGGGTAACGCAAGGCCAGGCACGGTCAGTCGAGGGAAGGCTAATGCAGGACAACGCAAGGCTTAGCAGTGCACGGCTAGGCAAGGAAAGCGTAACAGAAGGAAAGGAAGGCAAGGCAAAGCAATGCAAGGCAAGTGAAACAAAAGGCACGGCCCTGCAAGGGGAAACAAGGATAAGGCACGACAACGCAAGCTAGGCAATGCACGGCAAGGCAAGGAAAGTGTAACGCAAGGCAAGGCACGGTCAGTCGAGGCAAGGCTAATGCACGACAACGCAAGGCTTGGCAGTGCACGGCTAGGGAAGGAAAGCGTAACAGAAGGAAAGGAAGGCAAGGCAAAGCAATGCAAGGCAAGTGAAACAAAAGGCACGGCACGGCAAGGGGAAAAAAGGGTAAGGCACGACAACGCAAGCTAGGCAATGCACGGCAAGGCAAGGAAAGGGTAACGTAAGGGAAGGCACGGTGAGGCAAGGCAAGGCTAATGCACAACAACGCACGGCTAGGCAATGGACGGCAAGGCAAGGAAAGGGTAACGCAAGGGAAGTCACGGTCAGGCGAGGCATGGCTACGGCACGACAACGCAAGGCTAGGCAATGCATGGATGGTAAGCAAAGAGTAACGGAAGGCAAGGAAGGCAAGGGAATGCAAGGCAAGTGAAGAGTAAGGGAAGGAACGGCAGGGCAAGGGGAAACAAGGCTAAGGCACGACAACGCAAGCTGGGCAAAGCACGGCAAGGCAAGGAAAGGGTAACGCAAGGCAAGGCACGGTCAGGCAAGGCAAGGTTAATGCACGACAACGCAAGGCTAGGCAGTGCACGGCTAGGCAAGGAACGAGTAACGGAAGGAATGGAAGGCAAGGCAAAGCAAGGCAAGGCAAGTGTAACAAAAGGCACGGCACGGCAAGGGGAAACAAGGCTAAGGCACGACAACGCAAGCTAGGCAATGTACGGCAAGGCAAGGAAAGGGTAACGCAAGGCAAGGCAGGGTCAGGCGAGACAAGGCTAAGGCACGACAACGCAAGGCTAGGCAATGCACGGCAAGGCAAGGAAAGGGTAACGCAAGGCAAGGCACGGTGAGGCAAGGCAAGGCTAATGCACGACAACGCACGGCTAGGCAAAGCAAGGCAAGGGAAGGAGAGGGTAACGCAAGGCAAGGCACGGTCAAGCGAGGCAAGGCTAAGGCACGACAACTCAACGCTAGGCAATGCACGGCAAGGCAAGGAAAGGGTAACGCAAGGGAAGGCACGGTGAGGAAAGGCAAGGCTAATGCACAACAACGCACGTCTAGGCAATGCACGGCAAGGCAAGGAAAGGGTAACGCAAGGGAAGTCACGGTCAGGCGAGGCAAGGCTAAGGCACGACAACGCAAGGCTAGGCAATGCACGGCAAGGCAAGGAAAGAGTTACGGAATGTAAGGAATGCAAGGGAAAGCAAGGCAAGGCAAGAGTAACAGAAGGAACGGCACGGCAAGGGGAAACAAGGCTAAGGCACGACAACGCAAGCTAGGGAATGCACGGCAAGGCAAGGAAAGGGTAACGTAAGGCAAGGCACTGTGAGGCAAGGCAAGGCTAATGCACAACAACGCACGGCTAGGCAATGGACGGCAAGGCAAGGAAAGGGTAACGCAAGGGAAGTCACGGTCAGGCGAGGCAAGGCTACGGCACGACAACGCAAGGCTAGGCAATGCACGGATGGTAAGCAAAGAGTAACGGAAGGCAAGGAAGGCAAGGGAAAGCAAGGCAAGGCAAGAGTAAGGGAAGGAACGGCACGGCAAGGGGAAACAAGGCTAAGGCACGACAACGCAAGCTGGGCAAAGCGCGGCAAGGCAAGGAAAGGGTAACGTAAGGCAAGGCACGGTCAGGCAAGGCAAGGCTAATGCACGACAACGCAAGGCTAGGCAGTGCACGGCTAGGCAAGGAAAGAGGGAAGTCACGGTCAGGCGAGGCAAGGCTAAGGCACGACAACGCAAGGCTAGGCAATGCACGGCAAGGCAAGGAAAGAGTAACGGAATGTAAGGAATGCAAGGGAAAGCAAGGCAAGGCAAGAGTAACAGAAGGAACGGCACGGCAAGGGGAAACAAGGCTAAGGCACGACAACGCAAGCTAGGGAATGCACGGCAAGGCAAGGAAAGGGTAACGTAAGGCAAGGCACTGTGAGGCAAGGCAAGGCTAATGCACAACAACGCACGGCTAGGCAATGGACGGCAAGGCAAGGAAAGTGTAACGCAAGGGAAGTCACGGTCAGGCGAGGCAAGGCTACGGCACGACAACGCAAGGCTAGGCAGTGCACGGCTAGGCAAGGAACGAGTAACGGAAGGAATGGAAGGCAAGGCAAAGCAAGGCAAGGCAAGTGTAACAAAAGGCACGGCACGGCAAGGGGAAACAAGGCTAAGGCACGACAACGCAAGCTAGGCAATGCACGGCAAGGCAAGGAAAGGGTAAGGCAAGGGAAGTCACGGTCAGGCGAGGCAAGGCTAAGGCACGACAACGCAAGGCTAGGCAATGCACGGCAAGGCAAGGAAAGAGTAACGGAATGTAAGGAATGCAAGGGAAAGCAAGGCAAGGCAAGAGTAACAGAAGGAACGGCATGGCAAGGGGAAACAAGGTTAAGGCACGACAACGCAAGCTAGGCAATGCACGGCAAGGCAAGGAAAGGGTAACGCAAGGCAAGGCACGGTCAGGAAATGCAAGGCTAATGCACGACAACGGAAGGCTAGGCAATGCACGGCAAGGCAAGGAAAGAGTAACGGAATGTAAGGAATGCAAGAGAAAGCAAGGCAAGGCAAGAGTAACGGAAGGAACGGCACGGCAAGGGGAAACAAGGCTAAGGCACGACAACGCAAGGCTAGGCAAAGCACGGCAAGGCAAGGAAAGGGTAACGCAAGGCAAGGCACGGTGAGGCATGGCAAGGCTAATGCACGACAACGCACGGCTAGGCAAAGCAAGGCAAGGGAAGGAGAGGGTAACGCAAGGCCAGGCAGGGTCACTCGAGGGAAGGCTAATGCACGACAACGCAAGGCTTAGCAGTGCACGGCTAGGCAAGGAAAGCGTAACAGAAGGAAAGGAATGCAAGGCAAAGCAATGCAAGGCAAGTGAAACAAAAGGCAAGGCACGGCAAGGGGAAACAAGGCTAAGGCACGACAACGCAAGCTAGGCAATGCACGGCAAGGCAAGGAAAGGGTAACGCAAGGCAAGGCAGGGTTAGGCGAGACAAGGCTAAGGCACGACAACGCAAGGCTAGGCAATGCACGGCAAGGCAAGGAAAGGGTAACGCAAGGCAAGGCACAGTCAGGAAATGCAAGGCTAATGCACGACAACGGAAGGCTAGGCAATGCACGGCAAGGCAAGGAAAGAGTAACGGAATGTAAGGAATGCAAGGGAAAGCAAGGCAAGGCAAGAGTAACGGAAGGAACGGAACGGCAAGGGGAAACAAGGCTAAGGCACGACAACGCAAGGCTTAGCAGTGCACGGCTAGGCAACGAAAGCGTAACAGAAGGAAAGGAAGGCAAGGCAAAGCAATGCAAGGCAAGTGAAACAAAAGGCACGGCACGGTAAGGGGATAAAAGGGTATGGCACGACAACGAAAGCTAGGCAATGCACGGCAAGGCAAGTAAAGGGTAACGCAAGGCAAGGCACGGTCAGAGAAGGCAAGGCTAATGCACGACAACGCAAGGCTAGGCAATGCACGGTAAGGCAAGGAAAGAGTAACGGAAGGCAAGGAAGGCAAGGGAAAGCAAAGCAAGTCAAGAGTAAGGGAAGGAACGGCACGGCAAGGGGAAACAAGGATAAGGCACGACAACGCAAGCTGGGCAAAGCACGGCAAGGCAAGGAAAGGGTAACGCAAGGCAAGGCACGGTCAGGCAAGGCAAGGCTAATGCACGACAACGCAAGGCTAGGCAGTGCACGGCTAGGCAAGGAACGAGTAACGGAAGGAATGGAAGGCAAGGCAAAGCAAGGCAAGGCAAGTGTAACAAAAGGCACGGCACGGCAAGGGGAAACAAGGCTAAGGCACGACAACGCAAGCTAGGCAATGCACGGCAAGGCAAGGAAAGGGTAACGCAAGGGAAGGCACGGTGAGGAAAGGCAAGGCTAAGGCACGACAACGCAAGGCTAGGCAATGCACGGCAAGGCAAGGAAAGGGTAACGCAAGGCAAGGCACGGTCAGGAAATGCAAGGCTAATGCACGACAACGGAAGGCTAGGCAATGCACGGCAAGGCAAGGAAAGAGTAACGGAATGTAAGGAATGCAAGGGAAAGCAAGGCAAGGCAAGAGTAACGGAAGGAACGGCACGGCAAGGGGAAACAAGGCTAAGGCACGACAACGCAAGGCTTAGCAGTGCACGGCTAGGCAACGAAAGCGTAACAGAAGGAAAGGAAGGCAAGGCAAAGCAATGCAAGGCAAGTGAAACAAAAGGCACGGCACGGTAAGGGGATAAAAGGGTATGGCACGACAACGCAAGCTAGGCAATGCACGGCAAGGCAAGTAAAGGGTAACGCAAGGCAAGGCACGGTCAGAGAAGGCAAGGCTAATGCACGACAACGCAAGGCTAGGCAATGCACGGTAAGGCAAGGAAAGAGTAACGGAAGGCAAGGAAGGCAAGGGAAAGCAAGGCAAGTCAAGAGTAAGGGAAGGAACGGCACGGCAAGGGGAAACAAGGATAAGGCACGACAACGCAAGCTGGGCAAAGCACGGCAAGGCAAGGAAAGGGTAACGCAAGGCAAGGCACGGTCAGGCAAGGCAAGGCTAATGCACGACAACGCAAGGCTAGGCAGTGCACGGCTAGGCAAGGAACGAGTAACGGAAGGAATGGAAGGCAAGGCAAAGCAAGGCAAGGCAAGTGTAACAAAAGGCACGGCACGGCAAGGGGAAACAAGGCTAAGGCAGGACAACGCAAGCTAGGCAATGCACGGCAAGGCAAGGAAAGGGTAACGCAAGGCAAGGCAGGGTCAGGCGAGACAAGGCTAAGGCACGACAACGCAAGGCTAGGCAATGCACGGCAAGGCAAGTTAAGGGTAACGCAAGGGAAGGCACGGTGAGGAAAGGCAAGGCTAATGCACAACAACGCACGTCTAGGCAATGCACGGCAAGGAAAGGAAAGGGTAACACAAGGGAAGTCACGGTCAGGCGAGGCAAGGCTAAGGCACGACAACGCAAGGCTAGGCAATGCACGGCAAGGCAAGGAAAGAGTAACGGAATGTAAGGAATGCAAGGGAAAGCAAGGCAAGGCAAGAGTAACGGAAGGAACGGCACGGCAAGGGGAAACAAGGCTAAGGCACGACAACGCAAGGCTAGGCAAAGCACGGCAAGGCAAGGAAAGGGTAACTCAAGGCAAGGCACGGTGAGGCATGGCAAGGCTAATGCACGACAACGCACGGCTAGGCAAAGCAAGGCAAGGGAAGGAGAGGGTAACGCAAGGCCAGGCACGGTCAGTCGAGGGAAGGCTAATGCAGGACAACGCAAGGCTTAGCAGTGCACGGCTAGGCAAGGAAAGCGTAACAGAAGGAAAGGAAGGCAAGGCAAAGCAATGCAAGGCAAGTGAAACAAAAGGCACGGCCCTGCAAGGGGAAACAAGGATAAGGCACGACAACGCAAGCTAGGCAATGCACGGCAAGGCAAGGAAAGTGTAACGCAAGGCAAGGCACGGTCAGTCGAGGCAAGGCTAATGCACGACAACGCAAGGCTTGGCAGTGCACGGCTAGGGAAGGAAAGCGTAACAGAAGGAAAGGAAGGCAAGGCAAAGCAATGCAAGGCAAGTGAAACAAAAGGCACGGCACGGCAAGGGGAAAAAAGGGTAAGGCACGACAACGCAAGCTAGGCAATGCACGGCAAGGCAAGGAAAGGGTAACGTAAGGGAAGGCACGGTGAGGCAAGGCAAGGCTAATGCACAACAACGCACGGCTAGGCAATGGACGGCAAGGCAAGGAAAGGGTAACGCAAGGGAAGTCACGGTCAGGCGAGGCATGGCTACGGCACGACAACGCAAGGCTAGGCAATGCATGGATGGTAAGCAAAGAGTAACGGAAGGCAAGGAAGGCAAGGGAATGCAAGGCAAGTGAAGAGTAAGGGAAGGAACGGCAGGGCAAGGGGAAACAAGGCTAAGGCACGACAACGCAAGCTGGGCAAAGCACGGCAAGGCAAGGAAAGGGTAACGCAAGGCAAGGCACGGTCAGGCAAGGCAAGGTTAATGCACGACAACGCAAGGCTAGGCAGTGCACGGCTAGGCAAGGAACGAGTAACGGAAGGAATGGAAGGCAAGGCAAAGCAAGGCAAGGCAAGTGTAACAAAAGGCACGGCACGGCAAGGGGAAACAAGGCTAAGGCACGACAACGCAAGCTAGGCAATGTACGGCAAGGCAAGGAAAGGGTAACGCAAGGCAAGGCAGGGTCAGGCGAGACAAGGCTAAGGCACGACAACGCAAGGCTAGGCAATGCACGGCAAGGCAAGGAAAGGGTAACGCAAGGCAAGGCACGGTGAAGAAAGGCAAGGCTAATGCACAACAACGCACGTCTAGGCAATGCACGGCAAGGCAAGGAAAGAGTAACGGAATGTAAGGAATGCAAGGGAAAGCAAGGCAAGGCAAGAGTAACGGAAGGAACGGCACGGCAAGGGGAAACAAGGCTAAGGCACGACAACGCAAGGCTAGGCAAAGCACGGCAAGGCAAGGAAAGGGTAACGCAAGGCAAGGCACGGTGAGGCAAGGCAAGGCTAATGCACGACAACGCACGGCTAGGCAAAGCAAGGCAAGGGAAGGAGAGGGTAACGCAAGGCAAGGCACGGTCAAGCGAGGCAAGGCTAAGGCACGACAACGCAAGGCTAGGCAATGCACGGCAAGGCAAGGAAAGGGTAACGCAAGGGAAGGCACGGTGAGGAAAGGCAAGGCTAATGCACAACAACGCACGTCTAGGCAATGCACGGCAAGGCAAGGAAAGGGTAACGCAAGGGAAGTCACGGTCAGGCGAGGCAAGGCTAAGGCACGACAACGCAAGGCTAGGCAATGCACGGCAAGGCAAGGAAAGAGTTACGGAATGTAAGGAATGCAAGGGAAAGCAAGGCAAGGCAAGAGTAACAGAAGGAACGGCACGGCAAGGGGAAACAAGGCTAAGGCACGACAACGCAAGCTAGGGAATGCACGGCAAGGCAAGGAAAGGGTAACGTAAGGCAAGGCACTGTGAGGCAAGGCAAGGCTAATGCACAACAACGCACGGCTAGGCAATGGACGGCAAGGCAAGGAAAGGGTAACGCAAGGGAAGTCACGGTCAGGCGAGGCAAGGCTACGGCACGACAACGCAAGGCTAGGCAATGCACGGATGGTAAGCAAAGAGTAACGGAAGGCAAGGAAGGCAAGGGAAAGCAAGGCAAGGCAAGAGTAAGGGAAGGAACGGCACGGCAAGGGGAAACAAGGCTAAGGCACGACAACGCAAGCTGGGCAAAGCGCGGCAAGGCAAGGAAAGGGTAACGTAAGGCAAGGCACGGTCAGGCAAGGCAAGGCTAATGCACGACAACGCAAGGCTAGGCAGTGCACGGCTAGGCAAGGAACGAGTAACGGAAGGAATGGAAGGCAAGGCAAAGCAAGGCAAGGCAAGTGTAACAAAAGGCACGGCACGGCAAGGGGAAACAAGGCTAAGGCACGACAACGCAAGCTAGGCAATGCACGGCAAGGCAAGGAAAGGGTAACGCAAGGCAAGGCAGGGTCAGGCGAGACAAGGCTAAGGCACGACAACGCAAGGCTAGGCAATGCACGGCAAGGCAAGGAAAGGGTAACGAAAGGGAAGGCACGTTGAGGAAAGGCAAGGCTAATGCACAACAACGCACGTCTAGGCAATGCACGGCAAGGCAAGGAAAGGGTAACGCAAGGGAAGTCACGGTCAGGCGAGGCAAGGCTAAGGCACGACAACGCAAGGCTAGGCAATGCACGGCAAGGCAAGGAAAGAGTAACGGAATGTAAGGAATGCAAGGGAAAGCAAGGCAAGGCAAGAGTAACAGAAGGAACGGCACGGCAAGGGGAAACAAGGCTAAGGCACGACAACGCAAGGCTTAGCAGTGCACGGCTAGGCAACGAAAGCGTAACAGAAGGAAAGGAAGGCAAGGCAAAGCAATAGAAGGCAAGTGAAACAAAAGGCACGGCACAGTAAGGGGATAAAAGGGTATGGCACGACAACGCAAGCTAGGCAATGCACGGCAAGGCAAGGAAAGGGTAACGCAAGGCAAGGCACGGTCAGAGAAGGCAAGGCTAATGCACGACAACGCAAGGCTAGGCAATGCACGGTAAGGCAAGGAAAGAGTAACGGAAGGCAAGGAAGGCAAGGGAAAGCAAGGCAAGTCAAGAGTAAGGGAAGGAACGGCACGGCAAGGGGAAACAAGGCTAAGGCACTACAACGCAAGCTGGGCAAAGCACGGCAAGGCAAGGAAAGGGTAACGCAAGGCAAGGCACGGTCAGGCAAGGCAAGGTTAATGCACGACAACGCAAGGCTAGGCAGTGCACGGCTAGGCAAGGAACGAGTAACGGAAGGAATGGAAGGCAAGGCAAGGCAAGGCAAGGCAAGTGTAACAAAAGGCACGGCACGGCAAGGGGAAACAAGGCTAAGGCACGACAACGCAAGCTAGGCAATGCACGGCAAGGCAAGGAAAGGGTAACGCAAGGTAAGGCAGGGTCAGGCGAGACAAAGCTAAGGCACGACAACGCAAGGCTAGGCAATGCACGGCAAGGCAAGGAAAGGGTAACGCAAGGGAAGTCACGGTCAGGCGAGGCAAGGCTAAGGCACGACAACGCAAGGCTAGGCAATGCACGGCAAGGCAAGGAAAGAGTAACGGAATGTAAGGAATGCAAGGGAATGCAAGGCAAGGCAAGAGTAACAGAAGGAACGGCATGGCAAGGGGAAACAAGGCTAAGGCACGACAACGCAAGCTAGGCAATGCACGGCAAGGCAAGGAAAGGGTAACGCAAGGCAAGGCACGGTCAGGAAATGCAAGGCTAATGCACGACAACGGAAGGCTAGGCAATGCACGGCAAGGCAAGGAAAGAGTAACGGAATGTAAGGAATGCAAGAGAAAGCAAGGCAAGGCAAGAGTAACGGAAGGAACTGCACGGCAAGGGGAAACAAGGCTAAGGCACAACAACGCAAGGCTAGGCAAAGCACGGCAAGGCAAGGAAAGGGAAACGCAAGGCAAGGCACGGTGAGGCATGGCAAGGCTAATGCACGACAACGCACGGCTAGGCAAAGCAAGGCAAGGGAAGGAGAGGGTAACGCAAGGCCAGACACGGTCACTCGAGGGAAGGCTAATGCACGACAACGCAAGGCTTAGCAGTGCACGGCTAGGCAAGGAAAGCGTAACAGAAGGAAATTAAGGCAAGGCAAAGCAATGCAAGGCAAGTGAAACAAAAGGCAAGGCACGGCAAGGGGAAACAAGGCTAAGGCACGACAACGCAAGCTAGGCAATGCACGGCAAGGCAAGGAAAGGGTAACGCAAGGCAAGGCAGTGTCAGGCGAGACAAGGCGAAGGCACGACAACGCAAGGCTAGGCAATGCACGGCAAGGCAAGGAAAGGGTAACGCAAGGGAAGGCACGGTGAGGAAAGGCAAGGCTAATGCACAACAACGCACGTCTAGGCAATGCACGGCAAGGCAAGGAAAGAGTAACGGAAGGCAAGGAAGGCAAGGGAAAGCAAGGCAAGGCAAGGGTAAGGGAAGGAACGGCACCGCAAGGGGAAACAAGGCTAAGGCACGACAACGCAAGCTAGGCAATGCACGGCAAGGCAAGGAAAGGGTAACGCAAGGCAAGGCACGATCAGGCGAGGCAAGGCTAATGCACGACAACGCAAGGCTAGGCAGTGCACGGCTAGGCAAGGAAAGAGTAACGGAAGGATAGGAAGGCAAGGCAAAGCAAGGCAAGGGAAGTGTAACAAACGGCACGGCACGGCAAGGGGAAACAAGGTAAGGCACGACAACGCAAGCTAGGCAATGCACGGCAAGGCAAGGAAAGGGTAACGCAAGGGAAGGCACGGTGAGGAAAGGCAAGGCTAATGCACAACAACGCACGTCTAGGCAATGCACGGCAAGGCAAGGAAAGGGTTACGCAAGGGAAGTCACGGTCAGGCGAGGCAAGGCTAAGGCACGACAACGCAAGGCTAGGCAATGCACGGCAAGGCAAGGAAAGAGTAACGGAATGTAAGGAATGCAAGGGAAAGCAAGGCAAGGCAAGAGTAACAGAAGGAACGGCATGGCAAGGGGAATCAAGGCTAAGGCACGACAACGCAAGCTAGGCAATGCACGAAAAGGCAAGGAAAGGGTAACGCAAGGCAAGGCACGGTCAGGAAATGCAAGGCTAATGCACGACAACGGAAGGCTAGGCAATGCACGGCAAGGCAAGGAAAGAGTAACGGAATGTAAGGAATGCAAGAGAAAGCAAGGCAAGGCAAGAGTAACGGAAGGAACGGCACGGCAAGGGGAAACAAGGCTAAGGCACGACAACGCAAGGCTAGGCAAAGCACGGCAAGCAAGGAAAGGGTAACGCAAGGCAAGGCACGGTGAGGCATGGCAAGGCTAATGCACGACAACGCACGGCTAGGCAAAGCAAGGCAAGGGAAGGAGAGGGTAACGCAAGGCTAGGCAGGGTCACTCGAGGGAAGGCTAATGCACGACAACGCAAGGCTTAGCAGTGCACGGCTAGGCAAGGAAAGCGTAACAGAAGGAAAGGAATGCAAGGCAAAGCAATGCAAGGCAAGTGAAACAAAAGGCAAGGCACGGCAAGGGGAAACAAGGGTAAGGCACGACAACGCAAGCTAGGCAATGCACGGCAAGGCAAGGAAAGGGTAACGCAAGGCAAGGCAGGGTTAGGCGAGACAAGGCTAAGGCACGACAACGCAAGGCTAGGCAATGCACGGCAAGGCAAGGAAAGGGTAACGCAAGGCAAGGCACGGTCAGGAAATGCAAGGCTAATGCACGACAACGGAAGGCTAGGCAATGCACGGCAAGGCAAGGAAAGAGTAACGGAATGTAAGGAATGCAAGGGAAAGCAAGGCAAGGCAAGAGTAACGGAAGGAACGGCACGGCAAGGGGAAACAAGGCTAAGGCACGACAACGCAAGGCTTAGCAGTGCACGGCTAGGCAACGAAAGCGTAACAGAAGGAAAGGAAGGCAAGGCAAAGCAATGCAAGGCAAGTGAAACAAAAGGCACGGCACGGTAAGGGGATAAAAGGGTATGGCACGACAACGCAAGCTAGGCAATGCACGGCAAGGCAAGGAAAGGGTAACGCAAGGCAAGGCACGGTCAGAGAAGGCAAGGCTAATGCACGACAACGCAAGGCTAGGCAATGCACGGTAAGGCAAGGAAAGAGTAACGGAAGGCAAGGAAGGAAAGGGAAAGCAAGGCAAGTCAAGAGTAAGGGAAGGAACGGCACGGCAAGGGGAAACAAGGCTAAGGCACGACAACGCAAGCTGGGCAAAGCACGGCAAGGCAAGGAAAGGGTAACGCAAGGCAAGGCACGGTCAGGCAAGGCAAGGCTAATGCACGACAACGCAAGGCTAGGCAGTGCACGGCTAGGCAAGGAACGAGTAACGGAAGGAATGGAAGGCAAGGCAAAGCAAGGCAAGGCAAGTGTAACAAAAGGCACGGCACGGCAAGGGGAAACAAGGCTAAGGCACGACAACGCAAGCTAGGCAATGCACGGCAAGGCAAGGAAAGGGTAACGCAAGGCAAGGCAGGGTCAGGCGAGACAAAGCTAAGGCACGACAACGCAAGGCTAGGCAATGCACGGGAAGGCAAGGAAAGGGTAACGCAAGGGAAGGCACGGTGAGGAAAGGCAAGGCTAATGCACAACAACGCACGTCTAGGCAATGCACGGCAAGGAAAGGAAAGGGTAACACAAGGGAAGTCACGGTCAGGCGAGGCAAGGCTAAGGCACGACAACGCAAGGCTAGGCAATGCACGGCAAGGCAAGGAAAGAGTAACGGAATGTAAGGAATGCAAGGGAAAGCAAGGCAAGGCAAGAGTAACAGAAGGAACGGCACGGCAAGGGGAAACAAGGCTAAGGTACGACAACGCAAGCTAGGCAATGCACGGAAAGGCAAGGAAAGGGTAACGCAAGGCAAGGCACGGTCAGGAAATGCAAGGCTAATGTACGACAACGGAAGGCTAGGCAATGCACGGCAAGGCAAGGAAAGAGTAACGGAATGTAAGGAATGCAAGGGAAAGCAAGGCAAGGCAAGAGTAACGGAAAGAACGGCACGGCAAGGGGAAACAAGGCTAAGGCACGACAACGCAAGGCTAGGCAAAGCACGGCAAGGCAAGGAAAGGGTAACTCAAGGCAAGGCACGGTGAGGCATGGCAAGGCTAATGCACGACAACGCACGGCTAGGCAAAGCAAGGCAAGGGAAGGAGAGGGTAACGCAAGGCCAGGCACGGTCAGTCGAGGGAAGGCTAATGCAGGACAACGCAAGGCTTAGCAGTGCACGGCTAGGCAAGGAAAGCGTAACAGAAGGAAAGGAAGGCAAGGCAAAGCAATGCAAGGCAAGTGAAACAAAAGGCACGGCACGGCAAGGGGAAACAAGGATAAGGCACGACAACGCAAGCTAGGCAATGCACGGCAAGGCAAGGAAAGTGTAACGCAAGGCAAGGCACGGTCAGTCGAGGCAAGGGTAATGCACGACAACGCAAGGCTTGGCAGTGCACGGCTAGGGAAGGAAAGCGTAACAGAAGGAAAGGAAGGCAAGGCAAAGCAATGCAAGGCAAGTGAAACAAAAGGCACGGCACGGCAAGGGGAAAAAAGGGTAAGGCACGACAACGCAAGCTAGGCAATGCACGGCAAGGCAAGGAAAGGGTAACGTAAGGGCAGGCACGGTGAGGCAAGGCAAGGCTAATGCACAACAACGCACGGCTAGGCAATGGACGGCAAGGCAAGGCAAGGGTAACGCAAGGGAAGTCACGGTCAGGCGAGGCATGGCTACGGCACGACAACGCAAGGCTAGGCAATGCACGGATGGTAAGCAAAGAGTAACGGAAGGCAAGGAAGGCAAGGGAATGCAAGGCAAGTGAAGAGTAAGGGAAGGAACGGCACGGCAAGGGGAAACAAGGCTAAGGCACGACAACGCAAGGCTAGGCAAAGCACGGCAAGGCAAGGAAAGGGTAACGCAAGGCAAGGCACGGTGAGGCAAGGCAAGGCTAATGCACGACAACGCACGGCTAGGCAAAGCAAGGCAAGGGAAGGAGAGGGTAACGCAAGGCAAGGCACGGTGAGGCAAGGCAAGGCTAATGCACGACAACGCACGGCTAGGCAAAGCAAGGCAAGGGAAGGAGAGGGTAACGCAAGGCAAGGCACGGTCAAGCGAGGCAAGGCTAAGGCACGACAACGCAAGGCTAGGCAATGCACGGCAAGGCAAGGAAAGGGTAACGCAAGGGAAGGCACGGTGAGGAAAGGCAAGGCTAATGCACAACAACGCACGTCTAGGCAATGCACGGCAAGGCAAGGAAAGGATAACGCAAGGGAAGTCACGGTCAGGCGAGGCAAGGCTAAGGCACGATAACGCAAGGCTAGGCAATGCACGGCAAGGCAAGGAAAGAGTAACGGAATGTAAGGAATGCAAGGGAAAGCAAGGCAAGGCAAGAGTAACAGAAGGAACGGCACGGCAAGGGGAAACAAGGCTAAGGCACGACAACGCAAGCTAGGGAATGCACGGCAAGGCAGGGAAAGGGTAACGTAAGGCAAGGCACTGTGAGGCAAGGCAAGGCTAATGCACAACAACGCACGGCTAGGCAATGGACGGCAAGGCAAGGAAAGGGTAACGCAAGGGAAGTCACGGTCAGGCGAGGCAAGGCTACGGCACGACAACGCAAGTCTAGGCAATGCAGGGATGGTAAGCAAAGAGTAACGGAAGGCAAGGAAGGCAAGGGAAAGCAAGGCAAGGCAAGAGTAAGGGAAGGAACGGCACGGCAAGGGGAAACAAGGCTAAGGCACGACAACGCAAGCTGGGCAAAGCGCGGCAAGGCAAGGAAAGGGTAACGTAAGGCAAGGCACGGTCAGGCAAGGCAAGGCTAATGCACGACAACGCAAGGCTAGGCAGTGCACGGCTAGGCAAGGAACGAGTAACGGAAGGAATGGAAGGCAAGGCAAAGCAAGGCAAGGCAAGTGTAACAAAAGGCACGGCACGGCAAGGGGAAACAAGGCTAAGGCACGACAACGCAAGGCTAGGCAAAGCACGGCAAGGCAAGGAAAGGGTAACTCAAGGCAAGGCACGGTGAGGCATGGCAAGGCTAATGCACGACAACGCACGGCTAGGCAAAGCAAGGCAAGGGAAGGAGAGGGTAACGCAAGGCCAGGCACGGTCAGTCGAGGGAAGGCTAATGCAGGACAACGCAAGGCTTAGCAGTGCACGGCTAGGCAAGGAAAGCGTAACAGAAGGAAAGGAAGGCAAGGCAAAGCAATGCAAGGCAAGTGAAACAAAAGGCACGGCCCTGCAAGGGGAAACAAGGATAAGGCACGACAACGCAAGCTAGGCAATGCACGGCAAGGCAAGGAAAGTGTAACGCAAGGCAAGGCACGGTCAGTCGAGGCAAGGCTAATGCACGACAACGCAAGGCTTGGCAGTGCACGGCTAGGGAAGGAAAGCGTAACAGAAGGAAAGGAAGGCAAGGCAAAGCAATGCAAGGCAAGTGAAACAAAAGGCACGGCACGGCAAGGGGAAAAAAGGGTAAGGCACGACAACGCAAGCTAGGCAATGCACGGCAAGGCAAGGAAAGGGTAACGTAAGGGAAGGCACGGTGAGGCAAGGCAAGGCTAATGCACAACAACGCACGGCTAGGCAATGCACGGCAAGGCAAGGAAAGGGTAACGCAAGGGAAGTCACGGTCAGGCGAGGCAAGGCTACGGCACGACAACGCAAGGCTAGGCAATGCACGGATGGTAAGCAAAGAGTAACGGAAGGCAAGGAAGGCAAGGGAAAGCAAGGCAAGTGAAGAGTAAGGGAAGGAACGGCAGGGCAAGGGGAAACAAGGCTAAGGCACGACAACGCAAGCTAGGCAAAGCACGGCAAGGCAAGGAAAGGGTAACGCAAGGCAAGGCACGGTCAGGCAAGGCAAGGTTAATGCACGACAACGCAAGGCTAGGCAGTGCACGGCTAGGCAAGGAAAGAGTAACGGAAGGAATGGAAGGCAAGGCAAAGCAAGGCAAGGCAAGTGTAACAAAAGGCACGGCACGGCAAGGGGAAACAAGGCTAAGGCACGACAACGCAAGCTAGGCAATGCACGGCAAGGCAAGGAAAGGGTAACGCAAGGCAAGGCAGGGTCAGGCGAGACAAGGCTAAGGCACGACAACGCAAGGCTAGGCAATGCACGGCAAGGCAAGGAAAGGGTAACGCAAGGCAAGGCACGGTGAAGAAAGGCAAGGCTAATGCACAACAACGCAAGTCTAGGCAATGCACGGCAAGGCAAGGAAAGAGTAACGGAATGTAAGGAATGCAAGGGAAAGCAAGGCAAGGCAAGAGTAACGGAAGGAACGGCACGGCAAGGGGAAACAAGGCTAAGGCACGACAACGCAAGGCTAGGCAAAGCACGGCAAGGCAAGGAAAGGGTAACGCAAGGCAAGGCACGGTGAGGCAAGGCAAGGCTAATGCACGACAACGCACGGCTAGGCAAAGCAAGGCAAGGGAAGGAGAGGGTAACGCAAGGCAAGGCACGGTCAAGCGAGGCAAGGCTAAGGCACGACAACGCAAGGCTAGGCAATGCACGGCAAGGCAAGGAAAGGGTAACGCAAGGGAAGGCACGGTGAGGAAAGGCAAGGCTAATGCACAACAACGCACGTCTAGGCAATGCACGGCAAGGCAAGGAAAGGGTAACGCAAGGGAAGTCACGGTCAGGCGAGGCAAGGCTAAGGCACGACAACGCAAGGCTAGGCAATGCACGGCAAGGCAAGGAAAGAGTAACGGAATGTAAGGAATGCAAGGGAAAGCAAGGCAAGGCAAGAGTAACAGAAGGAACGGCACGGCAAGGGGAAACAAGGCTAAGGCACGACAACGCAAGCTAGGGAATGCACGGCAAGGCAAGGAAAGGGTAACGTAAGGCAAGGCACTGTGAGGCAAGGCAAGGCTAATGCACAACAACGCACGGCTAGGCAATGGACGGCAAGGCAAGGAAAGGGTAACGCAAGGGAAGTCACGGTCAGGCGAGGCAAGGCTACGGCACGACAACGCAAGGCTAGGCAATGCACGGATGGTAAGCAAAGAGTAACGGAAGGCAAGGAAGGCAAGGGAAAGCAAGGCAAGGCAAGAGTAAGGGAAGGAACGGCACGGCAAGGGGAAACAAGGCTAAGGCACGACAACGCAAGCTGGGCAAAGCGCGGCAAGGCAAGGAAAGGGTAACGTAAGGCAAGGCACGGTCAGGCAAGGCAAGGCTAATGCACGACAACGCAAGGCTAGGCAGTGCACGGCTAGGCAAGGAACGAGTAACGGAAGGAATGGAAGGCAAGGCAAAGCAAGGCAAGGCAAGTGTAACAAAAGGCACGGCACGGCAAGGGGAAACAAGGCTAAGGCATGACAACGCAAGCTAGGCAATGCACGGCAAGGCAAGGAAAGGGTAACGCAAGGCAAGGCAGGGTCAGGCGAGACAAGGCTAAGGCACGACAACGCAAGGCTAGGCAATGCACGGCAAGGCAAGGAAAGGGTAACGCAAGGGAAGGCACGTTGAGGAAAGGCAAGGCTAATGCACAACAACGCACGTCTAGGCAATGCACGGCAAGGCAAGGAAAGGGTAACGCAAGGGAAGTCACGGTCAGGCGAGGCAAGGCTAAGGCACGACAACGCAAGGCTAGGCAATGCACGGCAAGGCAAGGAAAGAGTAACGGAATGTAAGGAATGCAAGGGAAAGCAAGGCAAGGCAAGAGTAACAGAAGGAACGGCACGGCAAGGGGAAACAAGGCTAAGGCACGACAACGCAAGGCTTAGCAGTGCACGGCTAGGCAAGGAAAGCGTAACAGAAGGAAAGGAAGGCAAGGCAAAGCAATGCAAGGCAAGTGAAACAAAAGGCACGGCACAGTAAGGGGATAAAAGGGTATGGCACGACAACGCAAGCTAGGCAATGCACGGCAAGGCAAGGAAAGGGTAACGCAAGGCAAGGCACGGTCAGAGAAGGCAAGGCTAATGCACGACAACGCAAGGCTAGGCAATGCACGGTAAGGCAAGGAAAGAGTAACGGAAGGCAAGGAAGGCAAGGGAAAGCAAGGCAAGTCAAGAGTAAGGGAAGGAACGGCACGGCAAGGGGAAACAAGGCTAAGGCACTACAACGCAAGCTGGGCAAAGCACGGCAAGGCAAGGAAAGGGTAACGCAAGGCAAGGCACGGTCAGGCAAGGCAAGGTTAATGCACGACAACGCAAGGCTAGGCAGTGCACGGCTAGGCAAGGAACGAGTAACGGAAGGAATGGAAGGCAAGGCAAGGCAAGGCAAGGCAAGTGTAACAAAAGGCACGGCACGGCAAGGGGAAACAAGGCTAAGGCACGACAACGCAAGCTAGGCAATGCACGGCAAGGCAAGGAAAGGGTAACGCAAGGTAAGGCAGGGTCAGGCGAGACAAAGCTAAGGCACGACAACGCAAGGCTAGGCAATGCACGGCAAGGCAAGGAAAGGGTAACGCAAGGGAAGGCACGTTGAGGAAAGGCAAGGCTAATGCACAACAACGCACGTCTAGGCAATGCACGGCAAGGCAAGGAAAGGGTAACGCAAGGGAAGTCACGGTCAGGCGAGGCAAGGCTAAGGCACGACAACGCAAGGCTAGGCAATGCACGGCAAGGCAAGGAAAGAGTAACGGAATGTAAGGAATGCAAGGGAATGCAAGGCAAGGCAAGAGTAACAGAAGGAACGGCATGGCAAGGGGAAACAAGGCTAAGGCACGACAACGCAAGCTAGGCAATGCACGGCAAGGCAAGGAAAGGGTAACGCAAGGCAAGGCACGGTCAGGAAATGCAAGGCTAATGCACGACAACGGAAGGCTAGGCAATGCACGGCAAGGCAAGGAAAGAGTAACGGAATGTAAGGAATGCAAGAGAAAGCAAGGCAAGGCAAGAGTAACGGAAGGAACTGCACGGCAAGGGGAAACAAGGCTAAGGCACAACAACGCAAGGCTAGGCAAAGCACGGCAAGGCAAGGAAAGGGAAACGCAAGGCAAGGCACGGTGAGGCATGGCAAGGCTAATGCACGACAACGCACGGCTAGGCAAAGCAAGGCAAGGGAAGGAGAGGGTAACGCAAGGCCAGACACGGTCACTCGAGGGAAGGCTAATGCACGACAACGCAAGGCTTAGCAGTGCACGGCTAGGCAAGGAAAGCGTAACAGAAGGAAATTAAGGCAAGGCAAAGCAATGCAAGGCAAGTGAAACAAAAGGCAAGGCACGGCAAGGGGAAACAAGGCTAAGGCACGACAACGCAAGCTAGGCAATGCACGGCAAGGCAAGGAAAGGGTAACGCAAGGCAAGGCAGTGTCAGGCGAGACAAGGCGAAGGCACGACAACGCAAGGCTAGGCAATGCACGGCAAGGCAAGGAAAGGGTAACGCAAGGGAAGGCACGGTGAGGAAAGGCAAGGCTAATGCACAACAACGCACGTCTAGGCAATGCACGGCAAGGCAAGGAAAGAGTAACGGAAGGCAAGGAAGGCAAGGCAAAGCAAGGCAAGGGAAGTGTAACAAACGGCACGGCACGGCAAGGGGAAACAAGGCTAAGGCACGACAACGCAAGCTAGGCAATGCACGGCAAGGCAAGGAAAGGGTAACGCAAGGCAAGGCACGGTCAGGAAATGCAAGGCTAATGCACGACAACGGAAGGCTAGGCAATGCACGGCAAGGCAAGGAAAGGGTAACGCAAGGGAAGTCACGGTCAGGCGACGCAAGGCTAAGGCACGACAACGCAAGGCTAGGCAATGCACGGCAAGGCAAGGAAAGAGTAACGGAATGTAAGGAATGCAAGGGAAAGCAAGGCAAGGCAAGAGTAACAGAAGGAACGGCACGGCATGGGAAACAAGGCTAAGGCACGACAACGCAAGCTAGGCAATGCACGGCAAGGCAAGGAAAGGGTAACGCAAGGCAAGGCACGGTCAGGAAATGCAAGGCTAATGCACGACAACGGAAGGCTAGGCAATGCACGGCAAGGCAAGGAAAGAGTAACGGAATGTAAGGAATGCAAGAGAAAGCAAGGCAAGGCAAGAGTAACGGAAGGAACGGCACGGCAAGGGGAAACAAGGCTAAGGCACAACAACGCAAGGCTAGGCAAAGCACGGCAAGGCAAGGAAAGGGAAACGCAAGGCAAGGCACGGTGAGGCATGGCAAGGCTAATGCACGACAACGCACGGCTAGGCAAAGCAAGGCAAGGGAAGGAGAGGGTAACGCAAGGCCAGGCACGGTCACTCGAGGGAAGGCTAATGCACGACAACGCAAGGCTTAGCAGTGCACGGCTAGACAAGGAAAGCGTAACAGAAGGAAAGGAAGGCAAGGCAAAGCAATGCAAGGCAAGTGAAACAAAAGGCAAGGCACGGCAAGGGGAAACAAGGCTAAGGCACGACAACGCAAGCTAGGCAATGCACGGCAAGGCAAGGAAAGGGTAACGCAAGGCAAGGCAGGGTCAGGCGAGACAAGGCTAAGGCACGACAACCCAAGGCTAGGCAATGCACGGCAAGGCAAGGAAAGGGTAACGCAAGGGAAGGCACGGTGAGGAAAGGCAAGGCTAATGCACAACAACGCACGTCTAGGCAATGCACGGCAAGGCAAGGAAAGAGTAACGGAAGGCAAGGAAGGCAAGGGAAAGCAAGGCAAGGCAAGGGTAAGGGAAGGAACGGCACCGCAAGGGGAAACAAGGCTAAGGCACGACAACGCAAGCTAGGCAATGCACGGCACGGCAAGGAAAGGGTAACGCAAGGCAAGGCACGATCAGGCGAGGCAAGGCTAATGCACGACAACGCAAGGCTAGGCAGTGCACGGCTAGGCAAGGAAAGAGTAACGGAAGGATAGGAAGGCAAGGCAAAGCAAGGCAAGGGAAGTGTAACAAACGGCACGGCACGGCAAGGGGAAACAAGGTAAGGCACGACAACGCAAGCTAGGCAATGCACGGCAAGGCAAGGAAAGGGTAACGCAAGGCAAGGCACGGTCAGTCGAGGCAAGGCTAATGCACGACAACGCAAGGTTTGGCAGTGCAAGGCTAGGCAAGGAAAGAGTAACAGAAGGAAAGGAAGGCAAGGCAAAGCAATGCAAGGCAAGTGAAACAAAAGGCACGGCACGGCAAGGAGAAACAAGGGTAAGGCACGACAACGCAAGCTAGGCAATGCACGGCAAGGCAAGGAAAGGGTAACGTAAGGCAAGGCACGGTGAGGCAAGGCAAGGCTAATGCACAACAACGCACGGCTAGGCAATGGACGGCAAGGCAAGGAAAGGGTAACGCAAGGGAAGTCACGGTCAGGCGAGGCAAGGCTACGGCACGACAACTCAAGGCTAGGCAATGCACGGATGGTAAGCAAAGAGTAACGGAAGGCAAGGAAGGCAAGGGAAAGTAAGGCAAGTCAAGAGTAAGGGAAGGAACGGCACGGCAAGGGGAAACAAGGCTAAGGCACGACAACGCAAGCTGGGCAAAGCACGGCAAGGCAAGGAAAGGGTAACGCAAGGCAAGGCACGGTCAGGCAAGGCAAGGCTAATGCACGACAACGCAAGGCTAGGCAGTGCACGGCTAGGCAAGGAACGAGTAACGGAAGGAATGGAAGGCAAGGCAAAGCAAGGCAAGGCAAGTGTAACAAAAGGCACGGCACGGCAAGGGGAAACAAGGCTAAGGCACGACAACGCAAGCTAGGCAATGCACGGCAAGGCAACGAAAGGGTAACCCAAGGCAAGGCAGGGTCAGGCGAGACAAGGCTAAGGCACGACAACGCAAGGCTAGGCAATGCACGGCAAGGCATGTTAAGGGTAACGCAAGGGAAGGCACGGTGAGGAAAGGCAAGGCTAATGCACAAAAACGCACGTCTAGGCAATGCACGGCAAGGCAAGGAAAGGGTAACACAAGGGAAGTCACGGTCAGGCGAGGCAAGGCTAAGGCACGACAACGCAAGGCTAGGCAATGCACGGCAAGGCAAGGAAAGAGTAACGGAATGTAAGGAATGCAAGGGAAAGCAAGGCAAGGCAAGAGTAACAGAAGGAACGGCACGGCTAGGGGAAACAAGGCTAAGGTACGACAACGCAAGCTAGGCAATGCACGGAAAGGCAAGGAAAGGGTAACGCAAGGCAAGGCACGGTCAGGAAATGCAAGGCTAATGCACGACAACGGAAGGCTAGGCAATGCACGGCAAGGCAAGGAAAGAGTAACGGAATGTAAGGAATGCAAGGGAAAGCAAGGCAAGGCAAGAGTAACGGAAGGAACGGCACGGCAAGGGGAAACAAGGCTAAGGCACGACAACGCAAGGCTAGGCAAAGCACGGCAAGGCAAGGAAAGGGTAACTCAAGGCAAGGCACGGTGAGGCATGGCAAGGCTAATGCACGACAACGCACGGCTAGGGAAAGCAAGGCAAGGGAAGGAGAGGGTAACGCAAGGCCAGGCACGGTCAGTCGAGGGAAGGCTAATGCAGGACAACGCAAGGCTTAGCAGTGCACGGCTAGGCAAGGAAAGCGTAACAGAAGGAAAGGAAGGCAAGGCAAAGCAATGCAAGGCAAGTGAAACAAAAGGCACGGCTCGGCAAGGGGAAACAAGGATAAGGCACGACAATGCAAGCTAGGCAATGCACGGCAAGGCAAGGAAAGTGTAACGCAAGGCAAGGCACGGTCAGTCGAGGCAAGGCTAATGCACGACAACGCAAGGCTAGGCAGTGCACGGCAAGGCAAGGAAAGCGTAACAGAAGGAAAGGAAGGCAAGGCAAAGCAATGCAAGGCAAGTGAAACAAAAGGCACGGCACGGCAAGGGGAAAAAAGGGTAAGGCACGACAACGCAAGCTAGGCAATGCACGGCAAGGCAAGGAAAGTGTAACGTAAGGGAAGGCACGGTGAGGCAAGGCAAGGCTAATGCACAACAACGCACGGCTAGGCAATGGACGGCAAGGCAAGGAAAGGGTAACGCAAGGGAAGTCACGGTCAGGCGAGGCATGGCTACGGCACGACAACGCAAGGCTAGGCAATGCACGGATGGTAAGCAAAGAGTAACGGAAGGCAAGGAAGGCAAGGGAATGCAAGGCAAGTGAAGAGTAAGGGAAGGAACGGCAGGGCTAGGGGAAACAAGGCTAAGGCACGACAACGCAAGCTGGGCAAAGCACGGCAAGGCAAGGAAAGGGTAACGCAAGGCAAGGCACGGTCAGGCAAGGCAAGGTTAATGCACGACAACGCAAGACTAGGCAGTGCACGGCTAGGCAAGGAACGAGTAACGGAAGGAATGGAAGGCAAGGCAAAGCAAGGCAAGGCAAGTGTAACAAAAGGCACGGCACGGCAAGGGGAAACAAGGCTAAGGCACGACAACGCAAGCTAGGCAATGCACGGCAAGGCAAGGAAAGGGTAACGCAAGGCAAGGCAGGGTCAGGCGAGACAAGGCTAAGGCACGACAACGCAAGGCTAGGCAATGCACGGCAAGGCAAGGAAAGGGTAACGCAAGGCAAGGCACGGTGAGGAAAGGCAAGGCTAATGCACAACAACGCACGTCTAGGCAATGCACCGCAAGGCAAGGAAAGAGTAGCGGAATGTAAGGAATGCAAGGGAAAGCAAGGCAAGGCAAGAGTAACGGAAGGAACGGCACGGCAAGGGGAAACAAGGCTAAGGCACGACAACGGAAGGCTAGGCAAAGCAAGGCAAGGCAAGGAAAGGGTAACGCAAGGCAAGGCACGGTGAGGCAAGGCAAGGCTAATGCACGACAACGCACGGCTAGGCAAAGCAAGGCAAGGGAAGGAGAGGGTAACGCAAGGCAAGGCACGGTCAAGCGAGGCAAGGCTAAGGCACGACAACGCAAGGCTAGGCAATGCACGGCAAGGCAAGGAAAGGGTAACGCAAGGGAAGGCACGTTGAGGAAAGGCAAGGCTAATGCACAACAACGCACGTCTAGGCAATGCACGGCAAGGCAAGGAAAGGGTAACGCAAGGGAAGTCACGGTCAGGCGAGGCAAGGCTAAGGCACGACAACGCAAGGCTAGGCAATGCACGGCAAGGCAAGGAAAGAGTAACGGAATGTAAGGAATGCAAGGGAATGCAAGGCAAGGCAAGAGTAACAGAAGGAACGGCATGGCAAGGGGAAACAAGGCTAAGGCACGACAACGCAAGCTAGGCAATGCACGGCAAGGCAAGGAAAGGGTAACGCAAGGCAAGGCACGGTCAGGAAATGCAAGGCTAATGCACGACAACGGAAGGCTAGGCAATGCACGGCAAGGCAAGGAAAGAGTAACGGAATGCAAGGAATGCAAGAGAAAGCAAGGCAAGGCAAGAGTAACGGAAGGAACGGCACGGCAAGGGGAAACAAGGCTAAGGCACGACAACGCAAGGCTAGGCAAAGCACGGCAAGGCAAGGAAAGGGTAACGCAAGGCAAGGCACGGTGAGGCATGGCAAGGCTAATGCACGACAACGCACGGCTAGGCAAAGCAAGGCAAGGGAAGGAGAGGGTAACGCAAGGCCAGGCACGGTCAATCGAGGGAAGGCTAATGCACGACAACGCAAGGCTTAGCAGTGCACGGCTAGGCAAGGAAAGCGTAACAGAAGGAAAGGAAGGCAAGGCAAAGCAATGCAAGGCAAGTGAAACAAAAGGCAAGGCACGGCAAGGGGAAACAAGGCTAAGGCACGACAACGCAAGCTAGGCAATGCACGGCAAGGCAAGGAAAGGGTAACGCAAGGCAAGGCAGGGTCAGGCGAGACAAGGCTAAGGCACGACAACGCAATGCTAGGCAATGCACGGCAAGGCAAGGAAAGTTTAACGCAAGGGAAGGCACGGTGAGGAAAGGCAAGGCTAATGCACAACAACGCACGTCTAGGCAATGCACGGCAAGGCAAGGAAAGAGTAACGGAAGGCAAGGAAGGCAAGGGAAAGCAAGGCAAGGCAAGGGTAAGGGAAGGAACGGCACCGCAAGGGGAAACAAGGCTAAGGCACGACAACGCAAGCTAGGCAATGCACGGCAAGGCAAGGAAAGGGTAACGGAAGGCAAGGCACGATCAGGCGAGGCAAGGCTAATGCACGACAACGCAAGGCTAGGCAGTGCACGGCTAGGCAAGGAAAGAGTAACGGAAGGATAGGAAGGCAAGGCAAAGCAAGGCAAGGGAAGTGTAACAAACGGCACGGCACGGCAAGGGGAAACAAGGTAAGGCACGACAACGCAAGCTAGGCAATGCACGGCAAGGCAAGGAAAGGGTAACGCAAGGCAAGGCACGGTCAGTCGAGGCAAGGCTAATGCACGACAACGCAAGGCTTGGCAGTGCAAGGCTAGGCAAGGAAAGAGTAACAGAAGGAAAGGAAGGCAAGGCAAAGCAATGCAAGGCAAGTGAAACAAAAGGCACGGCACGGCAAGGAGAAACAAGGGTAAGGCACGACAACGCAAGCTAGGCAATGCACGGCAAGGCAAGGAAAGGGTAACGTAAGGCAAGGCACGGTGAGGCAAGGCAAGGCTAATGCACAACAACGCACGGCTAGGCAATGCACGGCAAGGCAAGGAAAGGGTAACGCAAGGGAAGTCACGGTCAGGCGAGGCAAGGCTACGGCACGACAACTCAAGGCTAGGCAATGCACGGATGGTAAGCAAAGAGTAACGGAAGGCAAGGAAGGCAAGGGAAAGCAAGGCAAGTCAAGAGTAAGGGAAGGAACGGCACGGCAAGGGGAAACAAGGCTAAGGCACGACAACGCAAGCTGGGCAAAGCACGGCAAGGCAAGGAAAGGGTAACGCAAGGCAAGGCACGGTCAGGCAAGGCAAGGCTAATGCACGACAACGCAAGGCTAGGCAGTGCACGGCTAGGCAAGGAACGAGTAACGGAAGGAATGGAAGGCAAGGCAAAGCAAGGCAAGGCAAGTGTAACAAAAGGCACGGCACGGCAAGGGGAAACAAGGCTAAGGCACGACAACGCAAGCTAGGCAATGCACGGCAAGGCAAGGAAAGGGTAACGCAAGGCAAGGCAGGGTCAGGCGAGACAAGGCTAAGGCACGACAACGCAAGGCTAGGCAATGCACGGCAAGGCAAGGAAAGGGTAACGCAAGGCAAGGCACGGTGAGGAAAGGCAAGGCTAATGCACAACAACGCACGTCTAGGCAATGCACGGCAAGGCAAGGAAAGAGTAACGGAATGTAAGGAATGCAAGGGAAAGCAAGGCAAGGCAAGAGTAACGGAAGGAACGGCACGGCAAGGGGAAACAAGGGTAAGGCACGACAACGCAAGGCTAGGCAAAGCAAGGCAAGGCAAGGAAAGGGTAACGCAAGGCAAGGCACGGTGAGGCAAGGCAAGGCTAATGCACGACAACGCACGGCTAGGCAAAGCAAGGCAAGGGAAGGAGAGGGTAACGCAAGGGAAGGCACGGTCAAGCGAGGCAAGGCTAAGGCACGACAACGCAAGGCTAGGCAATGCACGGCAAGGCAAGGAAAGGGTAACGCAAGGGAAGGCACGTTGAGGAAAGGCAAGGCTAATGAACAACAACGCACGTCTAGGCAATGCACGGCAAGGCAAGGAAAGGGTAACGCAAGGGAAGTCACGGTCAGGCGAGGCAAGGCTAAGGCACGACAACGCAAGGCTAGGCAATGCACGGCAAGGCAAGGAAAGAGTAACGGAATGTAAGGAATGCAAGGGAATGCAAGGCAAGGCAAGAGTAACAGAAGGAACGGCATGGCAAGGGGAAACAAGGCTAAGGCACGACAACGCAAGCTAGGCAATGCACGGCAAGGCAAGGAAAGGGTAACGCAAGGCAAGGCACGGTCAGGAAATGCAAGGCTAATGCACGACAACGGAAGGCTAGGCAATGCACGGCAAGGCAAGGAAAGAGTAACGGAATGCAAGGAATGCAAGAGAAAGCAAGGCAAGGCAAGAGTAACGGAAGGAACGGCACGGCAAGGGGAAACAAGGCTAAGGCACGACAACGCAAGGCTAGGCAAAGCACGGCAAGGCAAGGAAAGGGTAACGCAAGGCAAGGCACGGTGAGGCATGGCAAGGCTAATGCACGACAACGCACGGCTAGGCAAAGCAAGGCAAGGAAAGGAGAGGGTAACGCAAGGCCAGGCACGGTCACTCGAGGGAAGGCTAATGCACGACAACGCAAGGCTTAGCAGTGCACGGCTAGGCAAGGAAAGCGTAACAGAAGGAAAGGAAGGCAAGGCAAAGCAATGCAAGGCAAGTGAAACAAAAGGCAAGGCACGGCAAGGGGAAACAAGGCTAAGGCACGACAACGCAAGCTAGGCAATGCACGGCAAGGCAAGGAAAGGGTAACGCAAGGCAAGGCAGGGTCAGGCGAGACAAGGCTAAGGCACGACAACGCAATGCTAGGCAATGCACGGCAAGGCAAGGAAAGTGTAACGCAAGGGAAGGCACGGTGAGGAAAGGCAAGGCTAATGCACAACAACGCAAGTCTAGGCATTGCACGGCAAGGCAAGGAAAGAGTAACGGAAGGCAAGGAAGGCAAGGGAAAGCAAGGCAAGGCAAGGGTAAGGGAAGGAACGGCACCGCAAGGGGAAACAAGGCTAAGGCACGACAACGCAAGCTAGCTAATGCACGGCAAGGCAAGGAAAGGTAACGCAGGGCAAGGCACGATCAGGCGAGGCAAGGCTAATGCACGACAACGCAAGGCTAGGCAGTGCACGGCTAGGCAAGGAAAGAGTAACGGAAGGATAGGAAGGCAAGGCAAAGCAAGGCAAGGGAAGTGTAACAAACGGCACGGCACGGCAAGGGGAAACAAGGTAAGGCACGACAACGCAAGCTAGGCAATGCACGGCAAGGCAAGGAAAGGGTAACGCAAGGCAAGGCACGGTCAGTCGAGGCAAGGCTAATGCACGACAACGCAAGGCTTGGCAGTGCAAGGCTAGGCAATGCACGGATGGTAAGCAAAGAGTAACGGAAGGCAAGGAAGGCAAGGGAAAGCAAGGCAAGTCAAGAGTAAGGGAAGGAACGGCACGGCAAGGGGAAACAAGGCTAAGGCACGACAACGCAAGCTGGGCAAAGCACGGCAAGGCAAGGAAAGGGTAACGCAAGGCAAGGCACGGTCAGGCAAGGCAAGGCTAATGCACGACAACGCAAGGCTAGGCAGTGCACGGCTAGGCAAGGAACGAGTAACGGAAGGAATGGAAGGCAAGGCAAAGCAAGGCAAGGCAAGTGTAACAAAAGGCACGGCACGGCAAGGGGAAACAAGGCTAAGGCACGACAACGCAAGCTAGGCAATGCACGGCAAGGCAAGGAAAGGGTAACGCAAGGCAAGGCAGGGTCATGCGAGACAAGGCTAAGGCACGACAACGCAAGGCTAGGCAATGCACGGCAAGGCATTTTAAGGGTAACGCAAGGGAAGGCACGGTGAAGAAAGGCAAGGCTAATGCACAACAACGCACGTCTAGGCAATGCACGGCAAGGCAAGGAAAGGGTAACACAAGGGAAGTCACGGTCAGGCGAGGCAAGGCTAAGGCACGACAACGTAAGGCTAGGCAATGCACGGCAAGGCAAGGAAAGAGTAACGGAATGTAAGGAATGCAAGGGAAAGCAAGGCAAGGCAAGAGTAACAGAAGGAACGGCACGGCTAGGGGAAACAAGGCTAAGGTACGACAACGCAAGCTAGGCAATGCACGGAAAGGCAAGGAAAGGGTAATGCAAGGCAAGGCACGGTCAGGAAATGCAAGGCTAATGCACGACAACGGAAGGCTAGGCAATGCACGGCAAGGCAAGGAAAGAGTAACGGAATGTAAGGAATGCAAGGGAAAGCAAGGCAAGGCAAGAGTAACGGAAGGAACGGCACGGCAAGGGGAAACAAGGCTAAGGCACGACAACGCAAGGCTAGGCAAAGCACGGCAAGGCAAGGAAAGGGTAACTCAAGGCAAGGCACGGTGAGGCATGGCAAGGCTAATGCACGACAACGCACGGCTAGGCAAAGCAAGGCAAGGGAAGGAGAGGGTAACGCAAGGCCAGGCACGGTCAGTCGAGGGAAGGCTAATGCAGGACAACGCAAGGCTTAGCAGTGCACGGCTAGGCAAGGAAAGCGTAACAGAAGGAAAGGAAGGCAAGGCAAAGCAATGCAAGGCAAGTGAAACAAAAGGCACGGCACGGCAAGGGGAAACAAGGATAAGGCACGACAATGCAAGCTAGGCAATGCACGGCAAGGCAAGGAAAGTGTAACGCAAGGCAAGGCACGGTCAGTCGAGGCAAGGCTAATGCACGACAACGCAAGGCTTGGCAGTGCACGGCTAGGGAAGGAAAGCGTAACAGAAGGAAAGGAAGGCAAGGCAAAGCAATGCAAGGCAAGTGAAACAAAAGGCACGGCACGGCAAGGGGAAAAAAGGGTAAGACAAGACAACGCAAGCTAGGCAATGCACGGCAAGGCAAGGAAAGGGTAACGTAAGGGAAGGCACGGTGAGGCAAGGCAAGGCTAATGCACAACAACGCACGGCTAGGCAATGGACGGCAAGGCAAGGAAAGGGTAACGCAAGGCAAGGCACGGTCAGGCAAGGCAAGGCTAATGCACGACAACGCACGGCTAGGCAAAGCAAGGCAAGGGAAGGAGAGGGTAACGCAAGGCAAGGCACGGTCAAGCGAGGCAAGGCTAAGGCACGACAACGCAAGGCTAGGCAATGCACGGCAAGGCAAGGAAAGGGTAACGCAAGGGAAGGCACGGTGAGGAAAGGCAAGGCTAATGCACAACAACGCACGTCTAGGCAATGCACGGCAAGGCAAGGAAAGGGTAACGCAAGGGAAGTCACGGTCAGGCGAGGCAAGGCTAAGGCACGACAACGCAAGGCTAGGCAATGCACGGCAAGGCAAGGAAAGAGTAACGGAATGTAAGGAATGCAAGGGAAAGCAAGGCAAGGCAAGAGTAACAGAAGGAACGGCACGGCAAGGGGAAACAAGGCTAAGGCACGACAACGCAAGCTAGGGAATGCACGGCAAGGCAAGGAAAGGGTAACGTAAGGCAAGGCAGTGTGAGGCAAGGCAAGGCTAATGCACAACAACGCACGGCTAGGCAATGGACGGCAAGGCAAGGAAAGGGTAACGCAAGGGAAGTCACGGTCAGGCGAGGCAAGGCTACGGCACGACAACGCAAGGCTAGGCAGTGCACGGCTAGGCAAGGAACGAGTAACGGAAGGAATGGAAGGCAAGGCAAAGCAAGGCAAGGCAAGTGTAACAAAAGGCACGGCACGGCAAGGGGAAACAAGGCTAAGGCACGACAACGCAAGCTAGGCAATGCACGGCAAGGCAAGGAAAGGGTAACGCAAGGGAAGGCACGTTGAGGAAAGGCAAGGCTAATGCACAACAACGCACGTCTAGGCAATGCACGGCAAGGCAAGGAAAGGGTAACGCAAGGGAAGTCACGGTCAGGCGAGGCAAGGCTAAGGCACGACAACGCAAGGCTAGGCAATGCACGGCAAGGGAAGGAAAGAGTAACGGAATGTAAGGAATGCAAGGGAAAGCAAGGCAAGGCAAGAGTAACAGAAGGAACGGCATGGCAAGGGGAAACAAGGCTAAGGCACGACAACGCAAGCTAGGCAATGCACGGCAAGGCAAGGAAAGGGTAACGCAAGGCAAGGCAGGGTCAGGCGAGACAAGGCTAAGGCACGACAACGCAAGGCTAGGCAATGCACGGCAAGGCAAGGAAAGGGTAACGCAAGGGAAGGCACGGTGAGGAAAGGCAAGGCTAATGCACAACAACGCACGTCTAGGCAATGCACGGCAAGGCAAGGAAAGGGTAACGCAAGGGAAGTCACGGTCAGGCGAGGCAAGGCTAAGGCACGACAACGCAAGGCTAGGCAATGCACGGCAAGGCAAGGAAAGAGTAACGGAATGTAAGGAATGCAAGGGAAAGCAAGGCAAGGCAAGAGTAACAGAAGGAACGGCACGGCAAGGGGAAACAAGGCTAAGGCACGACAACGCAAGCTAGGCAATGCACGGCAAGGCAAGGAAAGGGTAACGCAAGGCAAGGCACGGTCAGGAAATGCAAGGCTAATGCACGACAACGGAAGGCTAGGCAATGCACGGCAAGGCAAGGAAAGAGTAACGGAATGTAAAGAATGCAAGGGAAAGCAAGGCAAGGCAAGAGTAACGGAAGGAACGGCACGGCAAGGGGAAACAAGGCTAAGGCACGACAACGCAAGGCTTAGCAGTGCACGGCTAGGCAACGAAAGCGTAACAGAAGGAAAGGAAGGCAAGGCAAAGCAATGCAAGGCAAGTGAAACAAAAGGCACGGCACGGTAAGGGGATAAAAGGGTATGGCACGACAACGAAAGCTAGGCAATGCACGGCAAGGCAAGTAAAGGGTAACGCAAGGCAAGGCACGGTCAGAGAAGGCAAGGCTAATGCACGACAACGCAAGGCTAGGCAATGCACGGTAAGGCAAGGAAAGAGTAACGGAAGGCAAGGAAGGCAAGGGAAAGCAAGGCAAGTCAAGAGTAAGGGAAGGAACGGCACGGCAAGGGGAAACAAGGATAAGGCACGACAACGCAAGCTGGGCAAAGCACGGCAAGGCAAGGAAAGGGTAACGCAAGGCAAGGCACGGTCAGGCAAGGCAAGGCTAATGCACGACAACGCAAGGCTAGGCAGTGCACGGCTAGGCAAGGAACGAGTAACGGAAGGAATGGAAGGCAAGGCAAAGCAAGGCAAGGCAAGTGTAACAAAAGGCACGGCACGGCAAGGGGAAACAAGGCTAAGGCACGACAACGCAAGCTAGGCAATGCACGGCAAGGCAAGGAAAGGGTAACGCAAGGTAAGGCAGGGTCAGGCGAGACAAGGCTAAGGCACGACAACGCAAGGCTAGGCAATGCACGGCAAGGCAAGTTAAGGGTAACGCAAGGGAAGGCACGGTGAGGAAAGGCAAGGCTAATGCACAACAATGCACGTCTAGGCAATGCACGGCAAGGCAAGGAAAGGGTAACGGAATGTAAGGAATGCAAGGGAAAGCAAGGCAAGGCAAGAGTAACGGAAGGAACGGCACGGCAAGGGGAAACAAGGCTAAGGCACGACAACGCAAGGCTAGGCAAAGCACGGCAAGGCAAGGAAAGGGTAACGCAAGGCAAGGCACGGTCAGGCGAGGCAAGGCTACGGCACGACATCTCAAGGCTAGGCAATGCACGGATGGTAATCAAAGAGTAACGGAAGGCAAGGAAGGCAAGGGAAAGCAAGGCAAGTCAAGAGTAAGGGAAGGAACGGCACGGCAAGGGGAAACAAGGGTAAGGCACGACAACGCAAGCTGGGCAAAGCACAGCAAGGCAAGGAAAGGGTAACGCAAGGCAAGGCACGGTCAGGCAAGGCAAGGCTAATGCACGACAACGCAAGGCTAGGCAGTGCACGGCTAGGCAAGGAACGAGTAACGGAAGGAATGGAAGGCAAGGAAAGCAAGGCAAGGCAAGTGTAACAAAAGGCACGGCACGGCAAGGGGAAACAAGGCTAAGGCACGACAACGCAAGCTAGGCAATGCACGGCAAGGCAAGGAAAGGGTAACGCAAGGTAAGGCAGGGTCAGGCGAGACAAGGCTAAGGCACGACAACGCAAGGCTAGGCAATGCACGGCAAGGCAAGTTAAGGGTAACGCAAGGGAAGCCACGGTGAGGAAAGGCAAGGCTAATGCACAACAACGCACGTCTAGGCAATGCACGGCAAGGCAAGGAAAGGGTAACGGAATGTAAGGAATGCAAGGGAAAGCAAGGCAAGGCAAGAGTAACGGAAGGAACGGCACGGCAAGGGGAAACAAGGTAAGGCACGACAACGCAAGGCTAGGCAAAGCACGGCAAGGCAAGGAAAGGGTAACGCAAGGCAAGGCACGGTGAGGCAAGGCAAGGCTAATGCACGACAACGCACGGCTAGGCAAAGCAAGGCAAGGGAAGGAGAGGGTAACGCAAGGCAAGGCACGGTCAAGCGAGGCAAGGCTAAGGCACGACAACGCAAGGCTAGGCAATGCACGGCAAGGCAAGGAAAGGGTAACGCAAGGGAAGGCACGGTGAGGAAAGGCAAGGCTAATGCACAACAACGCACGTCTAGGCAATGCACGGCAAGGCAAGGAAAGGGTAACGCAAGGGAAGTCACGGTCAGGCGAGGCAAGGCTAAGGCACGACAACGCAAGGCTAGGCAATGCACGGCAAGGCAAGGAAAGAGTAACGGAATGTAAGGAATGCAAGGGAAAGCAAGGCAAGGCAAGAGTAACAGAAGGAACGGCACGGCAAGGGGAAACAAGGCTAAGGCACGACAACGCAAGCTAGGGAATGCACGGCAAGGCAAGGAAAGGGTAACGTAAGGCAAGGCACTGTGAGGCAAGGCAAGGCTAATGCACAACAACGCACGGCTAGGCAATGGACGGCAAGGCAAGGAAAGGGTAACGCAAGGGAAGTCACGGTCAGGCGAGGCAAGGCTACGGAACGACAACGCAAGGCTAGGCAGTGCACGGCTAGGCAAGGAACGAGTAACGGAAGGAATGGAAGGCAAGGCAAAGCAAGGCAAGGCAAGTGTAACAAAAGGCACGGCACGGCAAGGGGAAACAAGGCTAAGGCACGTCAACGCAAGCTAGGCAATGCACGGCAAGGCAAGGAAAGGGTAACGCAAGGGAAGTCACGGTCAGGCGAGGCAAGGCTAAGGCACGACAACGCAAGGTTAGGCAATGCACGGCAAGGCAAGGAAAGAGTAACGGAATGTAAGGAATGCAAGGGAAAGCAAGGCAAGGCAAGAGTAACAGAAGGAACGGCATGGCAAGGGGAAACAAGGCTAAGGCACGACAACGCAAGCTAGGCAATGCACGGCAAGGCAAGGAAAGGGTAACGCAAGGCAAGGCACGGTCAGGAAATGCAAGGCTAATGCACGACAACGGAAGGCTAGGCAATGCACGGCAAGGCAAGGAAAGAGTAACGGAATGTAAGGAATGCAAGAGAAAGCAAGGCAAGGCAAGAGTAACGGAAGGAACGGCACAGCAAGGGGAAACAAGGCTAAGGCACGACAACGCAAGGCTAGGCAAAGCACGGCAAGGCAAGGAAAGGGTAACGCAAGGCAAGGCACGGTGAGGCATGGCAAGGCTAATGCACGACAACGCACGGCTAGGCAAAGCAAGGCAAGGGAAGGAGAGGGTAACGCAAGGCCAGGCAGGGTCACTCGAGGGAAGGCTAATGCACGACAACGCAAGGCTTAGCAGTGCACGGCTAGGCAAGGAAAGCGTAACAGAAGGAAAGGAATGCAAGGCAAACAATGCAAGGCAAGTGAAACAAAAGGCAAGGCACGGCAAGGGGAAACAAGGCTAAGGCACGACAACGCAAGCTAGGCAATGCACGGCAAGGCAAGGAAAGGGTAACGCAAGGCAAGGCAGGGTTAGGCGAGACAAGGCTAAGGCACGACAACGCAAGGCTAGGCAATGCACGGCAAGGCAAGGAAAGGGTAACGCAAGGCAAGGCACGGTCAGGAAATGCAAGGCTAATGCACGACAACGGAAGGCTAGGCAATGCACGGCAAGGCAAGGAAAGAGTAACGGAATGTAAGGAATGCAAGGGAAAGCAAGGCAAGGCAAGAGTAACGGAAGGAACGGCACGGCAAGGGGAAACAAGGCTAAGGCACGACAACGCAAGGCTAGGCAAAGCACGGCAAGGCAAGGAAAGGGTAACTCAAGGCAAGGCACGGTGAGGCATGGCAAGGCTAATGCACGACAACGCACGGCTAGGCAAAGCAAGGCAAGGGAAGGAGAGGGTAACGCAAGGCCAGGCACGGTCAGTCGAGGAAGGCTAATGCAGGACAACGCAAGGCTTAGCAGTGCACGGCTAGGCAAGGAAAGCGTAACAGAAGGAAAGGAAGGCAAGGCAAAGCAATGCAAGGCAAGTGAAACAAAAGGCACGGCACGGCAAGGGGAAACAAGGATAAGGCACGACAACGCAAGCTAGGCAATGCACGGCAAGGCAAGGAAAGTGTAACGCAAGGCAAGGCACGGTCAGTCGAGGCAAGGCTAATGCACGACAACGCAAGGCTTGGCAGTGCACGGCTAGGGAAGGAAAGCGTAACAGAAGGAAAGGAAGGCAAGGCAAAGCAATGCAAGGCAAGTGAAACAAAAGGCACGACACGGCAAGGGGAAAAAACGGTAAGGCACGACAACGCAAGCTAGGCAATGCACGGCAAGGCAAGGAAAGGGTAACGTAAGGGAAGGCACGGTGAGGCAAGGCAAGGCTAATGCACAACAACGCACGGCTAGGCAATGGACGGCAAGGCAAGGAAAGGGTAACGCAAGGGAAGTCACGGTCAGGCGAGGCATGGCTACGGCACGACAACGCAAGGCTAGGCAATGCACGGATGGTAAGCAAAGAGTAACGGAAGGCAAGGAAGGCAAGGGAATGCAAGGCAAGTGAAGAGTAAGGGAAGGAACGGCAGGGCAAGGGGAAACAAGGCTAAGGCACGACAACGCAAGCTGGGCAAAGCACGGCAAGGCAAGGAAAGGGTAACGCAAGGCAAGGCACGGTGAAGAAAGGCAAGGCTAATGCACAACAACGCACGTCTAGGCAATGCACGGCAAGGCAAGGAAAGAGTAACGGAATGTAAGGAATGCAAGGGAAAGCAAGGCAAGGCAAGAGTAACGGAAGGAACGGCACGGCAAGGGGAAACAAGGCTAAGGCACGACAACGCAAGGCTAGGCAAAGCACGGCAAGGCAAGGAAAGGGTAACGCAAGGCAAGGCACGGTGAGGCAAGGCAAGGCTAATGCACGACAACGCACGGCTAGGCAAAGCAAGGCAAGGGAAGGAGAGGGTAACGCAAGGCAAGGCACGGTCAAGCGAGGCAAGGCTAAGGCACGACAACGCAAGGCTAGGCAATGCACGGCAAGGCAAGGAAAGGGTAACGCAAGTGAAGGCACGGTGAGGAAAGGCAAGGCTAATGCACAACAACGCACGTCTAGGCAATGCACGGCAAGGCAAGGAAAGGGTAACGCAAGGGAAGTCACGGTCAGGCGAGGCAAGGCTAAGGCACGACAACGCAAGGCTAGGCAATGCACGGCAAGGCAAGGAAAGAGTTACGGAATGTAAGGAATGCAAGGGAAAGCAAGGCAAGGCAAGAGTAACAGAAGGAACGGCACGGCAAGGGGAAACAAGGCTAAGGCAGGACAACGCAAGCTAGGGAATGCACGGCAAGGCAAGGAAAGGGTAACGTAAGGCAAGGCACTGTGAGGCAAGGCAACGCTAATGCACAACAACGCACGGCTAGGCAATGGACGGCAAGGCAAGGAAAGGGTAACGCAAGGGAAGTCACGGTCAGGCGAGGCAAGGCTACGGCACGACAACGCAAGGCTAGGCAATGCACGGATGGTAAGCAAAGA
This sequence comes from Macrotis lagotis, assembly GCF_037893015.1. Classification (NCBI taxonomy): domain Eukaryota; kingdom Metazoa; phylum Chordata; class Mammalia; order Peramelemorphia; family Peramelidae; genus Macrotis; species Macrotis lagotis. Next base: position 153,078 of record NW_027421923.1, read on the forward strand.
GTAACGGAAGGCAAGGAAGGCAAGGGAAAGCAAGGCAAGGCAAGAGTAAGGGAAGGAACGGCACGGCAAGGGGAAACAAGGCTAAGGCACGACAACGCAAGCTGGGCAAAGCGCGGCAAGGCAAGGAAAGGGTAACGTAAGGCAAGGCACGGTCAGGCAAGGCAAGGCTAATGCACGACAACGCAAGGCTAGGCAGTGCACGGCTAGGCAAGGAACGAGTAACGGAAGGAATGGAAGGCAAGGCAAAGCAAGGCAAGGCAAGTGTAACAAAAGGCACGGCACGGCAAGGGGAAACAAGGCTAAGGCACGACAACGCAAGCTAGGCAATGCACGGCAAGGCAAGGAAAGGGTAACGCAAGGCAAGGCAGGGTCAGGCGAGACAAGGCTAAGGCACGACAACGCAAGGCTAGGCAATGCACGGCAAGGCAAGGAAAGGGTAACGCAAGGGAAGGCACGTTGAGGAAAGGCAAGGCTAATGCACAACAACGCACGTCTAGGCAATGCACGGCAAGGCAAGGAAAGGGTAACGCAAGGGAAGTCACGGTCAGGCGAGGCAAGGCTAAGGCACGACAACGCAAGGCTAGGCAATGCACGGCAAGGCAAGGAAAGAGTAACGGAATGTAAGGAATGCAAGGGAAAGCAAGGCAAGGCAAGAGTAACAGAAGGAACGGCACGGCAAGGGGAAACAAGGCTAAGGCACGACAACGCAAGGCTTAGCAGTGCACGGCTAGGCAACGAAAGCGTAACAGAAGGAAAGGAAGGCAAGGCAAAGCAATGCAAGGCAAGTGAAACAAAAGGCACGGCACGGTAAGGGGATAAAAGGGTATGGCACGACAACGCAAGCTAGGCAATGCACGGCAAGGCAAGGAAAGGGTAACGCAAGGCAAGGCACGGTCAGAGAAGGCAAGGCTAATGCACGACAACGCAAGGCTAGGCAATGCACGGTAAGGCAAGGAAAGAGTAACGGAAGGCAAGGAAGGCAAGGGAAAGCAAGGCAAGTCAAGAGTAAGGGAAGGAACGGCACGGCAAGGGGAAACAAGGCTAAGGCACTACAACGCAAGCTGGGCAAAGCACGGCAAGGCAAGGAAAGGGTAACGCAAGGCAAGGCACGGTCAGGCAAGGCAAGGTTAATGCACGACAACGCAAGGCTAGGCAGTGCACGGCTAGGCAAGGAACGAGTAACGGAAGGAATGGAAGGCAAGGCAAGGCAAGGCAAGGCAAGTGTAACAAAAGGCACGGCACGGCAAGGGGAAACAAGGCTAAGGCACGACAACGCAAGCTAGGCAATGCACGGCAAGGCAAGGAAAGGGTAACGCAAGGTAAGGCAGGGTCAGGCGAGACAAAGCTAAGGCACGACAACGCAAGGCTAGGCAATGCACGGCAAGGCAAGGAAAGGGTAACGCAAGGGAAGGCACGTTGAGGAAAGGCAAGGCTAATGGACAACAGCGCACGTCTAGGCAATGCACGGCAAGGCAAGGAAAGGGTAACGCAAGGGAAATCACGGTCAGGCGAGGCAAGGCTAAGGCACGACAACGCAAGGCTAGGCAATGCACGGCAAGGCAAGGAAAGAGTAACGGAATGTAAGGAATGCAAGGGAATGCAAGGCAAGGCAAGAGTAACAGAAGGAACGGCATGGCAAGGGGAAACAAGGCTAAGGCACGACAACGCAAGCTAGGCAATGCACGGCAAGGCAAGGAAAGGGTAACGCAAGGCAAGGCACGGTCAGGAAATGCAAGGCTAATGCACGACAACGGAAGGCTAGGCAATGCACGGCAAGGCAAGGAAAGAGTAACGGAATGTAAGGAATGCAAGAGAAAGCAAGGCAAGGCAAGAGTAACGGAAGGAACTGCACGGCAAGGGGAAACAAGGCTAAGGCACAACAACGCAAGGCTAGGCAAAGCACGGCAAGGCAAGGAAAGGGAAACGCAAGGCAAGGCACGGTGAGGCATGGCAAGGCTAATGCACGACAACGCACGGCTAGGCAAAGCAAGGCAAGGGAAGGAGAGGGTAACGCAAGGCCAGACACGGTCACTCGAGGGAAGGCTAATGCACGACAACGCAAGGCTTAGCAGTGCACGGCTAGGCAAGGAAAGCGTAACAGAAGGAAATTAAGGCAAGGCAAAGCAATGCAAGGCAAGTGAAACAAAAGGCAAGGCACGGCAAGGGGAAACAAGGCTAAGGCACGACAACGCAAGCTAGGCAATGCACGGCAAGGCAAGGAAAGGGTAACGCAAGGCAAGGCAGTGTCAGGCGAGACAAGGCGAAGGCACGACAACGCAAGGCTAGGCAATGCACGGCAAGGCAAGGAAAGGGTAACGCAAGGGAAGGCACGGTGAGGAAAGGCAAGGCTAATGCACAACAACGCACGTCTAGGCAATGCACGGCAAGGCAAGGAAAGAGTAACGGAAGGCAAGGAAGGCAAGGGAAAGCAAGGCAAGGCAAGGGTAAGGGAAGGAACGGCACCGCAAGGGGAAACAAGGCTAAGGCACGACAACGCAAGCTAGGCAATGCACGGCAAGGCAAGGAAAGGGTAACGCAAGGCAAGGCACGGTCAGTCGAGGCAAGGCTAATGCACGACAACGCAAGGCTTGGCAGTGCAAGGCTAGGCAAGGAAAGAGTAACAGAAGGAAAGGAAGGCAAGGCAAAGCAATGCAAGGCAAGTGAAACAAAAGGCACGGCACGGCAAGGAGAAACAAGGGTAAGGCACGACAACGCAAGCTAGGCAATGCACGGCAAGGCAAGGAAAGGGTAACGTAAGGCAAGGCACGGTCAGGCGAGGCAAGGCTACGGCACGACAACTCAAGGCTAGGCAATGCACGGATGGTAAGCAAAGAGTAACGGAAGGCAAGGAAGGCAAGGGAAAGCAAGGCAAGTCAAGAGTAAGGGAAGGAACGGCACGGCAAGGGGAAACAAGGCTAAGGCACGACAACGCAAGCTAGGCAATGCACGGCAAGGCAAGGAAAGGGTAACGCAAGGGAAGGCACGTTGAGGAAAGGCAAGGCTAATGCACAACAACGCACGTCTAGGCAATGCACGGCAAGGCAAGGAAAGGGTAACGCAAGGGAAGTCACGGTCAGGCGAGGCAAGGCTAAGGCACGACAACGGAAGGCTAGGCAATGCACGGCAAGGCAAGGAAAGAGTAACGGAATGTAAGGAATGCAAGGGAAAGCAAGGCAAGGCAAGAGTAACAGAAGGAACGGCATGGCAAGGGGAATCAAGGCTAAGGCACGACAACGCAAGCTAGGCAATGCACGGCAAGGCAAGGAAAGGGTAACGCAAGGCAAGGCACGGTCAGGAAATGCAAGGCTAATGCACGACAACGGAAGGCTAGGCAATGCACGGCAAGGCAAGGAAAGAGTAACGGAATGTAAGGAATGCAAGAGAAAGCAAGGCAAGGCAAGAGTAACGGAAGGAACGGCACGGCAAGGGGAAACAAGGCTAAGGCACGACAACGCAAGGCTAGGCAAAGCACGGCAAGGCAAGGAAAGGGTAACGCAAGGCAAGGCACGGTGAGGCATGGCAAGGCTAATGCACGACAACGCACGGCTAGGCAAAGCAAGGCAAGGGAAGGAGAGGGTAACGCAAGGCTAGGCAGGGTCACTCGAGGGAAGGCTAATGCACGACAACGCAAGGCTTAGCAGTGCACGGCTAGGCAAGGAAAGCGTAACAGAAGGAAAGGAATGCAAGGCAAAGCAATGCAAGGCAAGTGAAACAAAAGGCAAGGCACGGCAAGGGGAAACAAGGCTAAGGCACGACAACGCAAGCTAGGCAATGCACGGCAAGGCAAGGAAAGGGTAACGCAAGGCAAGGCAGGGTTAGGCGAGACAAGGCTAAGGCACGACAACGCAAGGCTAGGCAATGCACGGCAAGGGAAGATAAGGGTAACGCAAGGCAAGGCACGGTCAGGAAATGCAAGGCTAATGCACGACAACGGAAGGCTAGGCAATGCACGGCAAGGCAAGGAAAGAGTAACGGAATGTAAGGAATGCAAGGGAAAGCAAGGCAAGGCAAGAGTAACGGAAGGAACGGCACGGCAAGGGGAAACAAGGCTAAGGCACGACAACGCAAGGCTTAGCAGTGCACGGCTAGGCAACGAAAGCGTAACAGAAGGAAAGGAAGGCAAGGCAAAGCAATGCAAGGCAAGTGAAACAAAAGGCACGGCACGGTAAGGGGATAAAAGGGTATGGCACGACAACGCAAGCTAGGCAATGCACGGCAAGGCAAGGAAAGGGTAACGCAAGGCAAGGCACGGTCAGAGAAGGCAAGGCTAATGCACGACAACGCAAGGCTAGGCAATGCACGGTAAGGCAAGGAAAGAGTAACGGAAGGCAAGGAAGGCAAGGGAAAGCAAGGCAAGTCAAGAGTAAGGGAAGGAACGGCACGGCAAGGGGAAACAAGGCTAAGGCACGACAACGCAAGCTGGGCAAAGCACGGCAAGGCAAGGAAAGGGTAACGCAAGGCAAGGCACGGTCAGGCAAGGCAAGGCTAATGCACGACAACGCAAGGCTAGGCAGTGCACGGCTAGGCAAGGAACGAGTAACGGAAGGAATGGAATGCAAGGCAAAGCAAGGCAAGGCAAGTGTAACAAAAGGCAGGGCACGGCAAGGGGAAACAAGGCTAAGGCACGACAACGCAAGCTAGGCAATGCACGGCAAGGCAAGGAAAGGGTAACGCAAGGCAAGGCAGGGTCAGGCGAGACAAAGCTAAGGCACGACAACGCAAGGCTAGGCAATGCACGGCAAGGCAAGGAAAGGGTAACGCAAGGGAAGGCACGGTGAGGAAAGGCAAGGCTAATGCACAACAACGCACGTCTAGGCAATGCACGGCAAGGAAAGGAAAGGGTAACACAAGGGAAGTCACGGTCAGGCGAGGCAAGGCTAAGGCACGACAACGCAAGGCTAGGCAATGCACGGCAAGGCAAGGAAAGAGTAACGGAATGTAAGGAATGCAAGGGAAAGCAAGGCAAGGCAAGAGTAACAGAAGGAACGGCACGGCAAGGGGAAACAAGGCTAAGGTACGACAACGCAAGCTAGGCAATGCACGGAAAGGCAAGGAAAGGGTAACGCAAGGCAAGGCACGGTCAGGAAATGCAAGGCTAATGTACGACAACGGAAGGCTAGGCAATGCACGGCAAGGCAAGGAAAGAGTAACGGAATGTAAGGAATGCAAGGGAAAGCAAGGCAAGGCAAGAGTAACGGAAGGAACGGCACGGCAAGGGGAAACAAGGCTAAGGCACGACAACGCAAGGCTAGGCAAAGCACGGCAAGGCAAGGAAAGGGTAACTCAAGGCAAGGCACGGTGAGGCATGGCAAGGCTAATGCACGGCAACGCACGGCTAGGCAAAGCAAGGCAAGGGAAGGAGAGGGTAACGCAAGGCCAGGCACGGTCAGTCGAGGGAAGGCTAATGCAGGACAACGCAAGGCTTAGCAGTGCACGGCTAGGCAAGGAAAGCGTAACAGAAGGAAAGGAAGGCAAGGCAAAGCAATGCAAGGCAAGTGAAACAAAAGGCACGGCACGGCAAGGGGAAACAAGGATAAGGCACGACAACGCAAGCTAGGCAATGCACGGCAAGGCAAGGAAAGTGTAACGCAAGGCAAGGCACGGTCAGTCGATGCAAGGGTAATGCACGACAACGCAAGGCTTGGCAGTGCACGGCTAGGGAAGGAAAGCGTAACAGAAGGAAAGGAAGGCAAGGCAAAGCAATGCAAGGCAAGTGAAACAAAAGGCACGGCACGGCAAGGGGAAAAAAGGGTAAGGCACGACAACGCAAGCTAGGCAATGCACGGCAAGGCAAGGAAAGGGTAACGTAAGGGAAGGCACGGTGAGGCAAGGCAAGGCTAATGCACAACAACGCACGGCTAGGCAATGGACGGCAACGCAAGGAAAGGGTAACGCAAGGGAAGTCACGGTCAGGCGAGGCATGGCTACGGCACGACAACGCAAGGCTAGGCAATGCACGGATGGTAAGCAAAGAGTAACGGAAGGCAAGGAAGGCAAGGGAATGCAAGGCAAGTGAAGAGTAAGGGAAGGAACGGCACGGCAAGGGGAAACAAGGCTAAGGCACGACAACGCAAGGCTAGGCAAAGCACGGCAAGGCAAGGAAAGGGTAACGCAAGGCAAGGCACGGTGAGGCAAGGCAAGGCTAATGCACGACAACGCACGGCTAGGCAAAGCAAGGCAAGGGAAGGAGAGGGTAACGCAAGGCAAGGCACGGTGAGGCAAGGCAAGGCTAATGCACGACAACGCACGGCTAGGCAAAGCAAGGCAAGGGAAGGAGAGGGTAACGCAAGGCAAGGCACGGTCAAGCGAGGCAAGGCTAAGGCACGACAACGCAAGGCTAGGCAATGCACGGCAAGGCAAGGAAAGGGTAACGCAAGGGAAGGCACGGTGAGGAAAGGCAAGGCTAATGCACAACAACGCACGTCTAGGCAATGCACGGCAAGGCAAGGAAAGGATAACGCAAGGGAAGTCACGGTCAGGCGAGGCAAGGCTAAGGCACGACAACGCAAGGCTAGGCAATGCACGGCAAGGCAAGGAAAGAGTAACGGAATGTAAGGAATGCAAGGGAAAGCAAGGCAAGGCAAGAGTAACAGAAGGAACGGCACGGCAAGGGGAAACAAGGCTAAGGCACGACAACGCAAGCTAGGGAATGCACGGCAAGGCAGGGAAAGGGTAACGTAAGGCAAGGCACTGTGAGGCAAGGCAAGGCTAATGCACAACAACGCACGGCTAGGCAATGGACGGCAAGGCAAGGAAAGGGTAACGCAAGGGAAGTCACGGTCAGGCGAGGCAAGGCTACGGCACGACAACGCAAGTCTAGGCAATGCACGGATGGTAAGCAAAGAGTAACGGAAGGCAAGGAAGGCAAGGGAAAGCAAGGCAAGGCAAGAGTAAGGGAAGGAACGGCACGGCAAGGGGAAACAAGGCTAAGGCACGACAACGCAAGCTGGGCAAAGCGCGGCAAGGCAAGGAAAGGGTAACGTAAGGCATGGCACGGTCAGGCAAGGCAAGGCTAATGCACGACAACGCAAGGCTAGGCAGTGCACGGCTAGGCAAGGAACGAGTAACGGAAGGAATGGAAGGCAAGGCAAAGCAAGGCAAGGCAAGTGTAACAAAAGGCACGGCACGGCAAGGGGAAACAAGGCTAAGGCACGACAACGCAAGCTAGGCAATGCACGGCAAGGCAAGGAAAGGGTAACGCAAGGCAAGGCAGGGTCAGGCGAGACAAGGCTAAGGCACGACAACGCAAGGCTAGGCAATGCACGGCAAGGCAAGGAAAGGGTAACGCAAGGGAAGGCACGGTGAGGAAAGGCAAGGCTAATGCACAACAACGCACGTCTAGGCAATGCACGGCAAGGCAAGGAAAGGATAACGCAAGGGAAGTCACGGTCAGGCGAGGCAAGGCTAAGGCACGACAACGCAAGGCTAGGCAATGCACGGCAAGGCAAGGAAAGAGTAACGGAATGTAAGGAATGCAAGGGAAAGCAAGGCAAGGCAAGAGTAACAGAAGGAACGGCACGGCAAGGGGAAACAAGGCTAAGGCACGACAACGCAAGCTAGGGAATGCACGGCAAGGCAGGGAAAGGGGAACGTAAGGCAAGGCACTGTGAGGCAAGGCAAGGCTAATGCACAACAACGCACGGCTAGGCAATGGACGGCAAGGCAAGGAAAGGGTAACGCAAGGGAAGTCACGGTCAGGCGAGGCAAGGCTAAGGCACGACAACGCAAGGCTAGGCAATGCACGACAAGGCAAGGAAAGAGTAACGGAATGTAAGGAATGCAAGGGAAAGCAAGGCAAGTCAAGAGTAACAGAAGGAACGGCACGGCAAGGGGAAACAAGGCTAAGGCACGACAACGCAAGCTAGGCAATGCACGGCAAGGCAAGGAAAGGGTAACGCAAGGCAAGGCACGGTCAGGAAATGCAAGGCTAATGCACGACAACGGAAGGCTAGGCAATGCAAGGCAAGGCAAGGAAAGAGTAACGGAATGTAAGGAATGCAAGAGAAAGCAAGGGAAGGCAAGAGTAACGGAAGGAACGGCACGGCAAGGGGAAACAAGGCTAAGGCACGACAACGCAAGGCTAGGCAAAGCACGGCAAGGCAAGGAAAGGGTAACGCAAGGCAAGGCACGGTGAGGCATGGCAAGGCTAATGCACGACAACGCACGGCTAGGCAAAGCAAGGCAAGGGAAGGAGAGGGTAACGCAAGGCCAGGCACGGTCACTCGAGGGAAGGCTAATGCACGACAACGCAAGGCTTAGCAGTGCACGGCTAGGTAAGGAAAGCGTAACAGAAGGAAAGGAAGGGAAGGCAAAGCAATGCAAGGCAAGTGAAACAAAAGGCAAGGCACGGCAAGGGGAAACAAGGCTAAGGCACGACAACGCAAGCTAGGCAATGCACGGCAAGGCAAGGAAAGGGTAACGCAAGGCAAGGCAGGGTCAGGCGAGACAAGGCTAAGGCACGACAACGCAAGGCTAGGCAATGCACGGCAAGGCAAGGAAAGGGTAACGCAAGGGAAGGCACGGTGAGGAAAGGCAAGGCTAATGCACAACAACGCACGTCGAGGCAATGCACGGCATGGCAAGGAAAGGGTAACGCAAGGGAAGTCACGGTCAGGCGAGGCAAGGCTAAGGCACGACAACGCAAGGCTAGGCAATGCACGGCAAGGCAAGGAAAGAGTAACGGAATGTAAGGAATGCAAGGGAAAGCAAGGCAAGGCAAGAGTAACAGAAGGAACGGCACGGCAAGGGGAAACAAGGCTAAGGCACGACAACGCAAGCTAGGCAATGCACGGCAAGGCAAGGAAAGGGTAACGCAAGGCAAGGCACGGTCAGGAAATGCAAGGCTAATGCACGACAAGGGAAGGCTAGGCAATGGACGGCAAGGCAAGGAAAGGGTAACGGAATGTAAGGAATGCAAGGGAAAGCAAGGCAAGGCAAGAGTAACGGAAGGAACGGCACGGCAAGGGGAAACAAGGCTAAGGCACGACAACGCAAGGCTTAGCAGTGCACGGCTAGGCAACGAAAGCGTAACAGAAGGAAAGGAAGGCAAGGCAAAGCAATGCAAGGCAAGTGAAACAAAAGGCACGGCACGGTAAGGGGATAAAAGGGTATGGCACGACAACGCAAGCTAGGCAATGCACGGCAAGGCAAGGAAAGGGTAACGCAAGGCAAGGCACGGTCAGAGAAGGCAAGGCTAATGCACGACAACGCAAGGCTAGGCAATGCACGGTAAGGCAAGGAAAGAGTAACGGAAGGCAAGGAAGGCAAGGGAAAGCAAGGCAAGTCAAGAGTAAGGGAAGGAACGGCACGGCAAGGGGAAACAAGGCTAAGGCACTACAACGCAAGCTGGGCAAAGCACGGCAAGGCAAGGAAAGGGTAACGCAAGACAAGGCACGGTCAGGCAAGGCAAGGTTAATGCACGACAACGCAAGGCTAGGCAGTGCACGGCTAGGCAAGGAACGAGTAACGGAAGGAATGGAAGGCAAGGCAAAGCAAGGCAAGGCAAGTGTAACAAAAGGCACGGCACGGCAAGGGGAAACAAGGCTAAGGCACGACAACGCAAGCTAGGCAATGCACGGCAAGGCAAGGAAAGGGTAACGCAAGGCAAGGCACGGTCAGGAAATGCAAGGCTAATGCACGACAACGGAAGGCTAGGCAATGCACGGCAAGGCAAGGAAAGGGTAACGCAAGGGAAGTCACGGTCAGGCGAGGCAAGGCTAAGGCACGACAACGCAAGGCTAGGCAATGCACGGCAAGGCAAGGAAAGAGTAACGGAATGTAAGGAATGGAAGGGAAAGCAAGGCAAGGCAAGAGTAACAGAAGGAACGGCACGGCAAGGGGAAACAAGGCTAAGGCACGACAACGCAAGCTAGGCAATGCACGGCAAGGCAAGGAAAGGGTAACGCAAGGCAAGGCACGGTCAGGAAATGCAAGGCTAATGCAAGACAACGGAAGGCTAGGCAATGCACGGCAAGGCAAGGAAAGAGTAACGGAATGTAAGGAATGCAAGAGAAAGCAAGGCAAGGCAAGAGTAACGGAAGGAACGGCACGGCAAGGGGAAACAAGGCTAAGGCACAACAACGCAAGGCTAGGCAAAGCACGGCAAGGCAAGGAAAGGGAAACGCAAGGCAAGGCACGGTGAGGCATGGCAAGGCTAATGCACGACAACGCACGGCTAGGCAAAGCAAGGCAAGGGAAGGAGAGGGTAACGCAAGGCCAGGCACGGTCAGTCGAGGGAAGGCTAATGCACGACAACGCAAGGCTTAGCAGTGCACGGCTAGGCAAGGAAAGCGTAACAGAAGGAAAGGAAGGCAAGGCAAAGCAATGCAAGGCAAGTGAAACAAAAGGCAAGGCACGGCAAGGGGAAACAAGGCTAAGGCACGACAACGCAAGCTAGGCAATGCACGGCAAGGCAAAGAAAGGGTAACGCAAGGCAAGGCAGGGTCAGGCGAGACAAGGCTAAGGCACGACAACCCAAGGCTAGGCAATGCACGGCAAGGCAAGGAAAGGGTAACGCAAGGGAAGGCACGGTGAGGAAAGGCAAGGCTAATGCACAACAACGCACGTCTAGGCAATGCACGGCAAGGCAAGGAAAGAGTAACGGAAGGCAAGGAAGGCAAGGGAAAGCAAGGCAAGGCAAGGGTAAGGGAAGGAACGGCACCGCAAGGGGAAACAAGGCTAAGGCACGACAACGCAAGCTAGGCAATGCACGGCAAGGCAAGGAAAGGGTAACGCAAGGGAAGGCACGGTCAGGAAATGCAAGGCTAATGCACGACAACGGAAGGCTAGGCAATGGACGGCAAGGCAAGGAAAGGGTAACGGAATGTAAGGAATGCAAGGGAAAGCAAGGCAAGGCAAGAGTAACGGAAGGAACGGCACGGCAAGGGGAAACAAGGCTAAGGCACGACAACGCAAGGCTTAGCAGTGCACGGCTAGGCAACGAAAGCGTAACAGAAGGAAAGGAAGGCAAGGCAAAGCAATGCAAGGCAAGTGAAACAAAAGGCACGGCACGGTAAGGGGATAAAAGGGTATGGCACGACAACGCAAGCTAGGCAATGCACGGCAAGGCAAGGAAAGGGTAACGCAAGGCAAGGCACGGTCAGAGAAGGCAAGGCTAATGCACGACAACGCAAGGCTAGGCAATGCACGGTAAGGCAAGGAAAGAGTAACGGAAGGCAAGGAAGGCAAGGGAAAGCAAGGCAAGTCAAGAGTAAGGGAAGGAACGGCACGGCAAGGGGAAACAAGGCTAAGGCACTACAACGCAAGCTGGGCAAAGCACGGCAAGGCAAGGAAAGGGTAACGCAAGGCAAGGCACGGTCAGGCAAGGCAAGGTTAATGCACGACAACGCAAGGCTAGGCAGTGCACGGCTAGGCAAGGAACGAGTAACGGAAGGAATGGAAGGCAAGGCAAAGCAAGGCAAGGCAAGTGTAACAAAAGGCACGGCACGGCAAGGGGAAACAAGGCTAAGGCACGACAACGCAAGCTAGGCAATGAACGGCAAGGCAAGGAAAGGGTAACGCAAGGCAAGGCACGGTCAGGAAATGCAAGGCTAATGCACGACAACGGAAGGCTAGGCAATGCACGGCAAGGCAAGGAAAGGGTAACGCAAGGGAAGTCACGGTCAGGCGAGGCAAGGCTAAGGCACGACAACGCAAGGCTAGGCAATGCACGGCAAGGCAAGGAAAGAGTAACGGAATGTAAGGAATGCAAGGGAAAGCAAGGCAAGGCAAGAGTAACAGAAGGAACGGCATGGCAAGGGGAAACAAGGCTAAGGCACGACAACGCAAGCTAGGCAATGCACGGCAAGGCAAGGAAAGGGTAACGCAAGGCAAGGCACGGTCAGGAAATGCAAGGCTAATGCAAGACAACGGAAGGCTAGGCAATGCACGGCAAGGCAAGGAAAGAGTAACGGAATGTAAGGAATGCAAGAGAAAGCAAGGCAAGGCAAGAGTAACGGAAGGAACGGCACGGCAAGGGGAAACAAGGCTAAGGCACAACAACGCAAGGCTAGGCAAAGCACGGCAAGGCAAGGAAAGGGAAACGCAAGGCAAGGCACGGTGAGGCATGGCAAGGCTAATGCACGACAACGCACGGCTAGGCAAAGCAAAGCAAGGGAAGGAGAGGGTAACGCAAGGCCAGGCACGGTCACTCGAGGGAAGGCTAATGCACGACAACGCAAGGCTTAGCAGTGCACGGCTAGGCAAGGAAAGCGTAACAGAAGGAAAGGAAGGCAAGGCAAAGCAATGCAAGGCAAGTGAAACAAAAGGCAAGGCACGGCAAGGGGAAACAAGGCTAAGGCACGACAACGCAAGCTAGGCAATGCACGGCAAGGCAAGGAAAGGGTAACGCAAGGCAAGGCAGGGTCAGGCGAGACAAGGCTAAGGCACGACAACCCAAGGCTAGGCAATGCACGGCAAGGCAAGGAAAGGGTAACGCAAGGGAAGGCACGGTGAGGAAAGGCAAGGCTAATGCACAACAACGCACGTCTAGGCAATGCACGGCAAGGCAAGGAAAGAGTAACGGAAGGCAAGGAAGGCAAGGGAAAGCAAGGCAAGGCAAGGGTAAGGGAAGGAACGGCACCGCAAGGGGAAACAAGGCTAAGGCACGACAACGCAAGCTAGGCAATGCACGGCAAGGCAAGGAAAGGGTAACGCAAGGCAAGGCACGATCAGGCGAGGCAAGGCTAATGCACGACAACGCAAGGCTAGGCAGTGCACGGCTAGGCAAGGAAAGAGTAACGGAAGGATAGGAAGGCAAGGCAAAGCAAGGCAAGGGAAGTGTAACAAACGGCACGGCACGGCAAGGGGAAACAAGGTAAGGCACGACAACGCAAGCTAGGCAATGCACGGCAAGGCAAGGAAAGGGTAACGCAAGGCAAGGCACGGTCAGTCGAGGCAAGGCTAATGCACGACAACGCAAGGCTTGGCAGTGCAAGGCTAGGCAAGGAAAGAGTAACAGAAGGAAAGGAAGGCAAGGCAAAGCAATGCAAGGCAAGTGAAACAAAAGGCACGGCACGGCAAGGAGAAACAAGGGTAAGGCACGACAACGCAAGCTAGGCAATGCACGGCAAGGCAAGGAAAGGGTAACGTAAGGCAAGGCACGGTGAGGCAAGGCAAGGCTAATGCACAACAACGCACGGCTAGGCAAGGCACGGCAAGGCAAGGAAAGGGTAACGCAAGGGAAGTCACGGTCAGGCGAGGGAAGGCTACGGCACGACAACTCAAGGCTAGGCAATGCACGGATGGTAAGCAAAGAATAACGGAAGGCAAGGAAGGCAAGGGAAAGCAAGGCAAGTCAAGAGTAAGGGAAGGAACGGCACGGCAAGGGGAAACAAGGCTAAGGCACGACAACGCAAGCTGGGCAAAGCACGGCAAGGCAAGGAAAGGGTAACGCAAGGCAAGGCAGGGTCAGGCGAGACAAGGCTAAGGCACGACAACGCAAGGCTAGGCAATGCACGGCAAGGCAAGGAAAGGGTAACGCAAGGCAAGGCACGGTGAGGAAAGGCAAGGCTAATGCACAACAACGCACGTCTAGGCAATGCACGGCAAGGCAAGGAAAGAGTAACGGAATGTAAGGAATGCAAGGGAAAGCAAGGCAAGGCAAGAGTAACGGAAGGAACGGCACGGCAAGGGGAAACAAGGCTAAGGCACGACAACGCAAGGCTAGGCAAAGCAAGGCAAGGCAAGGAAAGGGTAACGCAAGGCAAGGCACGGTGAGGCAAGGCAAGGCTAATGCACGACAATGCACGGCTAGGCAAAGCAAGGCAAGGGAAGGAGAGGGTAACGCAAGGCAAGGCACGGTCAAGCGAGGCAAGGCTAAGGCACGACAACGCAAGGCTAGGCAATGCACGGCAAGGCAAGGAAAGGGTAACGCAAGGGAAGGCACGTTGAGGAAAGGCAAGGCTAATGCACAACAACGCACGTCTAGGCAATGCACGGCAAGGCAAGGAAAGGGTAACGCAAGGGAAGTCACGGTCAGGCGAGGCAAGGCTAAGGCACGACAACGCAAGGCTAGGCAATGCACGGCAAGGCAAGGAAAGAGTAACGGAATGTAAGGAATGCAAGGGAATGCAAGGCAAGGCAAGAGTAACAGAAGGAACGGCATGGCAAGGGGAAACAAGGCTAAGGCACGACAACGCAAGCTAGGCAATGCACGGCAAGGCAAGGAAAGGGTAACGCAAGGCAAGGCACGGTCAGGAAATGCAAGGCTAATGCACGACAACGGAAGGCTAGGCAATGCACGGCAAGGCAAGGAAAGAGTAACGGAATGCAAGGAATGCAAGAGAAAGCAAGGCAAGGCAAAAGTAACGGAAGGAACGGCACGGCAAGGGGAAACAAGGCTAAGGCACGACAACGCAAGGCTAGGCAAAGCACGGCAAGGCAAGGAAAGGGTAACGCAAGGCAAGGCACGGTGAGGCATGGCAAGGCTAATGCACGACAACGCACGGCTAGGCAAAGCAAGGCAAGGAAAGGAGAGGGTAACGCAAGGCCAGGCACGGTCACTCGAGGGAAGGCTAATGCACGACAACGCAAGGCTTAGCAGTGCACGGCTAGGCAAGGAAAGCGTAACAGAAGGAAAGGAAGGCAAGGCAAAGCAATGCAAGGCAAGTGAAACAAAAGGCAAGGCACGGCAAGGGGAAACAAGGCTAAGGCACGACAACGCAAGCTAGGCAATGCACGGCAAGGCAAGGAAAGGGTAACGCAAGGCAAGGCAGGGTCAGGCGAGACAAGGCTAAGGCACGACAACGCAATGCTAGGCAATGCACGGCAAGGCAAGGAAAGTGTAACGCAAGGGAAGGCACGGTGAGGAAAGGCAAGGCTAATGCACAACAACGCACGTCTAGGCAATGCACGGCAAGGCAAGGAAAGAGTAACGGAAGGCAAGGAAGGCAAGGGAAAGCAAGGCAAGGGTAAGGGAAGGAACGGCACCGCAAGGGGAAACAAGGCTAAGGCACGACAACGCAAGCTAGGCAATGCACGGCAAGGCAAGGAAAGGGTAACGCAAGGCAAGGCACGATCAGGCGAGGCAAGGCTAATGCACGACAACGCAAGGCTAGGCAGTGCACGGCTAGGCAAGGAAAGAGTAACGGAAGGATAGGAAGGCAAGGCAAAGCAAGGCAAGGGAAGTGTAACAAACGGCACGGCACGGCAAGGGGAAACAAGGTAAGGCACGAGAACGCAAGCTAGGCAATGCACGGCAAGGCAAGGAAAGGGTAACGCAAGGCAAGGCACGGTCAGTCGAGGCAAGGCTAATGCACGACAACGCAAGGCTTGGCAGTGCAAGGCTAGGCAAGGAAAGAGTAACAGAAGGAAAGGAAGGCAAGGCAAAGCAATGCAAGGCAACTGAAACAAAAGGCACGGCACGGCAAGGAGAAACAAGGGTAAGGCACGACAACGCAAGCTAGGCAATGCACGGCAAGGCAAGGAAAGGGTAACGTAAGGCAAGGCACGGTGGGGCAAGCCAAGGCTAATGCACAACAACGCACGGCTAGGCAATGGACGGCAAGGCAAGGAAAGGGTAACGCAAGGGAAGTCACGGTCAGGCGAGGCAAGGCTACGGCACGACAACTCAAGGCTAGGCAATGCACGGATGGTAAGCAAAGAGTAACGGAAGGCAAGGAAGGCAAGGGAAAGCAAGGCAAGTCAAGAGTAAGGGAAGGAACGGCACGGCAAGGGGAAACAAGGCTAAGGCACGACAACGCAAGCTGGGCAAAGCACGGCAAGGCAAGGAAAGGGTAACGCAAGGCAAGGCACGGTCAGGCAAGGCAAGGCTAATGCACGACAACGCAAGGCTAGGCAGTGCACGGCTAGGCAAGGAACGAGTAACGGAAGGAATGGAAGTCAAGGCAAAGCAAGGCAAGGCAAGTGTAACAAAAGGCACGGCACGGCAAGGGGAAACAAGGCTAAGGCACGACAACGCAAGCTAGGCAATGCACGGCAAGGCAAGGAAAGGGTAACGCAAGGCAAGGCAGGGTCATGCGAGACAAGGCTAAGGCACGACAACGCAAGGCTAGGCAATGCACGGCAAGGCATTTTAAGGGTAACGCAAGGGAAGGCACGGTGAAGAAAGGCAAGGCTAATGCACAACAACGCACGTCTAGGCAATGCACGGCAAGGCAAGGAAAGGGTAACACAAGGGAAGTCACGGTCAGGCGAGGCAAGGCTAAGGCACGACAACGTAAGGCTAGGCAATGCACGGCAAGGCAAGGAAAGAGTAACAGAAGGAAAGGAAGGCAAGGCAAAGCAATGCAAGGCAAGTGAAACAAAAGGCACGGCACGGCAAGGGGAAACAAGGATAAGGCACGACAATGCAAGCTAGGCAATGCACGGCAAGGCAAGGAAAGTGAAACGCAAGGCAAGGCACGGTCAGTCGAGGCAAGGTTAATGCACGACAACGCAAGGCTTGGCAGTGCACGGCTAGGGAAGGAAAGCGTAACAGAAGGAAAGGAAGGCAAGGCAAAGCAATGCAAGGCAAGTGAAACAAAAGGCACGGCACGGCAAGGGGAAAAAAGGGTAAGGCAAGACAACGCAAGCTAGGCAATGCACGGCAAGGCAAGGAAAGGGTAACGTAAGGGAAGGCACGGTGAGGCAAGGCAAGGCTAATGCACAACAACGCACGGCTAGGCAATGGACGGCAAGGCAAGGAAAGGGTAACGCAAGGGAAGTCACGGTCAGGCGAGGCATGGCTACGGCACGACAACGCAAGGCTAGGCAATGCACGGATGGTAAGCAAAGAGTAACGGAAGGCAAGGAAGGCAAGGGAATGCAAGGCAAGTGAAGAGTAAGGGAAGGAACGGCAGGGCAAGGGGAAACAAGGCTAAGGCACGACAACGCAAGCTGGGCAAAGCACGGTAAGGCAAGGAAAGGGTAACGCAAGGCAAGGCACGGTCAGGCAA
The DNA here is from genome assembly GCF_037893015.1 of Macrotis lagotis. Classification (NCBI taxonomy): domain Eukaryota; kingdom Metazoa; phylum Chordata; class Mammalia; order Peramelemorphia; family Peramelidae; genus Macrotis; species Macrotis lagotis. Next base: position 169,973 of record NW_027421923.1, read on the forward strand.
GGCAAGGCTAAGGCACGACAACGCAAGGCTAGGCAATGCACGGCAAGGCAAGGGAAGGAGAGGGTAACGCAAGGCAAGGCACGGTCAAGCGAGGCAAGGCTAAGGCGCGACAACGCAAGGCTAGGCAATGCACGGCAATGCAAGGAAAGGGTAACGCAAGGGAAGGCACGGTGAGGAAAGGCAAGGCTAATGCACAACAACGCACGTCTAGGCAATGCACGGCAAGGCAAGGAAAGGGTAACGCAAGGGAAGTCACGGTCAGGCGAGGCAAGGCTAAGGCACGACAACGCAAGGCTAGGCAATGCACGGCAAGGCAAGGAAAGAGTAACGGAATGTAAGGAATGCAAGGGAAAGCAAGGCAAGGCAAGAGTAACAGAAGGAACGGCACGGCAAGGGGAAACAAGGCTAAGGCACGACAACGCAAGCTAGGGAATGCACGGCAAGGCAAGGAAAGGGTAACGTAAGGCAAGGCACTGTGAGGCAAGGCAAGGCTAATGCACAACAACGCACGGCTAGGCAATGGACGGCAAGGCAAGGAAAGGGTAACGCAAGGGAAGTCACGGTCAGGCGAGGCAAGGCTACGGCACGACAACGCAAGGCTAGGCAGTGCACGGCTAGGCAATGAACGAGTAACGGAAGGAATGGAAGGCAAGGCAAAGCAAGGCAAGGCAAGTGTAACAAAAGGCACGGCACGGCAAGGGGAAACAAGGCTAAGGCACGACAACGCAAGCTAGGCAATGCACGGCAAGGCAAGGAAAGGGTAACGCAAGGGAAGGCACGTTGAGGAAAGGCAAGGCTAATGCACAACAACGCACGTCTAGGCAATGCACGGCAAGGCAAGGAAAGGGTAACGCAAGGGAAGTCACGGTCAGGCGAGGCAAGGCTAAGGCACGACAACGCAAGGCTAGGCAATGCACGGCAAGGGAAGGAAAGAGTAACGGAATGTAAGGAATGCAAGGGAAAGCAAGGCAAGGCAAGAGTAACAGAAGGAACGGCATGGCAAGGGGAAACAAGGCTAAGGCACGACAACGCAAGCTAGGCAATGCACGGCAAGGCAAGGAAAGGGTAACGCAAGGCAAGGCACGGTCAGGAAATGCAAGGCTAATGCACGACAACGGAAGGCTAGGCAATGCACGGCAAGGCAAGGAAAGAGTAACGGAATGTAAGGAATGCAAGAGAAAGCAAGGCAAGGCAAGAGTAACGGAAGGAACGGCACGGCAAGGGGAAACAAGGCTAAGGCACGACAACGCAAGGCTAGGCAAAGCACGGCAAGGCAAGGAAAGGGTAACGCAAGGCAAGGCACGGTGAGGCATGGCAAGGCTAATGCACGACAACGCACGGCTAGGCAAAGCAAGGCAAGGGAAGGAGAGGGTAACGCAAGGCCAGGCACGGTCACTCGAGGGAAGGCTAATGCACGACAACGCAAGGCTTAGCAGTGCACGGCTAGGCAAGGAAAGCGTAACAGAAGGAAAGGAAGGCAAGGCAAAGCAATGCAAGGCAAGTGAAACAAAAGGCAAGGCACGGCAAGGGGAAACAAGGCTAAGGCACGACAACGCAAGCTAGGCAATGCACGGCAAGGCAAGGAAAGGGTAACGCAAGGCAAGGCAGGGTCAGGCGAGACAAGGCTAAGGCACGACAACGCAAGGCTAGGCAATGCACGGCAAGGCAAGGAAAGGGTAACGCAAGGGAAGGCACGGTGAGGAAAGGCAAGGCTAATGCACAACAACGCACGTCTAGGCAATGCACGGCAAGGCAAGGAAAGGGTAACGCAAGGGAAGTCACGGTCAGGCGAGGCAAGGCTAAGGCACGACAACGCAAGGCTAGGCAATGCACGGCAGGGCAAGGAAAGAGTAACGGAATGTAAGGAATGCAAGGGTAAAGCAAGGCAAGGCAAGAGTAACAGAAGGAACGGCACGGCAAGGGGAAACAAGGCTAAGGCACGACAACGCAAGCTAGGCAATGCACGGCAAGGCAAGGAAAGGGTAACGCAAGGCAAGGCACGGTCAGGAAATGCAAGGCTAATGCACGACAACGGAAGGCTAGGCAATGCACGGCAAGGCAAGGAAAGAGTAACGGAATGTAAGGAATGCAAGGGAAAGCAAGGCAAGGCAAGAGTAACGGAAGGAACGGCACGGCAAGGGGAAACAAGGCTAAGGCACGACAACGCAAGGCTTAGCAGTGCACGGCTAGGCAACGAAAGCGTAACAGAAGGAAAGGAAGGCAAGGCAAAGCAATGCAAGGCAAGTGAAACAAAAGGCACGGCACGGTAAGGGGATAAAAGGTTATGGCACGACATCGCAAGCTAGGCAATGCACGGCAAGGCAAGGAAAGGGTAAAGCAAGGCAAGGCACGGTCAGTCGAGGCAAGGCTAATGCACGACAACGCAAGGCTTGGCAGTGCAAGGCTAGGCAAGGAAAGAGTAACAGAAGGAAAGGAAGGCAAGGCAAAGCAATGCAAGGCAAGTGAAACAAAAGGCACGGCACGGCAAGGAGAAACAAGGGTAAGGCACGACAACGCAAGCTAGGCAATGCACGGCAAGGCAAGGAAAGGGTAACGTAAGGCAAGGCACGGTGAGGCAAGGCAAGGCTAATGCACAACAACGCACGGCTAGGCAATGGACGGCAAGGCAAGGAAAGGGTAACGCAAGGGAAGTCACGGTCAGGCGAGGCAAGGCTACGGCACGACAACTCAAGGCTAGGCAATGCACGGATGGTAATCAAAGAGTAACGGAAGGCAAGGAAGGCAAGGGAAAGCAAGGCAAGTCAAGAGTAAGGGAAGGAACGGCACGGCAAGGGGAAACAAGGCTAAGGCACGACAACGCAAGCTGGGCAAAGCACGGCAAGGCAAGGAAAGGGTAACGCAAGGCAAGGCACGGTCAGGCAAGGCAAGGCTAATGCACGACAACGCAAGGCTAGGCAGTGCACGGCTAGGCAAGGAACGAGTAACGGAAGCAATGGAAGGCAAGGCAAAGCAAGGCAAGGCAAGTGTAACAAAAGGCACGGCACGGCAAGGGGAAACAAGGCTAAGGCACGACAACGCAAGCTAGGCAATGCACGGCAAGGCAAGGAAAGGGTAACGCAAGGCAAGGCAGGGTCAGGCGAGACAAGGCTAAGGCACGACAACGCAAGGCTAGGCAATGCACGGCAAGGCAAGTTAAGGGTAACGCAAGGGAAGGCACGGTGAGGAAAGGCAAGGCAAATGCACAAGAACGCACGTCTAGGCAATGCACGGCAAGGCAAGGAAAGGGTAACACAAGGGAAGTCACGGTCAGGCGAGGCAAGGCTAAGGCACGACAACGCAAGGCTAGGCAATGCACGGCAAGGCAAGGAAAGAGTAACGGAATGTAAGGAATGCAAGGGAAAGCAAGGCAAGGCAAGAGTAACAGAAGGAACGGCACGGCTAGGGGAAACAAGGCTAAGGTACGACAACGCAAGCTAGGCAATGCACGGAAAGGCAAGGAAAGGGTAACGCAAGGCAAGGCACGGTCAGGAAATGCAAGGCTAATGCACGACAACGGAAGGCTAGGCAATGCACGGCAAGGCAAGGAAAGAGTAACGGAATGTAAGGAATGCAAGGGATAGCAAGGCAAGGCAAGAGTAACAGAAGGAACGGCACGGCAAGGGGAAACAAGGCTAAGGCACGACAATGCAAGGCTAGGCAAAGCACGGCAAGGCAAGGAAAGGGTAACTCAAGGCAAGGCACGGTGAGGCATGGCAAGGCTAATGCACGACAACGCACGGCTAGGCAAAGCAAGGCAAGGGAAGGAGAGGGTAACGCAAGGCCAGGCACGGTCAGGCAAGGCAAGGTTAATGCACGACAACGCAAGACTAGGCAGTGCACGGCTAGGCAAGGAACGAGTAACGGAAGGAATGGAAGGCAAGGCAAAGCAAGGCAAGGCAAGTGTAACAAAAGGCACGGCACGGCAAGGGGAAACAAGGCTAAGGCACGACAACGCAAGCTAGGCAATGCACGGCAAGGCAAGGAAAGGGTAACGCAAGGCAAGGCAGGGTCAGGCGAGACAAGGCTAAGGCACGACAACGCAAGGCTAGGCAATGCACGGCAAGGTAAGGAAAGGGTAACGCAAGGCAAGGCACGGTGAGGAAAGGCAAGGCTAATGCACAAGAACGCACGTCTAGGCAATGCACGGCAAGGCAAAGAAAGAGTAACGGAATGTAAGGAATGCAAGGGAAAGCAAGGCAAGGCAAGAGTAACGGAAGGAACGGCACGGCAAGGGGAAACAAGGCTAAGGCACGACAACGCAAGGCTAGGCAAAGCACGGCAAGGCAAGGAAAGGGTAACGCAAGGCAAGGCACGGTGAGGCAAGGCAAGGCTAATGCACGACAACGCACGGCTAGGCAAAGCAAGGCAAGGGAAGGAGAGGGTAACGCAAGGCAAGGCACGGTCAAGCGAGGCAAGGCTAAGGCACGACAACGCAAGGCTAGGCAATGCACGGCAAGGCAAGGAAAGGGTAACGCAAGGGAAGGCACGGTGAGGAAAGGCAAGGCTAATGCACAACAACGCACGTCTAGGCAATGCACGGCAAGGCAAGGAAAGGGTAACGCAAGGGAAGTCACGGTCAGGCGAGGCAAGGCTAAGGCACGACAACGCAAGGCTAGGCAATGCACGGCAAGGCAAGGAAAGAGTAACGGAATGTAAGGAATGCAAGGGAAAGCAAGGCAAGGCAAGAGTAACAGAAGGAACGCCACGGCAAGGGGAAACAAGGCTAAGGAACGACAACGCAAGCTAGGGAATGCACGGCAAGGCAAGGAAAGGGTAACGTAAGGCAAGGCACGGTCAGGCAAGGCAAGGTTAATGCACGACAACGCAAGGCTAGGCAGTGCACGGCTAGGCAAGGAACGAGTAACGGAAGGAATGGAAGGCAAGGCAAAGCAAGGCAAGGCAAGTGTAACAAAAGGCACGGCACGGCAAGGGGAAACAAGGCTAAGGCACGACAACGCAAGCTAGGCAATGCACGGCAAGGCAAGGAAAGGGTAACGCAAGGCAAGGCAGGGTCAGGCGAGACAAGGCTAAGGCACGACAACGCAAGGCTAGGCAATGCACGGCAAGGCAAGGAAAGGGTAACGCAAGGCAAGGCACGGTGAAGAAAGGCACGGATAATGCACAACAACGCACGTCTAGGCAATGCACGGCAAGGCAAGGAAAGAGTAACGGAATGTAAGGAATGCAAGGGAAAGCAAGGCAAGGCAAGAGTAACGGAAGGAACCGCAGGGCAAGGGGAAACAAGGCTAAGGCACGACAACGCAAGGCTAGGCAAAGCACGGCAAGGCAAGGAAAGGGTAACGCAAGGCAAGGCACGGTGAGGCAAGGCAAGGCTAATGCACGACAACGCACGGCTAGGCAAAGCAAGGCAAGGGAAGGAGAGGGTAACGCAAGGGAAGTCACGGTCAGGCGAGGCAAGGCTAAGGCACGACAACGCAAGGCTAGGCAATGCACGGCAAGGCAAGGAAAGGGTAACGGAATGTAAGGAATGCAAGGGAAAGCAAGGCAAGGCAAGAGTAACAGAAGGAACGGCACGGCAAGGGGAAACAAGGCTAAGGCACGACAACGCAAGCTAGGGAATGCACGGCAAGGCAAGGAAAGGGTAACGTAAGGCAAGGCACTGTGAGGCAAGGCAAGGCTAATGCACAACAACGCACGGCTAGGCAATGGACGGGAAGGCAAGGAAAGGGTAACGCAAGGGAAGTCACGGTCAGGCGAGGCAAGGCTACGGCACGACAACGCAAGGCTAGGCAATGCACGGATGGTAAGCAAAGAGTAACGGAAGGCAAGGAAGGCAAGGGAAAGCAAGGCAAGGCAAGAGTAAGGGAAGGAACGGCACGGCAAGGGGAAACAAGGCTAAGGCACGACAACGCAAGCTGGGCAAAGCACGGCAAGGCAAGGAAAGGGTAACGTAAGGCAAGGCACGGTCAGGCAAGGCAAGGCTAATGCACGACAACGCAAGGCTAGGCAGTGCACGGCTAGGCAAGGAACGAGTAACGGAATGTAAGGAATGCAAGAGAAAGCAAGGCAAGGCAAGAGTAACGGAAGGAACGGCACGGCAAGGGGAAACAAGGCTAAGGCACGACAACGCAAGGCTAGGCAAAGCACGGCAAGGCAAGGAAAGGGTAACGCAAGGCAAGGCACGGTGAGGCATGGCAAGGCTAATGCACGACAACGCACGGCTAGGCAAAGCAAGGCAAGGGAAGGAGAGGGTAACGCAAGGCCAGGCACGGTCACTCGAGGGAAGGCTAATGCACGACAACGCAAGGCTTAGCAGTGCACGGCTAGGCAAGGAAAGCGTAACAGAAGGAAAGGAAGGCAAGGCAAAGCAATGCAAGGCAAGTGAAACAAAAGGCAAGGCACGGCAAGGGGAAACAAGGCTAAGGCACGACAACGCAAGCTAGGCAATGCACGGCAAGGCAAGGAAAGGGTAACGCAAGGCAAGGCAGGGTCAGGCGAGACAAGGCTAAGGCACGACAACGCAAGGCTAGGCAATGCACGGCAAGGCAAGGAAAGGGTAACGCAAGGGAAGGCACGGTGAGGAAAGGCAAGGCTAATGCACAACAACGCACGTCTAGGCAATGCACGGGAAGGCAAGGAAAGGGTAACGCAAGGGAAGTCACGGTCAGGCGAGGCAAGACTAAGGCACGACAACGCAAGGCTAGGGAATGCACGGCAAGGCAAGGAAAGAGTAACGGAATGTAAGGAATGCAAGGGAAAGCAAGGCAAGGCAAGAGTAACAGAAGGAACGGCACGGCAAGGGGAAACAAGGCTAAGGCACGACAACGCAAGCTAGGCAATGCACGGCAAGGCAAGGAAAGGGTAACGCAAGGCAAGGCACGGTCAGGAAATGCAAGGCTAATGCACGACAACGGAAGGCTAGGCAATGCACGGCAAGGCAAGGAAAGAGTAACGGAATGTAAGGAATGCAAGGGAAAGCAAGGCAAGGCAAGAGTAACGGAAGGAACGGCACGGCAAGGGGAAACAAGGCTAAGGCACGACAACGCAAGGCTTAGCAGTGCACGGCTAGGCAACGAAAGCGTAACAGAAGGAAAGGAAGGCAAGGCAAAGCAATGCAAGGCAAGTGAAACAAAAGGCACGGCACGGTAAGGGGATAAAAGGTTATGGCACGACATCGCAAGCTAGGCAATGCACGACAAGGCAAGGAAAGGGTAACGCAAGGCAAGGCACGATCAGGCGAGGCAAGGCTAATGCACGACAACGCAAGGCTAGGCAGTGCACGGCTAGGCAAGGAAAGAGTAACGGAAGGATAGGAAGGCGAGGCAAAGCAAGGCAAGGGAAGTGTAACAAACGGCACGGCACGGCAAGGGGAAACAAGGTAAGGCACGACAACGCAAGCTAGGCAATGCACGGCAAGGCAAGGAAAGGGTAACGCAAGGCAAGGCACGGTCAGTCGAGGCAAGGCTAATGCACGACAACGCAAGGATTGGCAGTGCAAGGCTAGGCAAGGAAAGAGTAACAGAAGGAAAGGAAGGCAAGGCAAAGCAATGCAAGGCAAGTGAAACAAAAGGCACGGCACGGCAAGGAGAAACAAGGGTAAGGCACGACAACGCAAGCTAGGCAATGCACGGCAAGGCAAGGAAAGGGTAACGTAAGGCAAGGCACGGTGAGGCAAGGCAAGGCTAATGCACAACAACGCACGGCTAGGCAATGGACGGCAAGGCAAGGAAAGGGTAACGCAAGGGAAGTCACGGTCAGGCGAGGCAAGGCTACGGCACGACAACTCAAGGCTAGGCAATGCACGGATGGTAATCAAAGAGTAACGGAAGGCAAGGAAGGCAAGGGAAAGCAAGGCAAGTCAAGAGTAAGGGAAGGAATGGCACGGCAAGGGGAAACAAGATTAAGGCACGACAACGCAAGCTGGGCAAAGCACGGCAAGGCAAGGAAAGGGTAACGCAAGGCAAGGCACGGTCAGGCAAGGCAAGGCTAATGCACGACAACGCAAGGCTAGGCAGTGCACGGCTAGGCAAGGAACGAGTAACGGAAGCAATGGAAGGCAAGGCAAAGCAAGGCAAGGCAAGTGTAACAACAGGCACGGCACGGCAAGGGGAAACAAGGCTAAGGCACGACAACGCAAGCTAGGCAATGCACGGCAAGGCAAGGAAAGGGTAACGCAAGGCAAGGCAGGGTCAGGCGAGACAAGGCTAAGGCACGACAACGCAAGGCTAGGCAATGCACGGCAAGGCAAGTTAAGGGTAACGCAAGGGAAGGCACGGTGAGGAAAGGCAAGGCTAATGCACAACAACGCACGTCTAGGCAATGCACGGCAAGGCAAGGAAAGGGTAACACAAGGGAAGTCACGGTCAGGCGAGGCAAGGCTAAGGCACGACAACGCAAGGCTAGGCAATGCACGGCAAGGCAAGGAAAGAGTAACGGAATGTAAGGAATGCAAGGGAAAGCAAGGCAAGGCAAGAGTAACAGAAGGAACGGCACGGCTAGGGGAAACAAGGCTAAGGTACGACAACGCAAGCTAGGCAATGCACGGAAAGGCAAGGAAAGGGTAACGCAAGGCAAGGCACGGTCAGGAAATGCAAGGCTAATGCACGACAACGGAAGGCTAGGCAATGCACGGCAAGGCAAGGAAAGAGTAACGGAATGTAAGGAATGCAAGGGAAAGCAAGGCAAGGCAAGAGTAACGGAAGGAACGGCACGGCAAGGGGAAACAAGGCTAAGGCACGACAACGCAAGGCTAGGCAAAGCACGGCAAGGCAAGGAAAGGGTAACTCAAGGCAAGGCACGGTGAGGCATGGCAAGGCTAATGCACGACAACGCACGGCTAGGCAAAGCAAGGCAAGGGAAGGAGAGGGTAACGCAAGGCCAGGCACGGTCAGGCAAGGCAAGGTTAATGCACGACAACGCAAGACTAGGCAGTGCACGGCTAGGCAAGGAACGAGTAACGGAAGGAATGGAAGGCAAGGCAAAGCAAGGCAAGGCAAGTGTAACAAAAGGCACGGCACGGCAAGGGGAAACAAGGCTAAGGCACGACAACGCAAGCTAGGCAATGCACGGCAAGGCAAGGAAAGGGTAACGCAAGGCAAGGCAGGGTCAGGCGAGACAAGGCTAAGGCACGACAACGCAAGGCTAGGCAATGCACGGCAAGGTAAGGAAAGGGTAACGCAAGGCAAGGCACGGTGAGGAAAGGCAAGGCTAATGCACAAGAACGCACGTCTAGGCAATGCACGGCAAGGCAAAGAAAGAGTAACGGAATGTAAGGAATGCAAGGGAAAGCAAGGCAAGGCAAGAGTAACGGAAGGAACGGCACGGCAAGGGGAAACAAGGCTAAGGCACGACAACGCAAGGCTAGGCAAAGCACGGCAAGGCAAGGAAAGGGTAACGCAAGGCAAGGCACGGTGAGGCAAGGCAAGGCTAATGCACGACAACGCACGGCTAGGCAAAGCAAGGCAAGGGAAGGAGAGGGTAACGCAAGGCAAGGCACGGTCAAGCGAGGCAAGGCTAAGGCACGACAACGCAAGGCTAGGCAATGCACGGCAAGGCAAGGAAAGGGTAACGCAAGGGAAGGCACGGTGAGGAAAGGCAAGGCTAATGCACAACAACGCACGTCTACGCAATGCACGGCAAGGCAAGGAAAGGGTAACGCAAGGGAAGTCACGGTCAGGCGAGGCAAGGCTAAGGCACGACAACGCAAGGCTAGGCAATGCACGGCAAGGCAAGGAAAGAGTAACGGAATGTAAGGAATGCAAGGGAAAGCAAGGCAAGGCAAGAGTAACAGAAGGAACGGCACGGCAAGGGGAAACAAGGCTAAGGAACGACAACGCAAGCTAGGGAATGCACGGCAAGGCAAGGAAAGGGTAACGTAAGGCAAGGCACTGTGAGGCAAGGCAAGGCTAATGCACAACAACGCACGGCTAGGCAATGGACGGCAAGGCAAGGAAAGGGTAACGCAAGGGAAGTCCCGGTCAGGCGAGGCAAGGCTACGGCACGACAACGAAAGGCTAGGCAGTGCACGGCTAGGCAAGGAACGAGTAACGGAAGGAATGGAAGGCAAGGCAAAGCAAGGCAAGGCAAGTGTAACAAAAGGCACGGCACGGCAAGGGGAAACAAGGCTAAGGCACGACAACGCAAGCTAGGCAATGCACGGCAAGGCAAGGAAAGGGTAACGCAAGGGAAGGCACGTTGAGGAAAGGCAAGGCTAATGCACAACAACGCACGTCTAGGCAATGCACGGCAAGGCAAGGAAAGGGTAACGCAAGGGAAGTCACGGTCAGGCGAGGCAAGGCTAAGGCACGACAACGCAAGGCTAGGCAATGCACGGCAAGGCAAGGAAAGAGTAACGGAATGTAAGGAATGCAAGGGAAAGCAAGGCAAGGCAAGAGTAACAGAAGGAACGGCATGGCAAGGGGAAACAAGGCTAAGGCACGACAACGCAAGCTAGGCAATGCACGGCAAGGCAAGGAAAGGGTAAGGCAAGGCAAGGCACGGTCAGGAAATGCAAGGCTAATGCACGACAACGGAAGGCTAGGCAATGCACGGCAAGGCAAGGAAAGAGTAACGGAATGTAAGGAATGCAAGAGAAAGCAAGGCAAGGCAAGAGTAACGGAAGGAACGGCACGGCAAGGGGAAACAAGGCTAAGGCACGACAACGCAAGGCTAGGCAAAGCACGGCAAGGCAAGGAAAGGGTAACGCAAGGCAAGGCACGGTGAGGCATGGCAAGGCTAATGCACGACAACGCACGGCTAGGCAAAGCAAGGCAAGGGAAGGAGAGGGTAACGCAAGGCCAGGCACGGTCACTCGAGGGAAGGCTAATGCACGACAACGCAAGGCTTAGCAGTGCACGGCTAGGCAAGGAAAGCGTAACAGATGGAAAGGAATGCAAGGCAAAGCAATGCAAGGCAAGTGAAACAAAAGGCAAGGCACGGCAAGGGGAAACAAGGCTAAGGCACGACAACGCAAGCTAGGCAATGCACGGCAAGGCAAGGAAAGGGTAACGCAAGGCAAGGCAGGGTCAGGCGAGACAAGGCTAAAGCACGACAACGCAAGGCTAGGCAATGCACGGCAAGGCAAGGAAAGGGTAACGCAAGGGAAGGCACGGTGAGGAAAGGCAAGGCTAATGCACAACAACGCACGTCTAGGCAATGCACGGCAAGGCAAGGAAAGGGTAACGCAAGGGAAGTCACGGTCAGGCGAGGCAAGGCTAAGGCACGACAACGCAAGGCTAGGCAATGCACGGCAAGGCAAGGAAAGAGTAACGGAATGTAAGGAATGCAAGGGAAAGCAAGGCAAGGCAAGAGTAACAGAAGGAACGGCACGGCAAGGGGAAACAAGGCTAAGGCACGACAACGCAAGGCTTAGCAGTGCCCGGCTAGGCAACGAAAGCGTAACAGAAGGAAAGGAAGGCAAGGCAAAGCAATGCAAGGCAAGTGAAACAAAAGGCACGGCACGGCAAGGGGAAAAAAGGGTAAGGCACGACAACGCAAGCTAGGCAATGCACGGCAAGGCAAGGAAAGGGTAACGCAAGGGAAGTCACGGTCAGGCGAGGCAAGGCTAAGGCACGACAACGCAAGGCTAGGCAATGAACGGCAAGGCAAGGAAAGAGTAACGGAATGTAAGGAATGCAAGGGAAAGCAAGGCAAGGCAAGAGTAACAGAAGGAACGGCACAGCAAGGGGAAACAAGGCTAAGGCACGACAACGCAAGCTAGGGAATGCACGGCAAGGCAAGGAAAGGGTAACGTAAGGCAAGGCACTGTGAGGCAAGGCAAGGCTAATGCACAACAACGCACGGCTAGGCAATGGATGGCAAGGCAAGGAAAGGGTAACGCAAGGGAAGTCACGGTCAGGCGAGGCATGGCTACGGCACGACAACGCAAGGCTAGGCAATGCACGGCAAGGCAAGGAAAGAGTAACGGAATGTAAGGAATGCAAGAGAAAGCAAGGCAAGGCAAGAGTAACGGAAGGAACGGCACGGCAAGGGGAAACAAGGCTAAGGCACGACAACGCAAGGCTAGGCAAAGCACGGCAAGGCAAGGAAAGGGTAACGCAAGGCAAGGCACGGTGAGGCATGGCAAGGCTAATGCACGACAACGCACGGCTAGGCAAAGCAAGGCAAGGGAAGGAGAGGGTAACGCAAGGCCAGGCACGGTCACTCGAGGGAAGGCTAATGCACGACAACGCAAGGCTTAGCAGTGCACGGCTAGGCAAGGAAAGCGTAACATAAGGAAAGGAAGGCAAGGCAAAGCAAGGCAAGGGAAGGAGAGGGTAACGCAAGGCAAGGCACGGTCAAGCGAGGCAAGGCTAAGGCACGACAACGCAAGGCTAGGCAATGCACGGCAAGGCAAGGAAAGGGTAACGCAAGGCAAGGCAGGGTCAGGCGAGACAAGGCTAAGGCACGACAACGCAAGGCTAGGCAATGCACGGCAAGGCAAGAAAAGGGTAACGCAAGGGAAGGCACGGTGAGGAAAGGCAAGGCTAATGCACAACAACGCACGTCTAGGCAATGCACGGCAAGGCAAGGAAAGGGTAACGCAAGGGAAGTCACGGTCAGGCGAGGCAAGGCTAAGGCACGACAACGCAAGGCTAGGCAATGAACGGCAAGGCAAGGAAAGAGTAACGGAATGTAAGGAATGCAAGGGAAAGCAAGGCAAGGCAAGAGTAACAGAAGGAACGGCACGGCAAGGGGAAACAAGGCTAAGGCACGACAACGCAAGCTAGGGAATGCACGGCAAGGCAAGGAAAGGGTAACGTAAGGCAAGGCACTGTGAGGCAAGGCAAGGCTAATGCACAACAACGCACGGCTAGGCAATGGATGGCAAGGCAAGGAAAGGGTAACGCAAGGGAAGTCACGGTCAGGCGAGGCATGGCTACGGCACGACAACGCAAGGCTAGGCAATGCACGGCATGGAAAGGAAAGAGTAACGGAATGTAAGGAATGCAAGAGAAAGCAAGGCAAGGCAAGAGTAACGGAAGGAACGGCACGGCAAGGGGAAACAAGGCTAAGGCACGACAACGCAAGGCTAGGCAAAGCACGGCAAGGCAAGGAAAGGGTAACGCAAGGCAAGGCACGGTGAGGCATGGCAAGGCTAATGCACGACAACGCACGGCTAGGCAAAGCAAGGCAAGGGAAGGAGAGGGTAACGCAAGGCCAGGCACGGTCACTCGAGGGAAGGCTAATGCACGACAACGCAAGGCTTAGCAGTGCACGGCTAGGCAAGGAAAGCGTAACATAAGGAAAGGAAGGCAAGGCAAACAAGGCAAGGGAAGGAGAGGGTAACGCAAGGCAAGGCACGGTCAAGCGAGGCAAGGCTAAGGCACGACAACGCAAGGCTAGGCAATGCACGGCAAGGCAAGGAAAGGGTAACGCAAGGCAAGGCAGGGTCAGGCGAGACAAGGCTAAGGCACGACAACGCAAGGCTAGGCAATGCACGGCAAGGCAAGGAAAGGGTAACGCAAGGGAAGGCACGGTGAGGAAAGGCAAGGCTAATGCACAACAACGCACGTCTAGGCAATGCACGGCAAGGCAAGGAAAGGGTAACGCAAGGGAAGTCACGGTCAGGCGAGGCAAGGCTAAGGCACGACAACGCAAGGCTAGGCAATGCACGGCAAGGCAAGGAAAGAGTAACGGAATGTAAGGAATGCAAGGGAAAGCAAGGCAAGGCAAGAGTAACAGAAGGAACGGCACGGCAAGGGGAAACAAGGCTAAGGCACGACAACGCAAGCTAGGCAATGCACGGCAAGGCAAGGAAAGGGTAACGCAAGGCAAGGCACGGTCAGGAAATGCAAGGCTAATGCACGACAACGGAAGGCTAGGCAATGCACGGCAAGGCAAGGAAAGAGTAACGGAATGTAAGGAATGCAAGGGAAAGCAAGGCAAGGCAAGAGTAACGGAAGGAACGGCACGGCAAGGGGAAACAAGGCTAAGGCACGACAACGCAAGGCTTAGAAGGGCACGGCTAGGCAACGAAAGCGTAACAGAAGGAAAGGAAGGCAAGGCAAAGCAATGCAAGGCAAGTGAAACAAAAGGCACGGCACGGTAAGGGGATAAAAGGGTATGGCACGACAACGCAAGCTAGGCAATGCACGGCAAGGCAAGGAAAGGGTAACGCAAGGCAAGGCACGGTCAGAGAAGGCAAGGCTAATGCACGACAACGCAAGGCTAGGCAGTGCACGGCTAGGCAAGGAAAGAGTAACGGAAGGATAGGAAGGCAAGGCAAAGCAAGGCAAGGGAAGTGTAACAAATGGCACGGCACGGCAAGGGGAAACAAGGTAAGGCACGACAACGCAAGCTAGGCAATGCACGGCAAGGCAAGGAAAGCGTAACGTAAGGCAAGGAACGGTGAGGCAAGGCAAGGCTAATGCACAACAACGCACGGCTAGGCAATGGACGGCAAGGCAAGGAAAGGGTAACGCAAGGGAAGTCACGGTCAGGCGAGGCAAGGCTACGGCACGACAACTCAAGGCTAGGCAATGCACGGATGGTAAGCAAAGAGTAACGGAAGGCAAGGAAGGCAAGGGAAAGCAAGGCAAGTCAAGAGTAAGGGAAGGAACGGCACGGCAAGGGGAAACAAGGCTAAGGCACGACAACGCAAGCTGGGCAAAGCACGGCAAGGCAAGGAAAGGGTAACGCAAGGCAAGGCACGGTCAGGCAAGGCCATGCTAATGCACGACAACGCAAGGCTAGGCAGTGCACGGCTAGGCAAGGAACGAGTAACGGAAGGAATGGAGGGCAAGGCAAAGCAAGGCAAGGCAAGTGTAACAAAAGGCACGGCACGGCAAGGGGAAACAAGGCTAAGGCACGACAACGCAAGCTAGGAAATGCACGGCAAGGCAAGGAAAGGGTAACGCAAGGCAAGGCAGGGTCAGGCGAGACAAGGCTAAGGCACGACAACGCAAGGCTAGGCAATGCACGGCAAGGCAAGTTAAGGGTAACGCAAGGGAAGGCATGGTGAGGAAAGGCAAGGCTAATGCACAACAACGCACGTCTAGGCAATGCACGGCAAGGCAAGGAAAGGGTAACGCAAGGGAAGTCACGGTCAGGCGAGGCAAGGCTAAGGCACGACAACGCAAGGCTAGGCAATGCACGGCAAGGCAAGGAAAGTAACGGAATGTAAGGAATGCAAGGGAAAGCAAAGCAAGGCAAGAGTAACAGAAGGAACTGCACGGCAAGGGGAAACAAGGCTAAGGTACGACAACGCAAGCTAGGCAATGCACGGAAAGGCAAGGAAAGGGTAACGCAAGGCAAGGCACGGTCAGGAAATGCAAGGCTAATGCACGACAACGGAAGGCTAGGCAATGCACGGCAAGGCAAGGAAAGAGTAACGGAATGTAAGGAATGCAAGGCAAAGCAAGGCAAGGCAAGAGTAACGGAAGGAACGGCACGGCAAGGAGAAACAAGGCTAAGGCGCGACAACGCAAGGCTAGGCAAAGCACGGCAAGACAAGGAAAGGGTAACGCAAGGCAAGGCACGGTGAGGCAAGGGAAGGCTAATGCACGACAACGCACGGCTAGGCAAAGCAAGGCAAGGGAAGGAGAGGGTAACGCAAGGCAAGGCACGGTCAAGCGAGGCAAGGCTAAGGCACGACAACGGAAGGCTAGGCAATGCACGGAAGGTAAGGAAAGAGTAACGGAAAGCAAGGAAGGCAAGGGAAAGCAAGGCAAGTTAAGAGTAAGGGAAGGAACGGCACGGCAAGGGGAAACAAGGCTAAGGCACGACAACGCAAGCTAGGCAATGCACGGCAAGGCAAGGAAAGGGTAACGCAAGGCAAGGCAGGCTCAGTCGAGGCAAGTCTAATGCACGACAACGCAAGGCTTGGCAGTGCACGGCTAGGCAAGAACGAGTAACAGAAGGAAAGGAACGCAAGGCAAAGCAATGCAAGGCAAGTGAAACAAAAGGCACGGCACGGCAAGGGGAAACAAGGGTAAGGCACGACAACGCAAGCTAGGCAATGCACGGCAAGGCAAGGAAAGGGTAACGCAAGGCAAGGCACGGTGAGGCAAGGCAAGGCTAATGCACAACAACGCACGGCTAGGCAATGCACGGCAAGGCAAGGAAAGGGTAACGCAAGTGAAGTCACGGTCAGGCGAGGCAAGGCTAAGGCACGACAACGCAAGGCTAGGCAATGCAGGTAAGGCAAGCAAGGAGTAACGGAACGGAAGGAAGGCAAAGGAAAGCAAGGCAAGGCAAGGTTAACGGAAGGAACGGCTCGGCAAGGGGAAACAAGGCTAAGGCACGGCTACGCACGGCTAGGCAATGCACGGCCAGGCAAGGAAAGGGTAACGAAAGGCAAGGCACGGTGAGGCAAGTCAAGGTTAAGGCACGAAAACGCAAGGCTAGGCAGTGCACGGAAGGCAAGCAAAGAGTAACGGAAGGCAAGGAAGGCAAGGGAAAGCAAGGCAAGTTAAGGGTAAGGGATGGAACGGCACGGCAAGGGGAAACAGGGCTAAGGCATGACAACGCAAGCTAGGCTATGCACGGCAAGGCAAGGAAAGGGTAACGCAAGGCAAGGCACGGTCAGGCAAGGCAAGGCTAATGCACGACAACGCAAGGCTAGGCAATGCACGGCAAGGCAAGGAAAGGGTAACGCAAGGCAAGGCTCTGTCAGGCGAGGCAAGGCTAAGGCACGACAACGCAAGGCTAGGCAATGCACGGAAGGTAAGCAAAGAGTATCGGAAGGCAAGGAAGGCAAGGGAAAGCAAGGCAAGTTAAGGGTAAGGTAAGGAACGGCACTGCAAGGGGAAACAAGGCTAAGGCACGACAACGCAAGCTAGGCAATGCACGGCAAGGCAAGGAAAGAGTAACGCAAGGCAAGGCACGGTCAGGAAATGCAAGGCTAATGCACGACAACGGAAGGCTAGGCAATGCACGGCAAGGCAAGGAAAGAGTAACGGAATGTAAGGAATGCAAGGGAAAGCAAGGCAAGGCAAGAGTAACGGAAGGAACGGCACGGCAAGGGGAAACAAGGCTAAGGCACGACAACGCAAGGCTAGGCAAAGCACGGCAAGGCAAGGAAAGGGTAACGCAAGGCAAGGCACGGTGAGGCAAGGCAAGGCTAATGCACGACAACGCACGGCTAGGCAAAGCAAGGCAAGGGAAGGAGAGGGTAACGCAAGGCCAGGCAGGGTCAGTCGAGGGAAGGCTAATGCACGACAACGCAAGGCTTGGCAGTGCACGGCTAGGCAAGGAAAGCGTAACAGAAGGAAAGGAAGGCAAGGCAAAGCAATGCAAGGCAAGTGAAACAAAAGGCACGGCACGGCAAGGGGAAACAAGGCTAAGGCACGACAACGCAAGCTAGGCAATGCACGGCAAGGCAAGGAAAGGGTAACGCAAGGCAAAGCACGGTCAGTCAAGGCAAGGCTAATGCACGACATCGCAAGGCTTGGCAGTGCACGGCTAGGCAAGGAAAGCGTAACAGAAGGAAAGGAAGGAAAGGCAAAGCAATGCAAGGCAAGTGAAACAAAAGGCACGGCACGGCAAGGGGAAAAAAGGGTAAGGCACGACAACGCAAGCTAGGCAAAGCACGGCAAGGCAAGGAAAGGGTAACGCAAGGCAAGGCACGGTGAGGCATGGCAAGGCTAATGCACGACAATGCACGGCTAGGCAAAGCAAGGCAAGGGAAGGAGAGGGTAACGCAAGGCCAGGCACGGTCAGTCGAGGGAAGGCTAATGCACGACAACGCAAGGCTTAGCAGTGCACGGCTAGGCAAGGAAAGCGTAACATAAGGAAAGGAAGGCAAGGCAAAGCAATGCAAGGCAAGTGAAACAAAAGGCACGACACGGCAAGGGGAAACAAGGTTAAGGCACGACAACGCAAGCTAGGCAATGCACGGCAAGGCAAGGAAAGTGTAACGCAAGGCAAGGCAGGGTCAGGCAAGACAAGGCTAAGGCACGACAACGCAAGGCTAGGCAATGCACGGCAAGGCAAGGAAAGGGTAACGCAAGGGAAGGCACGGTGAGGAAAGGCAAGGCTAATGCACAACAACGCACGTCTAGGCAATGGACGGCAAGGCAAGGAAAGGGTAACGCAAGGGAAGTCCCGGTCAGGCGAGGCAAGGCTACGGCACGACAACGCAAGGCTAGGCAGTGCACGGCTAGGCAAGGAACGAGTAACGGAAGGAATGGAAGGCAAGGCAAAGCAAGGCAAGGCAAGTGTAACAAAAGGCACGGCACGGCAAGGGGAAACAAGGCTAAGGCACGACAACGCAAGCTAGGCAATGCACGGCAAGGCAAGGAAAGGGTAACGCAAGGGAAGGCACGTTGAGGAAAGGCAAGGCTAATGCACAACAACGCACGTCTAGGCAATGCACGGCAAGGCAAGGAAAGGGTAACGCAAGGGAAGTCACGGTCAGGCGAGGCAAGGCTAAGGCACGACAACGCAAGGCTAGGCAATGCACGGCAAGGCAAGGAAAGAGTAACGGAATGTAAGGAATGCAAGGGAAAGCAAGGCAAGGCAAGAGTAACAGAAGGAACGGCATGGCAAGGGGAAACAAGGCTAAGGCACGACAACGCAAGCTAGGCAATGCACGGCAAGGCAAGGAAAGGGTAACGCAAGGCAAGGCACGGTCAGGAAATGCAAGGCTAATGCACGACAACGGAAGGCTAGGCAATGCACGGCAAGGCAAGGAAAGAGTAACGGAATGTAAGGAATGCAAGAGAAAGCAAGGCAAGGCAAGAGTAACGGAAGGAACGGCACGGCAAGGGGAAACAAGGCTAAGGCACGACAAGGCAAGGCTAGGCAAAGCACGGCAAGGCAAGGAAAGGGTAACGCAAGGCAAGGCACGGTGTGGCATGGCAAGGCTAATGCACGACAACGCACGGCTAGGCAAAGCAAGGCAAGGGAAGGAGAGGGTAACGCAAGGCCAGGCACGGTCACTCGAGGGAAGGCTAATGCACGACAACGCAAGGCTTAGCAGTGCACGGCTAGGCAAGGAAAGCGTAACAGATGGAAAGGAATGCAAGGCAAAGCAATGCAAGGCAAGTGAAAAAAAAGGCAAGGCACGGCAAGGGGAAACAAGGCTAAGGCACGACAACGCAAGCTAGGCAATGCACGGCAAGGCAAGGAAAGGGTAACGCAAGGCAAGGCAGGGTCAGGCGAGACAAGGCTAAAGCACGACAACGCAAGGCTAGGCAATGCACGGCAAGGCAAGGAAAGGGTAACGCAAGGGAAGGCACGGTGAGGAAAGGCAAGGCTAATGCACAACAACGCACGTCTAGGCAATGCACGGCAAGGCAAGGAAAGGGTAACGCAAGGGAAGTCACGGTCAGGCGAGGCAAGGCTAAGGCACGACAACGCAAGGCTAGGCAATGCACGGCAAGGCAAGGAAAGAGTAACGGAATGTAAGGAATGCAAGGGAAAGCAAGGCAAGGCAAGAGTAACAGAAGGAACGGCACGGCAAGGGGAAACAAGGCTAAGGCACGACAACGCAAGGCTTAGCAGTGCCCGGCTAGGCAACGAAAGCGTAACAGAAGGAAAGGAAGGCAAGGCAAAGCAATGCAAGGCAAGTGAAACAAAAGGCACGGCACGGCAAGGGGAAAAAAGGGTAAGGCACGACAACGCAAGCTAGGCAATGCACGGCAAGGCAAGGAAAGGGTAACGCAAGGGAAGTCACGGTCAGGCGAGGCAAGGCTAAGGCACGACAACGCAAGGCTAGGCAATGAACGGCAAGGCAAGGAAAGAGTAACGGAATGTAAGGAATGCAAGGGAAAGCAAGGCAAGGCAAGAGTAACAGAAGGAACGGCACGGCAAGGGGAAACAAGGCTAAGGCACGACAACGCAAGCTAGGGAATGCACGGCAAGGCAAGGAAAGGGTAACGTAAGGCAAGGCACTGTGAGGCAAGGCAAGGCTAATGCACAACAACGCAGGCTAGGCAATGGATGGCAAGGCAAGGAAAGGGTAACGCAAGGGAAGTCACGGTCAGGCGAGGCATGGCTACGGCACGACAACGCAAGGCTAGGCAATGCACGGCAAGGCAAGGAAAGAGTAACGGAATGTAAGGAATGCAAGAGAAAGCAAGGCAAGGCAAGAGTAACGGAAGGAAAGGCACGGCAAGGGGAAACAAGGCTAAGGCACGACAACGCAAGGCTAAGCAAAGCACGGCAAGGCAAGGAAAGGGTAACGCAAGGCAAGGCACGGTGAGGCATGGCAAGGCTAATGCACAACAACGCACGGCTAGGCAAAGCAAGGCAAGGGAAGGAGAGGGTAACGCAAGGCCAGGCACGGTCACTCGAGGGAAGGCTAATGCACGACAACGCAAGGCTTAGCAGTGCACGGCTAGGCAAGGAAAGCGTAACATAAGGAAAGGAAGGCAAGGCAAAGCAAGGCAAGGGAAGGAGAGGGTAACGCAAGGCAAGGCACGGTCAAGCGAGGCAAGGCTAAGGCACGACAACGCAAGGCTAGGCAATGCACGGCAAGGCAAGGAAAGGGTAACGCAAGGCAAGGCAGGGTCAGGCGAGACAAGGCTAAGGCACGACAACGCAAGGCTAGGCAATGCACGGCAAGGCAAGGAAAGGGTAACGCAAGGGAAGGCACGGTGAGGAAAGGCAAGGCTAATGCACAACAACGCACGTCTAGGCAATGCACGGCAAGGCAAGGAAAGGGTAACGCAAGGGAAGTCACGGTCAGGCGAGGCAAGGCTAAGGCACGACAACGCAAGGCTAGGCAATGAACGGCAAGGCAAGGAAAGAGTAACGGAATGTAAGGAATGCAAGGGAAAGCAAGGCAAGGCAAGAGTAACAGAAGGAACGGCACGGCAAGGGGAAACAAGGCTAAGGCACGACAACGCAAGCTAGGGAATGCACGGCAAGGCAAGGAAAGGGTAACGTAAGGCAAGGCACTGTGAGGCAAGGCAAGGCTAATGCACAACAACTCACGGCTAGGCAATGGATGGCAAGGCAAGGAAAGGGTAACGCAAGGGAAGTCACGGTCAGGCGAGGCATGGCTACGGCACGACAACGCAAGGCTAGGCAATGCACGGCAAGGCAAGGAAAGAGTAACGGAATGTAAGGAATGCAAGAGAAAGCAAGGCAAGGCAAGAGTAACGGAAGGAACGGCACGGCAAGGGGAAACAAGGCTAAGGCACGACAACGCAAGGCTAGGCAAAGCACGGCAAGGCAAGGAAAGGGTAACGCAAGGCAAGGCACGGTGAGGCATGGCAAGGCTAATGCACGACAACGCACGGCTAGGCAAAGCAAGGCAAGGGAAGGAGAGGGTAACGCAAGGCCAGGCACGGTCACTCGAGGGAAGGCTAATGCACGACAACGCAAGGATTAGCAGTGCACGGCTAGGCAAGGAAAGCGTAACATAAGGAAAGGAAGGCAAGGCAAAGCAAGGCAAGGGAAGGAGAGGGTAACGCAAGGCAAGGCACGGTCAAGCGGGCAAGGCTAAGGCACGACAACGCAAGGCTAGGCAATGCACGGCAAGGCAAGGAAAGAGTAACGGAATGTAAGGAAAGCAAGGGAAAGCAAGGCAAGGCAAGAGTAACAGAAGGAACGGCACGGCAAGGGGAAACAAGGCTAAGGCACGACAACGCAAGCTAGGCAATGCACGGCAAGGCAAGGAAAGGGTAACGCAAGGCAAGGCAGGGTCATGCGAGACAAGGCTAAGGCACGACAACGCAAGGCTAGGCAATGCACGGCAAGGCATTTTAAGGGTAACGCAAGGGAAGGCACGGTGAAGAAAGGCAAGGCTAATGCACAACAACGCACGTCTAGGCAATGCACGGCAAGGCAAGGAAAGGGTAACACAAGGGAAGTCACGGTCAGGCGAGGCAAGGCTAAGGCACGACAACGCAAGGCTAGGCAATGCACGGCAAGGCAAGGAAAGAGTAACAGAAGGAAAGGAAGGCAAGGCAAAGCAATGCAAGGCAAGTGAAACAAAAGGCACGGCACGGCAAGGGGAAACAAGGATAAGGCACGACAATGCAAGCTAGGCAATGCACGGCAAGGCAAGGAAAGTGTAACGCAAGGCAAGGCACGGTCAGTCGAGGCAAGGCTAATGCACGACAACGCAAGGCTTGGCAGTGCACGGCTAGGGAAGGAAAGCGTAACAGAAGGAAAGGAAGGCAAGGCAAAGCAATGCAAGGCAAGTGAAACAAAAGGCACGGCACGGCAAGGGGAAAAAAGGGTAAGGCAAGACAACGCAAGCTAGGCAATGCACGGCAAGGCAAGGAAAGGGTAACGTAAGGGAAGGCACGGTGAGGCAAGGCAAGGCTAATGCACAACAACGCACGGCTAGGCAATGGACGGCAAGGCAAGGAAAGGGTAACGCAAGGGAAGTCACGGTCAGGCGAGGCATGGCTACGGCACGACAACGCAAGGCTAGGCAATGCACGGATGGTAAGCAAAGAGTAACGGAAGGCAAGGAAGGCAAGGGAATGCAAGGCAAGTGAAGAGTAAGGGAAGGAACGGCAGGGCAAGGGGAAACAAGGCTAAGGCACGACAACGCAAGCTGGGCAAAGCACGGTAAGGCAAGGAAAGGGTAACGCAAGGCAAGGCACGGTCAGGCAAGGCAAGGCTAATGCACGACAACGCACGGCTAGGCAAAGCAAGGCAAGGGAAGGAGAGGGTAACGCAAGGCAAGGCACGGTCAAGCGAGGCAAGGCTAAGGCACGACAACGCAAGGCTAGGCAATGCACGGCAATGCAAGGA
This sequence comes from Macrotis lagotis, assembly GCF_037893015.1. NCBI lineage: Eukaryota > Metazoa > Chordata > Mammalia > Peramelemorphia > Peramelidae > Macrotis > Macrotis lagotis. The sequence goes on from NW_027421923.1 coordinate 192,590, forward strand.
AAGGGTAACGCAAGGGAAGGCACGGTGAGGAAAGGCAAGGCTAATGCACAACAACGCACGTCTAGGCAATGCACGGCAAGGCAAGGAAAGGGTAACGCAAGGGAAGTCACGGTCAGGCGAGGCAAGGCTAAGGCACGACAACGCAAGGCTAGGCAATGCACGGCAAGGCAAGGAAAGAGTAACGGAATGTAAGGAATGCAAGGGAAAGCAAGGCAAGGCAAGAGTAACAGAAGGAACGGCACGGCAAGGGGAAACAAGGCTAAGGCACGACAACGCAAGCTAGGGAATGCACGGCAAGGCAAGGAAAGGGTAACGTAAGGCAAGGCACTGTGAGGCAAGGCAAGGCTAATGCACAACAACGCACGGCTAGGCAATGGACGGCAAGGCAAGGAAAGGGTAACGCAAGGGAAGTCACGGTCAGGCGAGGCAAGGCTACGGCACGACAACGCAAGGCTAGGCAGTGCACGGCTAGGCAATGAACGAGTAACGGAAGGAATGGAAGGCAAGGCAAAGCAAGGCAAGGCAAGTGTAACAAAAGGCACGGCACGGCAAGGGGAAACAAGGCTAAGGCACGACAACGCAAGCTAGGCAATGCACGGCAAGGCAAGGAAAGGGTAACGCAAGGGAAGGCACGTTGAGGAAAGGCAAGGCTAATGCACAACAACGCACGTCTAGGCAATGCACGGCAAGGCAAGGAAAGGGTAACGCAAGGGAAGTCACTGTCAGGCGAGGCAAGGCTAAGGCACGACAACGCAAGGCTAGGCAATGCACGGCAAGGGAAGGAAAGAGTAACGGAATGTAAGGAATGCAAGGGAAAGCAAGGCAAGGCAAGAGTAACAGAAGGAACGGCATGGCAAGGGGAAACAAGGCTAAGGCACGACAACGCAAGCTAGGCAATGCACGGCAAGGCAAGGAAAGGGTAACGCAAGGCAAGGCACGGTCAGGAAATGCAAGGCTAATGCACGACAACGGAAGGCTAGGCAATGCACGGCAAGGCAAGGAAAGAGTAACGGAATGTAAGGAATGCAAGAGAAAGCAAGGCAAGGCAAGAGTAACGGAAGGAACGGCACGGCAAGGGGAAACAAGGCTAAGGCACGACAACGCAAGGCTAGGCAAAGCACGGCAAGGCAAGGAAAGGGTAACGCAAGGCAAGGCACGGTGAGGCATGGCAAGGCTAATGCACGACAACGCACGGCTAGGCAAAGCAAGGCAAGGGAAGGAGAGGGTAACGCAAGGCCAGGCACGGTCACTCGAGGGAAGGCTAATGCACGACAACGCAAGGCTTAGCAGTGCACGGCTAGGCAAGGAAAGCGTAACAGAAGGAAAGGAAGGCAAGGCAAAGCAATGCAAGGCAAGTGAAACAAAAGGCAAGGCACGGCAAGGGGAAACAAGGCTAAGGCACGACAACGCAAGCTAGGCAATGCACGGCAAGGCAAGGAAAGGGTAACGCAAGGCAAGGCAGGGTCGGGCGAGACAAGGCTAAGGCACGACAACGCAAGGCTAGGCAATGCACGGCAAGGCAAGGAAAGGGTAACGCAAGGGAAGGCACGGTGAGGAAAGGCAAGGCTAATGCACAACAACGCACGTCTAGGCAATGCACGGCAAGGCAAGGAAAGGGTAACGCAAGGGAAGTCACGGTCAGGCGAGGCAAGGCTAAGGCACGACAACGCAAGGCTAGGCAATGCACGGCAGGGCAAGGAAAGAGTAACGGAATGTAAGGAATGCAAGGGAAAGCAAGGCAAGGCAAGAGTAACAGAAGGAACGGCACGGCAAGGGGAAACAAGGCTAAGGCACGACAACGCAAGCTAGGCAATGCACGGCAAGGCAAGGAAAGGGTAACGCAAGGCAAGGCACGGTCAGGAAATGCAAGGCTAATGCACGACAACGGAAGGCTAGGCAATGCACGGCAAGGCAAGGAAAGAGTAACGGAATGTAAAGAATGCAAGGGAAAGCAAGGCAAGGCAAGAGTAACGGAAGGAACGGCACGGCAAGGGGAAACAAGGCTAAGGCACGACAACGCAAGGCTTAGCAGTGCACGGCTAGGCAACGAAAGCGTAACAGAAGGAAAGGAAGGCAAGGCAAAGCAATGCAAGGCAAGTGAAACAAAAGGCACGGCACGGTAAGGGGATAAAAGGGTATGGCACGACAACGCAAGCTAGGCAATGCACGGCAAGGCAAGGAAAGGGTAACGCAAGGCAAGGCACGGTCAGAGAAGGCAAGGCTAATGCACGATAACGCAAGGCTAGGCAATGCACGGTAAGGCAAGGAAAGAGTAACGGAAGGCAAGGAAGGCAAGGGAAAGCAAGGCAAGTCAAGAGTAAGGGAAGGAACGGCACGGCAAGGGGAAACAAGGCTAAGGCACGACAACGCAAGCTGGGCAAAGCACGGCAAGGCAAGGAAAGGGTAACGCAAGGCAAGGCACGGTCAGGCAAGGCAAGGCTAATGCACGACAACGCAAGGCTAGGCAGTGCACGGCTAGGCAAGGAACGAGTAACGGAAGGAATGGAAGGGAAGGCAAAGCAAGGCAAGGCAAGTGTAACAAAAGGCACGGCACGGCAAGGGGAAACAAGGCTAAGGCACGACAACGCAAGCTAGGCAATGCACGGCAAGGCCAGGAAAGGGTAACGCAAGGCAAGGCAGGGTCAGGCGAGACAAGGCTAAGGCACGACAACGCAAGGCTAGGCAATGCACGGCAAGGCAAGTTAAGGGTAACGCAAGGGAAGGCACGGTGAGGAAAGGCAAGGCTAATGCACAACAACGCACGTCTAGGCAATGCACGGCAAGGCAAGGAAAGGGTAACACAAGGGAAGTCACGGTCAGGCGAGGCAAGGCTAAGGCACGACAACGCAAGGCTAGGCAATGCACGGCAAGGCAAGGAAAGAGTAACGGAATGTAAGGAATGCAAGGGAAAGCAAGGCAAGGCAAGAGTAACAGAAGGAACGGCACGGCTAGGGGAAACAAGGCTAAGGTACGACAACGCAAGCTAGGCAATGCATGGAAAGGCAAGGAAAGGGTAACGCAAGGCAAGGCACGGTCAGGAAATGCAAGGCTAATGCACGACAACGGAAGGCTAGGCAATGCACGGCAAGGCAAGGAAAGAGTAAAGGAATGTAAGGAATGCAAGGGAAAGCAAGGCAAGGCAAGAGTAACGGAAGGAACGGCACGGCAAGGGGAAACAGGGCTAAGGCACGACAACGCAAGGCTAGGCAAAGCACGGCAAGGCAAGGAAAGGGTAACTCAAGGCAAAGCACGGTGAGGCATGGCAAGGCTAATGCACGACAACGCACGGCTAGGCAAAGCAAGGCAAGGGAAGGAGAGGGTAACGCAAGGCCAGGCACGGTCAGTCGAAGGAAGGCTAATGCAGGACAACGCAAGGCTTAGCAGTGCACGGCTAGGTAAGGAAAGCGTAACAGAAGGAAAGGAAGGCAAGGCAAAGCAATGCAAGGCAAGTGAAACAAAAGGCACGGCACGGCAAGGGGAAACAAGGATAAGGCACGACAACGCAAGCTAGGCAATGCACGGCAAGGCAAGGAAAGGGTAACGTAAGGGAAGGCACGGTGAGGCAAGGCAAGGCTAATGCACAACAACGCACGGCTAGGCAATAGACGGCAAGGCAAGGAAAGGGTAACGCAAGGGAAGTCACGGTCAGGCGAGGCATGGCTACGGCACGACAACGCAAGGCTAGGCAATGCACGGATGGTAAGCAAAGAGTAACGGAAGGCAAGGAAGGCAAGGGAATGCAAGGCAAGTGAAGAGTAAGGGAAGGAACGGCAGGGCAAGGGGAAACAAGGCTAAGGCACGACAACGCAAGCTGGGCAAAGCACGGCAAGGCAAGGAAAGGGTAACGCAAGGCAAGGCACGGTCAGGCAAGGCAAGGTTAATGCACGACAACGCAAGGCTAGGCAGTGCACGGCTAGGCAAGGAACGAGTAACGGAAGGAATGGAAGGCAAGGCAAAGCAAGGCAAGGCAAGTGTAACAAAAGGCACGGCACGGCAAGGGGAAACAAGGCTAAGGCACGACAACGCAAGCTAGGCAATGCACGGCAAGGTAAGGAAAGGGTAACGCAAGGCAAGGCAGGGTCAGGCGAGACAAAGCTAAGGCACGACAACGCAAGGCTAGGCAATGCACGGCAAGGCAAGGAAAGGGTAACGCAAGGCAAGGCACGGTGAGGAAAGGCACGGCTAATGCACAACAACGCACGTCTAGGCAATGCACGGCAAGGCAAGGAAAGAGTAACGGAATGTAAGGAATGCAAGGGAAAGCAAGGCAAGGCAAGAGTAACGGAAGGAACCGCAGGGCAAGGGGAAACAAGGCTAAGGCACGACAACGCAAGGCTAGGCAAAGCACGGCAAGGCAAGGAAAGGGTAACGCAAGGCAAGGCACGGTGAGGCAAGGCAAGGCTAATGCACGACAACGCACGGCTAGGCAAAGCAAGGCAAGGGAAGGAGAGGGTAACGCAAGGGAAGTCACGGTCAGGCGAGGCAAGGCTAAGGCACGACAACGCAAGGCTAGGCAATGCACGGCAAGGCAAGGAAAGGGTAACGGAATGTAAGGAAGGAATGCAAGGGAAAGCAAGGCAAGGCAAGAGTAACAGAAGGAACGGCACGGCAAGGGGAAACAAGGCTAAGGCACGACAACGCAAGCTAGGGAATGCACGGCAAGGCAAGGAAAGGGTAACGTAAGGCAAGGCACTGTGAGGCAAGGCAAGGCTAATGCACAACAACGCACGGCTAGGCAATGGACGGCAAGGCAAGGAAAGGGTAACGCAAGGGAAGTCACGGTCAGGCGAGGCAAGGCTACGGCACGACAACGCAAGGCTAGGCAATGCACGGATGGTAAGCAAAGAGTAACGGAAGGCAAGGAAGGCAAGGGAAAGCAAGGCAAGGCAAGAGTAAGGGAAGGAACGGCACGGCAAGGGGAAACAAGGCTAAGGCACGACAACGCAAGCTGGGCAAAGCACGGCAAGGCAAGGAAAGGGTAACGTAAGGCAAGGCACGGTCAGGCAAGGCAAGGCTAATGCACGACAACGCAAGGCTAGGCAGTGCACGGCTAGGCAAGGAACGAGTAACGGAAGGAATGGAAGGCAAGGCAAAGCAAGGCAAGGCAAGTGTAACAAAAGGCACGGCACGGCAAGGGGAAACAAGGCTAAGGCACGACAACGCAAGCTAGGCAATGCACGGCAAGGCAAGGAAAGGGTAACGCAAGGCAAGGCAGGGTCAGGCGAGACAAGGCTAAGGCACGACAACGCAAGGCTAGGCAATGCACGGCAAGGCAAGGAAAGGGTAACGCAAGGGAAGGCACGTTGAGGAAAGGCAAGGCTAATGCACAACAACGCACGTCTAGGCAATGCACGGCAAGGCAAGGAAAGGGTAACGCAAGGGAAGTCACGGTCAGTCGAGGCAAGGCTAAGGCAAGACAACGCAAGGCTAGGCAATGCACGGCAAGGCAAGGAAAGAGTAACGGAATGCAAGGAATGCAAGGGAAAGCAAGGCAAGGCAAGAGTAACAGAAGGAACGGCACGGCAAGGGGAAACAAGGCTAAGGAACGACAACGCAAGCTAGGCAATGCACGGCAAGGCAAGGAAAGGGTAACGCAAGGCAAGGCACGGTCAGGAAATGCAAGGCTAATGCACGACAACGGAAGGCTAGGCAATGCACGGCAAGGCAAGGAAAGAGTAACGGAATGTAAGGAATGCAAGAGAAAGCAAGGCAAGGCAAGAGTAACGGAAGGAACGGCACGGCAAGGGGAAACAAGGCTAAGGCACGACAACGCAAGGCTAGGCAAAGCACGGCAAGGCAAGGAAAGGGTAACGCAAGGCAAGGCACGGTGAGGCATGGCAAGGCTAATGCACGACAACGCACGGCTAGGCAAAGCAAGGCAAGGGAAGGAGAGGGTAACGCAAGGCGAGGCACGGTCACTCGAGGGAAGGCTAATGCACGACAACGCAAGGCTTAGCAGTGCACGGCTAGGCAAGGAAAGCGTAACAGAAGGAAAGGAAGGCAAGGCAAAGCAATGCAAGGCAAGTGAAACAAAAGGCAAGGCACGGCAAGGGGAAACAAGGCTAAGGCACGACAACGCAAGCTAGGCAATGAACGGCACGGCAAGGAAAGGGTAACGCAAGGCAAGGCAGGGTCAGGCGAGACAAGGCTAAGGCACGACAACGCAAGGCTAGGCAATGCACGGCAAGGCAAGGAAAGGGTAACGCAAGGGAAGGCACGGTGAGGAAAGGCAAGGCTAATGCACAACAACGCATGTCTAGGCAATGCACGGGAAGGCAAGGAAAGGGTAACGCAAGGGAAGTCACGGTCAGGCGAGGCAAGGCTAAGGCACGACAACGCAAGGCTAGGCAATGCACGGCAAGGCAAGGAAAGAGTAACGGAATGTAAGGAATGCAAGGGAAAGCAAGGCAAGGCAAGAGTAACAGAAGGAACGGCACGGCAAGGGGAAACAAGGCTAAGGCACGACAACGCAAGCTAGGCAATGCACGGCAAGGCAAGGAAAGGGTAACGCAAGGCAAGGCACGGTCAGGAAATGCAAGGCTAATGCACGACAACGGAAGGCTAGGCAATGCACGGCAAGGCAAGGAAAGAGTAACGGAATGTAAGGAATGCAAGGGAAAGCAAGGCAAGGCAAGAGTAACGGAAGGAACGGCACGGCAAGGGGAAACAAGGCTAAGGCACGACAACGCAAGGCTTAGCAGTGCACGGCTAGGCAACGAAAGCGTAACAGAAGGAAAGGAAGGCAAGGCAAAGCAATGCAAGGCAAGTGAAACAAAAGGCACGGCACGGTAAGGGGATAAAAGGTTATGGCACGACATCGCAAGCTAGGCAATGCACGGCAAGGCAAGGAAAGGGTAACGCAAGGCAAGGCACGATCAGGCGAGGCAAGGCTAATGCACGACAACGCAAGGCTAGGCAGTGCACGGCTAGGCAAGGAAAGAGTAACGGAAGGATAGGAAGGCGAGGCAAAGCAAGGCAAGGGAAGTGTAACTAACGGCACGGCACGGCAAGGGGAAACAAGGTAAGGCACGACAACGCAAGCTAGGCAATGCACGGCAAGGCAAGGAAAGGGTAACGCAAGGCAAGGCACGGTCAGTCGAGGCAAGGCTAATGCACGACAACGCAAGGCTTGGCAGTGCAAGGCTAGGCAAGGAAAGAGTAACAGAAGGAAAGGAAGACAAGGCAAAGCAATGCAAGGCAAGTGAAACAAAAGGCACGGCACGGCAAGGAGAAACAAGGGTAAGGCACGACAACGCAAGCTAGGCAATGCACGGCAAGGCAAGGAAAGGGTAACGTAAGGCAAGGCACGGTGAGGCAAGGCAAGGCTAATGCACAACAACGCACGGCTAGGCAATGGACGGCAAGGCAAGGAAAGGGTAACGCAAGGGAAGTCACGGTCAGGCGAGGCAAGGCTACGGCACGACAACTCAAGGCTAGGCAATGCACGGATGGTAATCAAAGAGTAACGGAAGGCAAGGAAGGCAAGGGAAAGCAAGGCAAGTCAAGAGTAAGGGAAGGAACGGCACGGCAAGGGGAAACAAGGCTAAGGCACGACAACGCAAGCTGGGCAAAGCACGGCAAGGCAAGGAAAGGGTAACGCAAGGCAAGGCACGGTCAGGCAAGGCAAGGCTAATGCACGACAACGCAAGGCTAGGCAGTGCACGGCTAGGCAAGGAACGAGTAACGGAAGCAATGGAAGGCAAGGCAAAGCAAGGCAAGGCAAGTGTAACAAAAGGCACGGCACGGCAAGGGGAAACAAGGCTAAGGCACGACAACGCAAGCTAGGCAATGCACGGCAAGGCAAGGAAAGGGTAACGCAAGGCAAGGCAGGGTCAGGCGAGACAAGGCTAAGGCACGACAACGCAAGGCTAGGCAATGCACGGCAAGGCAAGTTAAGGGTAACGCAAGGGAAGGCACGGTGAGGAAAGGCAAGGCTAATGCACAACAACGCACGTCTAGGCAATGCACGGCAAGGCAAGGAAAGGGTAACACAAGGGAAGTCACGGTCAGGCGAGGCAAGGCTAAGGCACGACAACGCAAGGCTAGGCAATGCACGGCAAGGCAAGGAAAGAGTAACGGAATGTAAGGAATGCAAGGGAAAGCAAGGCAAGGCAAGAGTAACAGAAGGAACGGCACGGCTAGGGGAAACAAGGCTAAGGTACGACAACGCAAGCTAGGCAATGCACGGAAAGGCAAGGAAAGGGTAACGCAAGGCAAGGCACGGTCAGGAAATGCAAGGCTAATGCACGACAACGGAAGGCTAGGCAATGCACGGCAAGGCAAGGAAAGAGTAACGGAATGTAAGGAATGCAAGGGATAGCAAGGCAAGGCAAGAGTAACAGAAGGAACGGCACGGCAAGGGGAAACAAGGCTAAGGCACGACAACGCAAGGCTAGGCAAAGCACGGCAAGGCAAGGAAAGGGTAACTCAAGGCAAGGCACGGTGAGGCATGGCAAGGCTAATGCACGACAACGCACGGCTAGGCAAAGCAAGGCAAGGGAAGGAGAGGGTAACGCAAGGCCAGGCACGGTCAGGCAAGGCAAGGTTAATGCACGACAACGCAAGACTAGGCAGTGCACGGCTAGGCAAGGAACGAGTAACGGAAGGAATGGAAGGCAAGGCAAAGCAAGGCAAGGCAAGTGTAACAAAAGGCACGGCACGGCAAGGGGAAACAAGGCTAAGGCACGACAACGCAAGCTAGGCAATGCACGGCAAGGCAAGGAAAGGGTAACGCAAGGCAAGGCAGGGTCAGGCGAGACAAGGCTAAGGCACGACAACGCAAGGCTAGGCAATGCACGGCAAGGTAAGGAAAGGGTAACGCAAGGCAAGGCACGGTGAGGAAAGGCAAGGCTAATGCACAAGAACGCACGTCTAGGCAATGCACGGCAAGGCAAAGAAAGAGTAACGGAATGTAAGGAATGCAAGGGAAAGCAAGGCAAGGCAAGAGTAACGGAAGGAACGGCACGGCAAGGGGAAACAAGGCTAAGGCACGACAACGCAAGGCTAGGCAAAGCACGGCAAGGCAAGGAAAGGGTAACGCAAGGCAAGGCACGGTGAGGCAAGGCAAGGCTAATGCACGACAACGCACGGCTAGGCAAAGCAAGGCAAGGGAAGGAGAGGGTAACGCAAGGCAAGGCACGGTCAAGCGAGGCAAGGCTAAGGCACGACAACGCAAGGCTAGGCAATGCACGGCAAGGCAAGGAAAGGGTAACGCAAGGGAAGGCACGGTGAGGAAAGGCAAGGCTAATGCACAACAACGCACGTCTAGGCAATGCACGGCAAGGCAAGGAAAGGGTAACGCAAGGGAAGTCACGGTCAGGCGAGGCAAGGCTAAGGCACGACAACGCAAGGCTAGGCAATGCACGGCAAGGCAAGGAAAGAGTAACGGAATGTAAGGAATGCAAGGGAAAGCAAGGCAAGGCAAGAGTAACAGAAGGAACGCCACGGCAAGGGGAAACAAGGCTAAGGAACGACAACGCAAGCTAGGGAATGCACGGCAAGGCAAGGAAAGGGTAACGTAAGGCAAGGCACGGTCAGGCAAGGCAAGGTTAATGCACGACAACGCAAGGCTAGGCAGTGCACGGCTAGGCAAGGAACGAGTAACGGAAGGAATGGAAGGCAAGGCAAAGCAAGGCAAGGCAAGTGTAACAAAAGGCACGGCACGGCAAGGGGAAACAAGGCTAAGGCACGACAACGCAAGCTAGGCAATGCACGGCAAGGCAAGGAAAGGGTAACGCAAGGCAAGGCAGGGTCAGGCGAGACAAGGCTAAGGCACGACAACGCAAGGCTAGGCAATGCACGGCAAGGCAAGGAAAGGGTAACGCAAGGCAAGGCACGGTGAAGAAAGGCACGGATAATGCACAACAACGCACGTCTAGGCAATGCACGGCAAGGCAAGGAAAGAGTAACGGAATGTAAGGAATGCAAGGGAAAGCAAGGCAAGGCAAGACTAACGGAAGGAACCGCAGGGCAAGGGGAAACAAGGCTAAGGCACGACAACGCAAGGCTAGGCAAAGCACGGCAAGGCAAGGAAAGGGTAACGCAAGGCAAGGCACGGTGAGGCAAGGCAAGGCTAATGCACGACAACGCACGGCTAGGCAAAGCAAGGCAAGGGAAGGAGAGGGTAACGCAAGGGAAGTCACGGTCAGGCGAGGCAAGGCTAAGGCACGACAACGCAAGGCTAGGCAATGCACGGCAAGGCAAGGAAAGGGTAACGGAATGTAAGGAATGCAAGGGAAAGCAAGGCAAGGCAAGAGTAACAGAAGGAACGGCACGGCAAGGGGAAACAAGGCTAAGGCACGACAACGCAAGCTAGGGAATGCACGGCAAGGCAAGGAAAGGGTAACGTAAGGCAAGGCACTGTGAGGCAAGGCAAGGCTAATGCACAACAACGCACGGCTAGGCAATGGACGGGAAGGCAAGGAAAGGGTAACGCAAGGGAAGTCACGGTCAGGCGAGGCAAGGCTACGGCACGACAACGCAAGGCTAGGCAATGCACGGATGGTAAGCAAAGAGTAACGGAAGGCAAGGAAGGCAAGGGAAAGCAAGGCAAGGCAAGAGTAAGGGAAGGAACGGCACGGCAAGGGGAAACAAGGCTAAGGCACGACAACGCAAGCTGGGCAAAGCACGGCAAGGCAAGGAAAGGGTAACGTAAGGCAAGGCACGGTCAGGCAAGGCAAGGCTAATGCACGACAACGCAAGGCTAGGCAGTGCACGGCTAGGCAAGGAACGAGTAACGGAAGGAATGGAAGGCAAGGCAAAGCAAGGCAAGGCAAGTGTAACAAAAGGCACGGCACGGCAAGGGGAAACAAGGCTAAGGCACGACAACGCAAGCTAGGCAATGCACGGCAAGGCAAGGAAAGGGTAACGCAAGGCAAGGCAGGGTCAGGCGAGACAAGGCTAAGGCACGACAACGCAAGGCTAGGCAATGCACGGCAAGGCAAGGAAAGGGTAACGCAAGGGAAGGCACGTTGAGGAAAGGCAAGGCTAATGCACAACAACGCACGTCTAGGCAATGCACGGCAAGGCAAGGAAAGGGTAACGCAAGGGAAGTCACGGTCAGGCGAGGCAAGGCTAAGGCACGACAACGCAAGGCTAGGCAATGCACGGCAAGGCAAGGAAAGAGTAACGGAATGCAAGGAATGCAAGGGAAAGCAAGGCAAGGCAAGAGTAACAGAAGGAACGGCACGGCAAGGGGAAACAAGGCTAAGGCACGACAACGCAAGCTAGGCAATGCACGGCAAGGCAAGGAAAGGGTAACGCAAGGCAAGGCACGGTCAGGAAATGCAAGGCTAATGCACGACAACGGAAGGCTAGGCAATGCACGGCAAGGCAAGGAAAGAGTAACGGAATGTAAGGAATGCAAGAGAAAGCAAGGCAAGGCAAGAGTAACGGAAGGAACGGCACGGCAAGGGGAAACAAGGCTAAGGCACGACAACGCAAGGCTAGGCAAAGCACGGCAAGGCAAGGAAAGGGTAACGCAAGGCAAGGCACGGTGAGGCATGGCAAGGCTAATGCACGACAACGCACGGCTAGGCAAAGCAAGGCAAGGGAAGGAGAGGGTAACGCAAGGCCAGGCACGGTCACTCGAGGGAAGGCTAATGCACGACAACGCAAGGCTTAGCAGTGCACGGCTAGGCAAGGAAAGCGTAACAGAAGGAAAGGAAGGCAAGGCAAAGCAATGCAAGGCAAGTGAAACAAAAGGCAAGGCACGGCAAGGGGAAACAAGGCTAAGGCACGACAACGCAAGCTAGGCAATGCACGGCACGGCAAGGAAAGGGTAACGCAAGGCAAGGCAGGGTCAGGCGAGACAAGGCTAAGGCACGACAACGCAAGGCTAGGCAATGCACGGCAAGGCAAGGAAAGGGTAACGCAAGGGAAGGCACGGTGAGGAAAGGCAAGGCTAATGCACAACAACGCACGTCTAGGCAATGCACGGGAAGGCAAGGAAAGGGTAACGCAAGGGAAGTCACGGTCAGGCGAGGCAAGGCTAAGGCACGACAACGCAAGGCTAGGGAATGCACGGCAAGGCAAGGAAAGAGTAACGGAATGTAAGGAATGCAAGGGAAAGCAAGGCAAGGCAAGAGTAACAGAAGGAACGGCACGGCAAGGGGAAACAAGGCTAAGGCACGACAACGCAAGCTAGGCAATGCACGGCAAGGCAAGGAAAGGGTAACGCAAGGCAAGGCACGGTCAGGAAATGCAAGGCTAATGCACGACAACGGAAGGCTAGGCAATGCACGGCAAGGCAAGGAAAGAGTAACGGAATGTAAGGAATGCAAGGGAAAGCAAGGCAAGGCAAGAGTAACGGAAGGAACGGCACGGCAAGGGGAAACAAGGCTAAGGCACGACAACGCAAGGCTTAGCAGTGCACGGCTAGGCAACGAAAGCGTAACAGAAGGAAAGGAAGGCAAGGCAAAGCAATGCAAGGCAAGTGAAACAAAAGGCACGGCACGGTAAGGGGATAAAAGGTTATGGCACGACATCGCAAGCTAGGCAATGCACGGCAAGGCAAGGAAAGGGTAACGCAAGGCAAGGCACGATCAGGCGAGGCAAGGCTAATGCACGACAACGCAAGGCTAGGCAGTGCACGGCTAGGCAAGGAAAGAGTAACGGAAGGATAGGAAGGCGAGGCAAAGCAAGGCAAGGGAAGTGTAACAAACGGCACGGCACGGCAAGGGGAAACAAGGTAAGGCACGACAACGCAAGCTAGGCAATGCACGGCAAGGCAAGGAAAGGGTAACGCAAGGCAAGGCACGGTCAGTCGAGGCAAGGCTAATGCACGACAACGCAAGGCTTGGCAGTGCAAGGCTAGGCAAGGAAAGAGTAACAGAAGGAAAGGAAGGCAAGGCAAAGCAATGCAAGGCAAGTGAAACAAAAGGCACGGCACGGCAAGGAGAAACAAGGGTAAGGCACGACAACGCAAGCTAGGCAATGCACGGCAAGGCAAGGAAAGGGTAACGTAAGGCAAGGCACGGTGAGGCAAGGCAAGGCTAATGCACAACAACGCACGGCTAGGCAATGGACGGCAAGGCAAGGAAAGGGTAACGCAAGGGAAGTCACGGTCAGGCGAGGCAAGGCTACGGCACGACAACTCAAGGCTAGGCAATGCACGGATGGTAATCAAAGAGTAACGGAAGGCAAGGAAGGCAAGGGAAAGCAAGGCAAGTCAAGAGTAAGGGAAGGAATGGCACGGCAAGGGGAAACAAGATTAAGGCACGACAACGCAAGCTGGGCAAAGCACGGCAAGGCAAGGAAAGGGTAACGCAAGGCAAGGCACGGTCAGGCAAGGCAAGGCTAATGCACGACAACGCAAGGCTAGGCAGTGCACGGCTAGGCAAGGAACGAGTAACGGAAGCAATGGAAGGCAAGGCAAAGCAAGGCAAGGCAAGTGTAACAACAGGCACGGCACGGCAAGGGGAAACAAGGCTAAGGCACGACAACGCAAGCTAGGCAATGCACGGCAAGGCAAGGAAAGGGTAACGCAAGGCAAGGCAGGGTCAGGCGAGACAAGGCTAAGGCACGACAACGCAAGGCTAGGCAATGCACGGCAAGGCAAGTTAAGGGTAACGCAAGGGAAGGCACGGTGAGGAAAGGCAAGGCTAATGCACAACAACGCACGTCTAGGCAATGCACGGCAAGGCAAGGAAAGGGTAACACAAGGGAAGTCACGGTCAGGCGAGGCAAGGCTAAGGCACGACAACGCAAGGCTAGGCAATGCACGGCAAGGCAAGGAAAGAGTAACGGAATGTAAGGAATGCAAGGGAAAGGAAGGCAAGGCAAGAGTAACAGAAGGAACGGCACGGCTAGGGGAAACAAGGCTAAGGTACGACAACGCAAGCTAGGCAATGCACGGAAAGGCAAGGAAAGGGTAACGCAAGGCAAGGCACGGTCAGGAAATGCAAGGCTAATGCACGACAACGGAAGGCTAGGCAATGCACGGCAAGGCAAGGAAAGGGTAACGCAAGGGAAGTCACGGTCAGGCGAGGCAAGGCTAAGGCACGACAACGCAAGGCTAGGCAATGCACGGCAAGGCAAGGAAAGAGTAACGGAATGTAAGGAATGCAAGGGAAAGCAAGGCAAGGCAAGAGTAACAGAAGGAACGCCACGGCAAGGGGAAACAAGGCTAAGGAACGACAACGCAAGCTAGGGAATGCACGGCAAGGCAAGGAAAGGGTAACGTAAGGCAAGGCACGGTCAGGCAAGGCAAGGCTAATGCACGACAACGCAAGGCTAGGCAGTGCACGGCTAGGCAAGGAACGAGTAACGGAAGGAATGGAAGGCAAGGCAAAGCAAGGCAAGGCAAGTGTAACAAAAGGCACGGCACGGCAAGGGGAAACAAGGCTAAGGCACGACAACGCAAGCTAGGCAATGCACGGCAAGGCAAGGAAAGGGTAACGCAAGGCAAGGCAGGGTCAGGCGAGACAAGGCTAAGGCACGACAACGCAAGGCTAGGCAATGCACGGCAAGGCAAGGAAAGGGTAACGCAAGGCAAGGCACGGTGAAGAAAGGCACGGATAATGCACAACAACGCACGTCTAGGCAATGCACGGCAAGGCAAGGAAAGAGTAACGGAATGTAAGGAATGCAAGGGAAAGCAAGGCAAGGCAAGACTAACGGAAGGAACCGCAGGGCAAGGGGAAACAAGGCTAAGGCACGACAACGCAAGGCTAGGCAAAGCACGGCAAGGCAAGGAAAGGGTAACGCAAGGCAAGGCACGGTGAGGCAAGGCAAGGCTAATGCACGACAACGCACGGCTAGGCAAAGCAAGGCAAGGGAAGGAGAGGGTAACGCAAGGGAAGTCACGGTCAGGCGAGGCAAGGCTAAGGCACGACAACGCAAGGCTAGGCAATGCACGGCAAGGCAAGGAAAGGGTAACGGAATGTAAGGAATGCAAGGGAAAGCAAGGCAAGGCAAGAGTAACAGAAGGAACGGCACGGCAAGGGGAAACAAGGCTAAGGCACGACAACGCAAGCTAGGGAATGCACGGCAAGGCAAGGAAAGGGTAACGTAAGGCAAGGCACTGTGAGGCAAGGCAAGGCTAATGCACAACAACGCACGGCTAGGCAATGGACGGGAAGGCAAGGAAAGGGTAACGCAAGGGAAGTCACGGTCAGGCGAGGCAAGGCTACGGCACGACAACGCAAGGCTAGGCAATGCACGGATGGTAAGCAAAGAGTAACGGAAGGCAAGGAAGGCAAGGGAAAGCAAGGCAAGGCAAGAGTAAGGGAAGGAACGGCACGGCAAGGGGAAACAAGGCTAAGGCACGACAACGCAAGCTGGGCAAAGCACGGCAAGGCAAGGAAAGGGTAACGTAAGGCAAGGCACGGTCAGGCAAGGCAAGGCTAATGCACGACAACGCAAGGCTAGGCAGTGCACGGCTAGGCAAGGAACGAGTAACGGAAGGAATGGAAGGCAAGGCAAAGCAAGGCAAGGCAAGTGTAACAAAAGGCACGGCACGGCAAGGGGAAACAAGGCTAAGGCACGACAACGCAAGCTAGGCAATGCACGGCAAGGCAAGGAAAGGGTAACGCAAGGCAAGGCAGGGTCAGGCGAGACAAGGCTAAGGCACGACAACGCAAGGCTAGGCAATGCACGGCAAGGCAAGGAAAGGGTAACGCAAGGGAAGGCACGTTGAGGAAAGGCAAGGCTAATGCACAACAACGCACGTCTAGGCAATGCACGGCAAGGCAAGGAAAGGGTAACGCAAGGGAAGTCACGGTCAGGCGAGGCAAGGCTAAGGCACGACAACGCAAGGCTAGGCAATGCACGGCAAGGCAAGGAAAGAGTAACGGAATGCAAGGAATGCAAGGGAAAGCAAGGCAAGGCAAGAGTAACAGAAGGAACGGCACGGCAAGGGGAAACAAGGCTAAGGCACGACAACGCAAGCTAGGCAATGCACGGCAAGGCAAGGAAAGGGTAACGCAAGGCAAGGCACGGTCAGGAAATGCAAGGCTAATGCACGACAACGGAAGGCTAGGCAATGCACGGCAAGGCAAGGAAAGAGTAACGGAATGTAAGGAATGCAAGAGAAAGCAAGGCAAGGCAAGAGTAACGGAAGGAACGGCACGGCAAGGGGAAACAAGGCTAAGGCACGACAACGCAAGGCTAGGCAAAGCACGGCAAGGCAAGGAAAGGGTAACGCAAGGCAAGGCACGGTGAGGCATGGCAAGGCTAATGCACGACAACGCACGGCTAGGCAAAGCAAGGCAAGGGAAGGAGAGGGTAACGCAAGGCCAGGCACGGTCACTCGAGGGAAGGCTAATGCACGACAACGCAAGGCTTAGCAGTGCACGGCTAGGCAAGGAAAGCGTAACAGAAGGAAAGGAAGGCAAGGCAAAGCAATGCAAGGCAAGTGAAACAAAAGGCAAGGCACGGCAAGGGGAAACAAGGCTAAGGCACGACAACGCAAGCTAGGCAATGCACGGCACGGCAAGGAAAGGGTAACGCAAGGCAAGGCAGGGTCAGGCGAGACAAGGCTAAGGCACGACAACGCAAGGCTAGGCAATGCACGGCAAGGCAAGGAAAGGGTAACGCAAGGGAAGGCACGGTGAGGAAAGGCAAGGCTAATGCACAACAACGCACGTCTAGGCAATGCACGGGAAGGCAAGGAAAGGGTAACGCAAGGGAAGTCACGGTCAGGCGAGGCAAGGCTAAGGCACGACAACGCAAGGCTAGGGAATGCACGGCAAGGCAAGGAAAGAGTAACGGAATGTAAGGAATGCAAGGGAAAGCAAGGCAAGGCAAGAGTAACAGAAGGAACGGCACGGCAAGGGGAAACAAGGCTAAGGCACGACAACGCAAGCTAGGCAATGCACGGCAAGGCAAGGAAAGGGTAACGCAAGGCAAGGCACGGTCAGGAAATGCAAGGCTAATGCACGACAACGGAAGGCTAGGCAATGCACGGCAAGGCAAGGAAAGAGTAACGGAATGTAAGGAATGCAAGGGAAAGCAAGGCAAGGCAAGAGTAACGGAAGGAACGGCACGGCAAGGGGAAACAAGGCTAAGGCACGACAACGCAAGGCTTAGCAGTGCACGGCTAGGCAACGAAAGCGTAACAGAAGGAAAGGAAGGCAAGGCAAAGCAATGCAAGGCAAGTGAAACAAAAGGCACGGCACGGTAAGGGGATAAAAGGTTATGGCACGACATCGCAAGCTAGGCAATGCACGGCAAGGCAAGGAAAGGGTAACGCAAGGCAAGGCACGATCAGGCGAGGCAAGGCTAATGCACGACAACGCAAGGCTAGGCAGTGCACGGCTAGGCAAGGAAAGAGTAACGGAAGGATAGGAAGGCGAGGCAAAGCAAGGCAAGGGAAGTGTAACAAACGGCACGGCACGGCAAGGGGAAACAAGGTAAGGCACGACAACGCAAGCTAGGCAATGCACGGCAAGGCAAGGAAAGGGTAACGCAAGGCAAGGCACGGTCAGTCGAGGCAAGGCTAATGCACGACAACGCAAGGCTTGGCAGTGCAAGGCTAGGCAAGGAAAGAGTAACAGAAGGAAAGGAAGGCAAGGCAAAGCAATGCAAGGCAAGTGAAACAAAAGGCACGGCACGGCAAGGAGAAACAAGGGTAAGGCACGACAACGCAAGCTAGGCAATGCACGGCAAGGCAAGGAAAGGGTAACGTAAGGCAAGGCACGGTGAGGCAAGGCAAGGCTAATGCACAACAACGCACGGCTAGGCAATGGACGGCAAGGCAAGGAAAGGGTAACGCAAGGGAAGTCACGGTCAGGCGAGGCAAGGCTACGGCACGACAACTCAAGGCTAGGCAATGCACGGATGGTAATCAAAGAGTAACGGAAGGCAAGGAAGGCAAGGGAAAGCAAGGCAAGTCAAGAGCAAGGGAAGGAATGGCACGGCAAGGGGAAACAAGATTAAGGCACGACAACGCAAGCTGGGCAAAGCACGGCAAGGCAAGGAAAGGGTAACGCAAGGCAAGGCACGGTCAGGCGAGGCAAGGCTAATGCACGACAACGCAAGGCTAGGCAGTGCACGGCTAGGCAAGGAACGAGTAACGGAAGCAATGGAAGGCAAGGCAAAGCAAGGCAAGGCAAGTGTAACAACAGGCACGGCACGGCAAGGGGAAACAAGGCTAAGGCACGACAACGCAAGCTAGGCAATGCACGGCAAGGCAAGGAAAGGGTAACGCAAGGCAAGGCAGGGTCAGGCGAGACAAGGCTAAGGCACGACAACGCAAGGCTAGGCAATGCACGGCAAGGCAAGTTAAGGGTAACGCAAGGGAAGGCACGGTGAGGAAAGGCAAGGCTAATGCACAACAACGCACGTCTAGGCAATGCACGGCAAGGCAAGGAAAGGGTAACACAAGGGAAGTCACGGTCAGGCGAGGCAAGGCTAAGGCACGACAACGCAAGGCTAGGCAATGCACGGCAAGGCAAGGAAAGAGTAACGGAATGTAAGGAATGCAAGGGAAAGGAAGGCAAGGCAAGAGTAACAGAAGGAACGGCACGGCTAGGGGAAACAAGGCTAAGGTACGACAACGCAAGCTAGGCAATGCACGGAAAGGCAAGGAAAGGGTAACGCAAGGCAAGGCACGGTCAGGAAATGCAAGGCTAATGCACGACAACGGAAGGCTAGGCAATGCACGGCAAGGCAAGGAAAGAGTAACGGAATGTAAGGAATGCAAGGGAAAGCAAGGCAAGGCAAGAGTAACGGAAGGAACGGCACGGCAAGGGGAAACAAGGCTAAGGCACGACAACGCAAGGCTAGGCAAAGCACGGCAAGGCAAGGAAAGGGTAACTCAAGGCAAGGCACGGTGAGGCATGGCAAGGCTAATGCACGACAACGCACGGCTAGGCAAAGCAAGGCAAGGGAAGGAGAGGGTAACGCAAGGCCAGGCACGGTCAGGCAAGGCAAGGTTAATGCACGACAACGCAAGACTAGGCAGTGCACGGCTAGGCAAGGAACGAGTAACGGAAGGAATGGAAGGCAAGGCAAAGCAAGGCAAGGCAAGTGTAACAAAAGGCACGGCACGGCAAGGGGAAACAAGGCTAAGGCACGACAACGCAAGCTAGGCAATGCACGGCAAGGCAAGGAAAGGGTAACGCAAGGCAAGGCAGGGTCAGGCGAGACAAGGCTAAGGCACGAAAACGCAAGGCTAGGCAATGCACGGCAAGGTAAGGAAAGGGTAACGCAAGGCAAGGCACGGTGAGGAAAGGCAAGGCTAATGCACAAGAACGCACGTCTAGGCAATGCACGGCAAGGTAAAGAAAGAGTAACGGAATGTAAGGAATGCAAGGGAAAGCAAGGCAAGGCAAGAGTAACGGAAGGAACGGCACGGCAAGGGGAAACAAGGCTAAGGCACGACAACGCAAGGCTAGGCAAAGCACGGCAAGGCAAGGAAAGGGTAACGCAAGGCAAGGCACGGTGAGGCAAGGCAAGGCTAATGCACGACAACGCACGGCTAGGCAAAGCAAGGCAAGGGAAGGAGAGGGTAACGCAAGGCAAGGCACGGTCAAGCGAGGCAAGGCTAAGGCACGACAACGCAAGGCTAGGCAATGCACGGCAAGGCAAGGAAAGGGTAACGCAAGGGAAGGCACGGTGAGGAAAGGCAAGGCTAATGCACAACAACGCACGTCTACGCAATGCACGGCAAGGCAAGGAAAGGGTAACGCAAGGGAAGTCACGGTCAGGCGAGGCAAGGCTAAGGCACGACAACGCAAGGCTAGGCAATGCACGGCAAGGCAAGGAAAGAGTAACGGAATGTAAGGAATGCAAGGGAAAGCAAGGCAAGGCAAGAGTAACAGAAGGAACGGCACGGCAAGGGGAAACAAGGCTAAGGAACGACAACGCAAGCTAGGGAATGCACGGCAAGGCAAGGAAAGGGTAACGTAAGGCAAGGCACTGTGAGGCAAGGCAAGGCTAATGCACAACAACGCACGGCTAGGCAATGGACGGCAAGGCAAGGAAAGGGTAACGCAAGGGAAGTCCCGGTCAGGCGAGGCAAGGCTACGGCACGACAACGCAAGGCTAGGCAGTGCACGGCTAGGCAAGGAACGAGTAACGGAAGGAATGGAAGGCAAGGCAAAGCAAGGCAAGGCAAGTGTAACAAAAGGCACGGCACGGCAAGGGGAAACAAGGCTAAGGCACGACAACGCAAGCTAGGCAATGCACGGCAAGGCAAGGAAAGGGTAACGCAAGGGAAGGCACGGTCAGGCGAGGCAAGGCTAAGGCACGACAACGCAAGGCTAGGCAATGCACGGCAAGGCAAGGAAAGAGTAACGGAATGTAAGGAATGCAAGGGAAAGCAAGGCAAGGCAAGAGTAACAGAAGGAACGGCATGGCAAGGGGAAACAAGGCTAAGGCACGACAACGCAAGCTAGGCAATGCACGGCAAGGCAAGGAAAGGGTAAGGCAAGGCAAGGCACGGTCAGGAAATGCAAGGCTAATGCACGACAACGGAAGGCTAGGCAATGCACGGCAAGGCAAGGAAAGAGTAACGGAATGTAAGGAATGCAAGAGAAAGCAAGGCAAGGCAAGAGTAACGGAAGGAACGGCACGGCAAGGGGAAACAAGGCTAAGGCACGACAACGCAAGGCTAGGCAAAGCACGGCAAGGCAAGGAAAGGGTAACGCAAGGCAAGGCACGGTGAGGCATGGCAAGGCTAATGCACGACAACGCACGGCTAGGCAAAGCAAGGCAAGGGAAGGAGAGGGTAACGCAAGGCCAGGCACGGTCACTCGAGGGAAGGCTAATCCACGACAACGCAAGGCTTAGCAGTGCACGGCTAGGCAAGGAAAGCGTAACAGATGGAAAGGAATGCAAGGCAAAGCAATGCAAGGCAAGTGAAACAAAAGGCAAGGCACGGCAAGGGGAAACAAGGCTAAGGCACGACAACGCAAGCTAGGCAATGCACGGCAAGGCAAGGAAAGGGTAACGCAAGGCAAGGCAGGGTCAGGCGAGACAAGGCTAAAGCACGACAACGCAAGGCTAGGCAATGCACGGCAAGGCAAGGAAAGGGTAACGCAAGGGAAGGCACGGTGAGGAAAGGCAAGGCTAATGCACAACAACGCACGTCTAGGCAATGCACGGCAAGGCAAGGAAAGGGTAACGCAAGGGAAGTCACGGTCAGGCGAGGCAAGGCTAAGGCACGACAACGCAAGGCTAGGCAATGCACGGCAAGGCAAGGAAAGAGTAACGGAATGTAAGGAATGCAAGGGAAAGCAAGGCAAGGCAAGAGTAACAGAAGGAACGGCACGGCAAGGGGAAACAAGGCTAAGGCACGACAACGCAAGGCTTAGCAGTGCCCGGCTAGGCAACGAAAGCGTAACAGAAGGAAAGGAAGGCAAGGCAAAGCAATGCAAGGCAAGTGAAACAAAAGGCACGGCACGGCAAGGGGAAAAAAGGGTAAGGCACGACAACGCAAGCTAGGCAATGCACGGCAAGGCAAGGAAAGGGTAACGCAAGGGAAGTCACGGTCAGGCGAGGCAAGGCTAAGGCACGACAACGCAAGGCTAGGCAATGAACGGCAAGGCAAGGAAAGAGTAACGGAATGTAAGGAATGCAAGGGAAAGCAAGGCAAGGCAAGAGTAACAGAAGGAACGGCACGGCAAGGGGAAACAAGGCTAAGGCACGACAACGCAAGCTAGGGAATGCACGGCAAGGCAAGGAAAGGGTAACGTAAGGCAAGGCACTGTGAGGCAAGGCAAGGCTAATGCACAACAACGCACGGCTAGGCAATGGATGGCAAGGCAAGGAAAGGGTAACGCAAGGGAAGTCACGGTCAGGCGAGGCATGGCTACGGCACGACAACGCAAGGCTAGGCAATGCACGGCAAGGCAAGGAAAGAGTAACGGAATGTAAGGAATGCAAGAGAAAGCAAGGCAAGGCAAGAGTAACGGAAGGAACGGCACGGCAAGGGGAAACAAGGCTAAGGCACGACAACGCAAGGCTAGGCAAAGCACGGCAAGGCAAGGAAAGGGTAACGCAAGGCAAGGCACGGTGAGGCATGGCAAGGCTAATGCACGACAACGCACGGCTAGGCAAAGCAAGGCAAGGGAAGGAGAGGGTAACGCAAGGCCAGGCACGGTCACTCGAGGGAAGGCTAATGCACGACAACGCAAGGCTTAGCAGTGCACGGCTAGGCAAGGAAAGCGTAACATAAGGAAAGGAAGGCAAGGCAAAGCAAGGCAAGGGAAGGAGAGGGTAACGCAAGGCAAGGCACGGTCAAGCGAGGCAAGGCTAAGGCACGACAACGCAAGGCTAGGCAATGCACGGCAAGGCAAGGAAAGGGTAACGCAAGGCAAGGCAGGGTCAGGCGAGACAAGGCTAAGGCACGACAACGCAAGGCTAGGCAATGCACGGCAAGGCAAGAAAAGGGTAACGCAAGGGAAGGCACGGTGAGGAAAGGCAAGGCTAATGCACAACAACGCACGTCTAGGCAATGCACGGCAAGGCAAGGAAAGGGTAACGCAAGGGAAGTCACGGTCAGGCGAGGCAAGGCTAAGGCACGACAACGCAAGGCTAGGCAATGAACGGCAAGGCAAGGAAAGAGTAACGGAATGTAAGGAATGCAAGGGAAAGCAAGGCAAGGCAAGAGTAACAGAAGGAACGGCACGGCAAGGGGAAACAAGGCTAAGGCACGACAACGCAAGCTAGGGAATGCACGGCAAGGCAAGGAAAGGGTAACGTAAGGCAAGGCACTGTGAGGCAAGGCAAGGCTAATGCACAACAACGCACGGCTAGGCAATGGATGGCAAGGCAAGGAAAGGGTAACGCAAGGGAAGTCACGGTCAGGCGAGGCATGGCTACGGCACGACAATGCAAGGCTAGGCAATGCACGGCATGGAAAGGAAAGAGTAACGGAATGTAAGGAATGCAAGAGAAAGCAAGGCAAGGCAAGAGTAACGGAAGGAACGGCACGGCAAGGGGAAACAAGGCTAAGGCACGACAACGCAAGGCTAGGCAAAGCACGGCAAGGCAAGGAAAGGGTAACGCAAGGCAAGGCACGGTGAGGCATGGTAAGGCTAATGCACGACAACGCACGGCTAGGCAAAGCAAGGCAAGGGAAGGAGAGGGTAACGCAAGGCCAGGCACGGTCACTCGAGGGAAGGCTAATGCACGACAACGCAAGGCTTAGCAGTGCACGGCTAGGCAAGGAAAGCGTAACATAAGGAAAGGAAGGCAAGGCAAACAAGGCAAGGGAAGGAGAGGGTAACGCAAGGCAAGGCACGGTCAAGCGAGGCAAGGCTAAGGCACGACAACGCAAGGCTAGGCAATGCACGGCAAGGCAAGGAAAGGGTAACGCAAGGCAAGGCAGGGTCAGGCGAGACAAGGCTAAGGCACGACAACGCAAGGCTAGGCAATGCACGGCAAGGCAAGGAAAGGGTAACGCAAGGGAAGGCACGGTGAGGAAAGGCAAGGCTAATGCACAACAACGCACGTCTAGGCAATGAACGGCAAGGCAAGGAAAGGGTAACGCAAGGGAAGTCACGGTCAGGCGAGGCAAGGCTAAGGCACGACAACGCAAGGCTAGGCAATGCACGGCAAGGCAAGGAAAGAGTAACGGAATGTAAGGAATGCAAGGGAAAGCAAGGCAAGGCAAGAGTAACAGAAGGAACGGCACGGCAAGGGGAAACAAGGCTAAGGCACGACAACGCAAGCTAGGCAATGCACGGCAAGGCAAGGAAAGGGTAACGCAAGGCAAGGCACGGTCAGGAAATGCAAGGCTAATGCACGACAACGGAAGGCTAGGCAATGCACGGCAAGGCAAGGAAAGAGTAACGGAATGTAAGGAATGCAAGGGAAAGCAAGGCAAGGCAAGAGTAACGGAAGGAACGGCACGGCAAGGGGAAACAAGGCTAAGGCACGACAACGCAAGGCTTAGCAGTGCACGGCTAGGCAACGAAAGCGTAACAGAAGGAAAGGAAGGCAAGGCAAAGCAATGCAAGGCAAGTGAAACAAAAGGCACGGCACGGTAAGGGGATAAAAGGGTATGGCACGACAACGCAAGCTAGGCAATGCACGGCAAGGCAAGGAAAGGGTAACGCAAGGCAAGGCACGGTCAGAGAAGGCAAGGCTAATGCACGACAACGCAAGGCTAGGCAATGCACGGTAAGGCAAGGAAAGAGAAACGGAAGGCAAGGAAGGCAAGGGAAAGCAAGGCAAGGCAAGGGTAAGGGAAGGAACGGCACGGCAAGGGGAAACAAGGCTAAGGCACGACAACGCAAGCTAGGCAATGCACGGCAAGGCAAGGAAAGGGTAACGCAAGGGAAGGCACGATCAGGCGAGGCAAGGCTAATGCACGACAACGCAAGGCTAGGCAGTGCACGGCTAGGCAAGGAAAGAGTAACGGAAGGATAGGAAGGCAAGGCAAAGCAAGGCAAGGGAAGTGTAACAAATGGCACGGCACGGCAAGGGGAAACAAGGTAAGGCACGACAACGCAAGCTAGGCAATGCACGGCAAGGCAAGGAAAGCGTAACGTAAGGCAAGGCACGGTGAGGCAAGGCAAGGCTAATGCACAACAACGCACGGCTAGGCAATGGACGGCAAGGCAAGGAAAGGGTAACGCAAGGGAAGTCACGGTCAGGCGAGGCAAGGCTACGGCACGACAACTCAAGGCTAGGCAATGCACGGATGGTAAGCAAAGAGTAACGGAAGGCAAGGAAGGCAAGGGAAAGCAAGGCAAGTCAAGAGTAAGGGAAGGAAAGGCACGGCAAGGGGAAACAAGGCTAAGGCACGACAACGCAAGCTGGGCAAAGCACGGCAAGGCAAGGAAAGGGTAACGCAAGGCAAGGCACGGTCAGGCAAGGCCATGCTAATGCACGACAACGCAAGGCTAGGCAGTGCACGGCTAGGCAAGGAACGAGTAACGGAAGGAATGGAAGGCAAGGCAAAGCAAGGCAAGGCAAGTGTAACAAAAGGCACGGCACGGCAAGGGGAAACAAGGCTAAGGCACGACAACGCAAGCTAGGAAATGCACGGCAAGGCAAGGAAAGGGTAACGCAAGGCAAGGCAGGGTCAGGCGAGACAAGGCTAAGGCACGACAACGCAAGGCTAGGCAATGCACGGCAAGGCAAGTTAAGGGTAACGCAAGGGAAGGCATGGTGAGGAAAGGCAAGGCTAATGCACAACAACGCACGTCTAGGCAATGCACGGCAAGGCAAGGAAAGGGTAACGCAAGGGAAGTCACGGTCAGGCGAGGCAAGGCTAAGGCACGACAACGCAAGGCTAGGCAATGCACGGCAAGGCAAGGAAAGTAACGGAATGTAAGGAATGCAAGGGAAAGCAAGGCAAGGCAAGAGTAACAGAAGGAACTGCACGGCAAGGGGAAACAAGGCTAAGGTACGACAACGCAAGCTAGGCAATGCACGGAAAGGCAAGGAAAGGGTAACGCAAGGCAAGGCACGGTCAGGAAATGCAAGGCTAATGCACGACAACGGAAGGCTAGGCAATGCACGGCAAGGCAAGGAAAGAGTAACGGAATGTAAGGAATGCAAGGCAAAGCAAGGCAAGGCAAGAGTAACGGAAGGAACGGCACGGCAAGGAGAAACAAGGCTAAGGCGCGACAACGCAAGGCTAGGCAAAGCACGGCAAGACAAGGAAAGGGTAACGCAAGGCAAGGCACGGTGAGGCAAGGGAAGGCTAATGCACGACAACGCACGGCTAGGCAAAGCAAGGCAAGGGAAGGAGAGGGTAACGCAAGGCAAGGCACGGTCAAGCGAGGCAAGGCTAAGGCACGACAACGGAAGGCTAGGCAATGCACGGAAGGTAAGGAAAGAGTAACGGAAAGCAAGGAAGGCAAGGGAAAGCAAGGCAAGTTAAGAGTAAGGGAAGGAACGGCACGGCAAGGGGAAACAAGGCTAAGGCACGACAACGCAAGCTAGGCAATGCACGGCAAGGCAAGGAAAGGGTAACGCAAGGCAAGGCAGGCTCAGTCGAGGCAAGTCTAATGCACGACAACGCAAGGCTTGGCAGTGCACGGCTAGGCAAGAACGAGTAACAGAAGGAAAGGAACGCAAGGCAAAGCAATGCAAGGCAAGTGAAACAAAAGGCACGGCACGGCAAGGGGAAACAAGGGTAAGGCACGACAACGCAAGCTAGGCAATGCACGGCAAGGCAAGGAAAGGGTAACGCAAGGCAAGGCACGGTGAGGCAAGGCAAGGCTAATGCACAACAACGCACGGCTAGGCAATGCACGGCAAGGCAAGGAAAGGGTAACGCAAGTGAAGTCACGGTCAGGCGAGGCAAGGCTAAGGCACGACAACGCAAGGCTAGGCAATGCAGGTAAGGCAAGCAAGGAGTAACGGAACGGAAGGAAGGCAAAGGAAAGCAAGGCAAGGCAAGGTTAACGGAAGGAACGGCTCGGCAAGGGGAAACAAGGCTAAGGCACGGCTACGCACGGCTAGGCAATGCACGGCCAGGCAAGGAAAGGGTAACGAAAGGCAAGGCACGGTGAGGCAAGTCAAGGTTAAGGCACGAAAACGCAAGGCTAGGCAGTGCACGGAAGGCAAGCAAAGAGTAACGGAAGGCAAGGAAGGCAAGGGAAAGCAAGGCAAGTTAAGGGTAAGGGAAGGAACGGCACGGCAAGGGGAAACAGGGCTAAGGCATGACAACGCAAGCTAGGCTATGCACGGCAAGGCAAGGAAAGGGTAACGCAAGGCAAGGCACGGTCAGGCAAGGCAAGGCTAATGCACGACAACGCAAGGCTAGGCAATGCACGGCAAGGCAAGGAAAGGGTAACGCAAGGCAAGGCTCTGTCAGGCGAGGCAAGGCTAAGGCACGACAACGCAAGGCTAGGCAATGCACGGAAGGTAAGCAAAGAGTATCGGAAGGCAAGGAAGGCAAGGGAAAGCAAGGCAAGTTAAGGGTAAGGTAAGGAACGGCACTGCAAGGGGAAACAAGGCTAAGGCACGACAACGCAAGCTAGGCAATGCACGGCAAGGCAAGGAAAGAGTAACGCAAGGCAAGGCACGGTCAGGAAATGCAAGGCTAATGCACGACAACGGAAGGCTAGGCAATGCACGGCAAGGTAAGGAAAGGGTAACGCAAGGCAAGGCACGGTGAGGAAAGGCAAGGCTAATGCACAAGAACGCACGTCTAGGCAATGCACGGCAAGGCAAAGAAAGAGTAACGGAATGTAAGGAATGCAAGGGAAAGCAAGGCAAGGCAAGAGTAACGGAAGGAACGGCACGGCAAGGGGAAACAAGGCTAAGGCACGACAACGCAAGGCTAGGCAAAGCACGGCAAGGCAAGGAAAGGGTAACGCAAGGCAAGGCACGGTGAGGCAAGGCAAGGCTAATGCACGACAACGCACGGCTAGGCAAAGCAAGGCAAGGGAAGGAGAGGGTAACGCAAGGCAAGGCACGGTCAAGCGAGGCAAGGCTAAGGCACGACAACGCAAGGCTAGGCAATGCACGGCAAGGCAAGGAAAGGGTAACGCAAGGGAAGGCACGGTGAGGAAAGGCAAGGCTAATGCACAACAACGCACGTCTAGGCAATGCACGGCAAGGCAAGGAAAGGGTAACGCAAGGGAAGTCACGGTCAGGCGAGGCAAGGCTAAGGCACGACAACGCAAGGCTAGGCAATGCACGGCAAGGCAAGGAAAGAGTAACGGAATGTAAGGAATGCAAGGGAAAGCAAGGCAAGGCAAGAGTAACAGAAGGAACGCCACGGCAAGGGGAAACAAGGCTAAGGAACGACAACGCAAGCTAGGGAATGCACGGCAAGGCAAGGAAAGGGTAACGTAAGGCAAGGCACGGTCAGGCAAGGCAAGGTTAATGCACGACAACGCAAGGCTAGGCAGTGCACGGCTAGGCAAGGAACGAGTAACGGAAGGAATGGAAGGCAAGGCAAAGCAAGGCAAGGCAAGTGTAACAAAAGGCACGGCACGGCAAGGGGAAACAAGGCTAAGGCACGACAACGCAAGCTAGGCAATGCACGGCAAGGCAAGGAAAGGGTAACGCAAGGCAAGGCAGGGTCAGGCGAGACAAGGCTAAGGCACGACAACGCAAGGCTAGGCAATGCACGGCAAGGCAAGGAAAGGGTAACGCAAGGCAAGGCACGGTGAAGAAAGGCACGGATAATGCACAACAACGCACGTCTAGGCAATGCACGGCAAGGCAAGGAAAGAGTAACGGAATGTAAGGAATGCAAGGGAAAGCAAGGCAAGGCAAGACTAACGGAAGGAACCGCAGGGCAAGGGGAAACAAGGCTAAGGCACGACAACGCAAGGCTAGGCAAAGCACGGCAAGGCAAGGAAAGGGTAACGCAAGGCAAGGCACGGTGAGGCAAGGCAAGGCTAATGCACGACAACGCACGGCTAGGCAAAGCAAGGCAAGGGAAGGAGAGGGTAACGCAAGCGAAGTCACGGTCAGGCGAGGCAAGGCTACGGCACGACAACGCAAGGCTAGGCAATGCACGGCAAGGCAAGGAAAGGGTAACGGAATGTAAGGAATGCAAGGGAAAGCAAGGCAAGGCAAGAGTAACAGAAGGAACGGCACGGCAAGGGGAAACAAGGCTAAGGCACGACAACGCAAGCTAGGGAATGCACGGCAAGGCAAGGAAAGGGTAACGTAAGGCAAGGCACTGTGAGGCAAGGCAAGGCTAATGCACAACAACGCACGGCTAGGCAATGGACGGGAAGGCAAGGAAAGGGTAACGCAAGGGAAGTCACGGTCAGGCGAGGCAAGGCTACGGCACGACAACGCAAGGCTAGGCAATGCACGGATGGTAAGCAAAGAGTAACGGAAGGCAAGGAAGGCAAGGGAAAGCAAGGCAAGGCAAGAGTAAGGGAAGGAACGGCACGGCAAGGGGAAACAAGGCTAAGGCACGACAACGCAAGCTGGGCAAAGCACGGCAAGGCAAGGAAAGGGTAACGTAAGGCAAGGCACGGTCAGGCAAGGCAAGGCTAATGCACGACAACGCAAGGCTAGGCAGTGCACGGCTAGGCAAGGAACGAGTAACGGAAGGAATGGAAGGCAAGGCAAAGCAAGGCAAGGCAAGTGTAACAAAAGGCACGGCACGGCAAGGGGAAACAAGGCTAAGGCACGACAACGCAAGCTAGGCAATGCACGGCAAGGCAAGGAAAGGGTAACGCAAGGCAAGGCAGGGTCAGGCGAGACAAGGCTAAGGCACGACAACGCAAGGCTAGGCAATGCACGGCAAGGCAAGGAAAGGTTAACGCAAGGGAAGGCACGTTGAGGAAAGGCAAGGCTAATGCACAACAACGCACGTCTAGGCAATGCACGGCAAGGCAAGGAAAGGGTAACGCAAGGGAAGTCACGGTCAGGCGAGGCAAGGCTAAGGCACGACAACGCAAGGCTAGGCAATGCACGGCAAGGCAAGGAAAGAGTAACGGAATGCAAGGAATGCAAGGGAAAGCAAGGCAAGGCAAGAGTAACAGAAGGAACGGCACGGCAAGGGGAAACAAGGCTAAGGCACGACAACGCAAGCTAGGCAATGCACGGCAAGGCAAGGAAAGGGTAACGCAAGGCAAGGCACGGTCAGGAAATGCAAGGCTAATGCACGACAACGGAAGGCTAGGCAATGCACGGCAAGGCAAGGAAAGAGTAACGGAATGTAAGGAATGCAAGAGAAAGCAAGGCAAGGCAAGAGTAACGGAAGGAACGGCACGGCAAGGGGAAACAAGGCTAAGGCACGACAACGCAAGGCTAGGCAAAGCACGGCAAGGCAAGGAAAGGGTAACGCAAGGCAAGGCACGGTGAGGCATGGCAAGGCTAATGCACGACAACGCACGGCTAGGCAAAGCAAGGCAAGGGAAGGAGAGGGTAACGCAAGGCCAGGCACGGTCACTCGAGGGAAGGCTAATGCACGACAACGCAAGGCTTAGCAGTGCACGGCTAGGCAAGGAAAGCGTAACAGAAGGAAAGGAAGGCAAGGCAAAGCAATGCAAGGCAAGTGAAACAAAAGGCAAGGCACGGCAAGGGGAAACAAGGCTAAGGCACGACAACGCAAGCTAGGCAATGCACGGCACGGCAAGGAAAGGGTAACGCAAGGCAAGGCAGGGTCAGGCGAGACAAGGCTAAGGCACGACAACGCAAGGCTAGGCAATGCACGGCAAGGCAAGGAAAGGGTAACGCAAGGGAAGGCACGGTGAGGAAAGGCAAGGCTAATGCACAACAACGCACGTCTAGGCAATGCACGGGAAGGCAAGGAAAGGGTAACGCAAGGGAAGTCACGGTCAGGCGAGGCAAGGCTAAGGCACGACAACGCAAGGCTAGGGAATGCACGGCAAGGCAAGGAAAGAGTAACGGAATGTAAGGAATGCAAGGGAAAGCAAGGCAAGGCAAGAGTAACAGAAGGAACGGCACGGCAAGGGGAAACAAGGCTAAGGCACGACAACGCAAGCTAGGCAATGCACGGCAAGGCAAGGAAAGGGTAACGCAAGGCAAGGCACGGTCAGGAAATGCAAGGCTAATGCACGACAACGGAAGGCTAGGCAATGCACGGCAAGGCAAGGAAAGAGTAACGGAATGTAAGGAATGCAAGGGAAAGCAAGGCAAGGCAAGAGTAACGGAAGGAACGGCACGGCAAGGGGAAACAAGGCTAAGGCACGACAACGCAAGGCTTAGCAGTGCACGGCTAGGCAACGAAAGCGTAACAGAAGGAAAGGAAGGCAAGGCAAAGCAATGCAAGGCAAGTGAAACAAAAGGCACGGCACGGTAAGGGGATAAAAGGTTATGGCACGACATCGCAAGCTAGGCAATGCACGGCAAGGCAAGGAAAGGGTAACGCAAGGCAAGGCACGATCAGGCGAGGCAAGGCTAATGCACGACAACGCAAGGCTAGGCAGTGCACGGCTAGGCAAGGAAAGAGTAACGGAAGGATAGGAAGGCGAGGCAAAGCAAGGCAAGGGAAGTGTAACAAACGGCACGGCACGGCAAGGGGAAACAAGGTAAGGCACGACAACGCAAGCTAGGCAATGCACGGCAAGGCAAGGAAAGGGTAACGCAAGGCAAGGCACGGTCAGTCGAGGCAAGGCTAATGCACGACAACGCAAGGCTTGGCAGTGCAAGGCTAGGCAAGGAAAGAGTAACAGAAGGAAAGGAAGGCAAGGCAAAGCAATGCAAGGCAAGTGAAACAAAAGGCACGGCACGGCAAGGAGAAACAAGGGTAAGGCACGACAACGCAAGCTAGGCAATGCACGGCAAGGCAAGGAAAGGGTAACGTAAGGCAAGGCACGGTGAGGCAAGGCAAGGCTAATGCACAACAACGCACGGCTAGGCAATGGACGGCAAGGCAAGGAAAGGGTAACGCAAGGGAAGTCACGGTCAGGCGAGGCAAGGCTACGGCACGACAACTCAAGGCTAGGCAATGCACGGATGGTAATCAAAGAGTAACGGAAGGCAAGGAAGGCAAGGGAAAGCAAGGCAAGTCAAGAGTAAGGGAAGGAATGGCACGGCAAGGGGAAACAAGATTAAGGCACGACAACGCAAGCTGGGCAAAGCACGGCAAGGCAAGGAAAGGGTAACGCAAGGCAAGGCACGGTCAGGCAAGGCAAGGCTAATGCACGACAACGCAAGGCTAGGCAGTGCACGGCTAGGCAAGGAACGAGTAACGGAAGCAATGGAAGGCAAGGCAAAGCAAGGCAAGGCAAGTGTAACAACAGGCACGGCACGGCAAGGGGAAACAAGGCTAAGGCACGACAACGCAAGCTAGGCAATGCACGGCAAGGCAAGGAAAGGGTAACGCAAGGCAAGGCAGGGTCAGGCGAGACAAGGCTAAGGCACGACAACGCAAGGCTAGGCAATGCACGGCAAGGCAAGTTAAGGGTAACGCAAGGGAAGGCACGGTGAGGAAAGGCAAGGCTAATGCACAACAACGCACGTCTAGGCAATGCACGGCAAGGCAAGGAAAGGGTAACACAAGGGAAGTCACGGTCAGGCGAGGCAAGGCTAAGGCACGACAACGCAAGGCTAGGCAATGCACGGCAAGGCAAGGAAAGAGTAACGGAAGGCAAGGAAGGCAAGGGAAAGCAAGGCAAGTCAAGAGTAAGGGAAGGAATGGCACGGCAAGGGGAAACAAGATTAAGGCACGACAACGCAAGCTGGGCAAAGCACGGCAAGGCAAGGAAAGGGTAACTCAAGGCAAGGCACGGTGAGGCATGGCAAGGCTAATGCACGACAACGCACGGCTAGGCAAAGCAAGGCAAGGGAAGGAGAGGGTAACGCAAGGCCAGGCACGGTCAGGCAAGGCAAGGTTAATGCACGACAACGCAAGGCTAGGCAGTGCACGGCTAGGCAAGGAACGAGTAACGGAAGGAATGGAAGGCAAGGCAAAGCAAGGCAAGGCAAGTGTAACAAAAGGCACGGCACGGCAAGGGGAAACAAGGCTAAGGCACGACAACGCAAGCTAGGCAATGCACGGCAAGGCAAGGAAAGGGTAACGCAAGGCAAGGCAGGGTCAGGCGAGACAAGGCTAAGGCACGAAAACGCAAGGCTAGGCAATGCACGGCAAGGTAAGGAAAGGGTAACGCAAGGCAAGGCACGGTGAGGAAAGGCAAGGCTAATGCACAAGAACGCACGTCTAGGCAATGCACGGCAAGGCAAAGAAAGAGTAACGGAATGTAAGGAATGCAAGGGAAAGCAAGGCAAGGCAAGAGTAACGGAAGGAACGGCACGGCAAGGGGAAACAAGGCTAAGGCACGACAACGCAAGGCTAGGCAAAGCACGGCAAGGCAAGGAAAGGGTAACGCAAGGCAAGGCACGGTGAGGCAAGGCAAGGCTAATGCACGACAACGCACGGCTAGGCAAAGCAAGGCAAGGGAAGGAGATGGTAACGCAAGGCAAGGCACGGTCAAGCGAGGCAAGGCTAAGGCACGACAACGCAAGGCTAGGCAATGCACGGCAAGGCAAGGAAAGGGTAACGCAAGGGAAGGCACGGTGAGGAAAGGCAAGGCTAATGCACAACAACGCACGTCTACGCAATGCACGGCAAGGCAAGGAAAGGGTAACGCAAGGGAAGTCACGGTCAGGCGAGGCAAGGCTAAGGCACGACAACGCAAGGCTAGGCAATGCACGGCAAGGCAAGGAAAGAGTAACGGAATGTAAGGAATGCAAGGGAAAGCAAGGCAAGGCAAGAGTAACAGAAGGAACGGCACGGCAAGGGGAAACAAGGCTAAGGAACGACAACGCAAGCTAGGGAATGCACGGCAAGGCAAGGAAAGGGTAACGTAAGGCAAGGCACTGTGAGGCAAGGCAAGGCTAATGCACAACAACGCACGGCTAGGCAATGGACGGCAAGGAAAGGAAAGGGTAACGCAAGGGAAGTCCCGGTCAGGCGAGGCAAGGCTACGGCACGACAACGCAAGGCTAGGCAGTGCACGGCTAGGCAAGGAACGAGTAACGGAAGGAATGGAAGGCAAGGCAAAGCAAGGCAAGGCAAGTGTAACAAAAGGCACGGCACGGCAAGGGGAAACAAGGCTAAGGCACGACAACGCAAGCTAGGCAATGCACGGCAAGGCAATGAAAGGGTAACGCAAGGGAAGGCACGGTCAGGCGAGGCAAGGCTAAGGCACGACAACGCAAGGCTAGGCAATGCACGGCAAGGCAAGGAAAGAGTAACGGAATGTAAGGAATGCAAGGGAAAGCAAGGCAAGGCAAGAGTAACAGAAGGAACGGCATGGCAAGGGGAAACAAGGCTAAGGCACGACAACGCAAGCTAGGCAATGCACGGCAAGGCAAGGAAAGGGTAAGGCAAGGCAAGGCACGGTCAGGAAATGCAAGGCTAATGCACGACAACGGAAGGCTAGGCAATGCACGGCAAGGCAAGGAAAGAGTAACGGAATGTAAGGAATGCAAGAGAAAGCAAGGCAAGGCAAGAGTAACGGAAGGAACGGCACGGCAAGGGGAAACAAGGCTAAGGCACGACAACGCAAGGCTAGGCAAAGCACGGCAAGGCAAGGAAAGGGTAACGCAAGGCAAGGCACGGTGAGGCATGGCAAGGCTAATGCACGACAACGCACGGCTAGGCAAAGCAAGGCAAGGGAAGGAGAGGGTAACGCAAGGCCAGGCACGGTCACTCGAGGGAAGGCTAATCCACGACAACGCAAGGCTTAGCAGTGCACGGCTAGGCAAGGAAAGCGTAACAGATGGAAAGGAATGCAAGGCAAAGCAATGCAAGGCAAGTGAAACAAAAGGCAAGGCACGGCAAGGGGAAACAAGGCTAAGGCACGACAACGCAAGCTAGGCAATGCACGGCAAGGCAAGGAAAGGGTAACGCAAGGCAAGGCAGGGTCAGGCGAGACAAGGCTAAAGCACGACAACGCAAGGCTAGGCAATGCACGGCAAGGCAAGGAAAGGGTAACGCAAGGGAAGGCACGGTGAGGAAAGGCAAGGCTAATGCACAACAACGCACGTCTAGGCAATGCACGGCAAGGCAAGGAAAGGGTAACGCAAGGGAAGTCACGGTCAGGCGAGGCAAGGCTAAGGCACGACAACGCAAGGCTAGGCAATGCACGGCAAGGCAAGGAAAGAGTAACGGAATGTAAGGAATGCAAGGGAAAGCAAGGCAAGGCAAGAGTAACAGAAGGAACGGCACGGCAAGGGGAAACAAGGCTAAGGCACGACAACGCAAGGCTTAGCAGTGCCCGGCTAGGCAACGAAAGCGTAACAGAAGGAAAGGAAGGCAAGGCAAAGCAATGCAAGGCAAGTGAAACAAAAGGCACGGCACGGCAAGGGGAAAAAAGGGTAAGGCACGACAACGCAAGCTAGGCAATGCACGGCAAGGCAAGGAAAGGGTAACGCAAGGGAAGTCACGGTCAGGCGAGGCAAGGCTAAGGCACGACAACGCAAGGCTAGGCAATGAACGGCAAGGCAAGGAAAGAGTAACGGAATGTAAGGAATGCAAGGGAAAGCAAGGCAAGGC
This sequence comes from Macrotis lagotis, assembly GCF_037893015.1. Lineage (NCBI taxonomy): Eukaryota > Metazoa > Chordata > Mammalia > Peramelemorphia > Peramelidae > Macrotis > Macrotis lagotis. The sequence goes on from NW_027421923.1 coordinate 227,433, forward strand.
AAGAGTAACAGAAGGAACGGCACGGCAAGGGGAAACAAGGCTAAGGCACGACAACGCAAGCTAGGGAATGCACGGCAAGGCAAGGAAAGGGTAACGTAAGGCAAGGCACTGTGAGGCAAGGCAAGGCTAATGCACAACAACGCACGGCTAGGCAATGGATGGCAAGGCAAGGAAAGGGTAACGCAAGGGAAGTCACGGTCAGGCGAGGCATGGCTACGGCACGACAACGCAAGGCTAGGCAATGCACGGCAAGGCAAGGAAAGAGTAACGGAATGTAAGGAATGCAAGAGAAAGCAAGGCAAGGCAAGAGTAACGGAAGGAACGGCACGGCAAGGGGAAACAAGGCTAAGGCACGACAACGCAAGGCTAGGCAAAGCACGGCAAGGCAAGGAAAGGGTAACGCAAGGCAAGGCACGGTGAGGCATGGCAAGGCTAATGCACGACAACGCACGGCTAGGCAAAGCAAGGCAAGGGAAGGAGAGGGTAACGCAAGGCCAGGCACGGTCACTCGAGGGAAGGCTAATGCACGACAACGCAAGGCTTAGCAGTGCACGGCTAGGCAAGGAAAGCGTAACATAAGGAAAGGAAGGCAAGGCAAAGCAAGGCAAGGGAAGGAGAGGGTAACGCAAGGCAAGGCACGGTCAAGCGAGGCAAGGCTAAGGCACGACAACGCAAGGCTAGGCAATGCACGGCAAGGCAAGGAAAGGGTAACGCAAGGCAAGGCAGGGTCAGGCGAGACAAGGCTAAGGCACGACAACGCAAGGCTAGGCAATGCACGGCAAGGCAAGAAAAGGGTAACGCAAGGGAAGGCACGGTGAGGAAAGGCAAGGCTAATGCACAACAACGCACGTCTAGGCAATGCACGGCAAGGCAAGGAAAGGGTAACGCAAGGGAAGTCACGGTCAGGCGAGGCAAGGCTAAGGCACGACAACGCAAGGCTAGGCAATGAACGGCAAGGCAAGGAAAGAGTAACGGAATGTAAGGAATGCAAGGGAAAGCAAGGCAAGGCAAGAGTAACAGAAGGAACGGCACGGCAAGGGGAAACAAGGCTAAGGCACGACAACGCAAGCTAGGGAATGCACGGCAAGGCAAGGAAAGGGTAACGTAAGGCAAGGCACTGTGAGGCAAGGCAAGGCTAATGCACAACAACGCACGGCTAGGCAATGGATGGCAAGGCAAGGAAAGGGTAACGCAAGGGAAGTCACGGTCAGGCGAGGCATGGCTACGGCACGACAATGCAAGGCTAGGCAATGCACGGCATGGAAAGGAAAGAGTAACGGAATGTAAGGAATGCAAGAGAAAGCAAGGCAAGGCAAGAGTAACGGAAGGAACGGCACGGCAAGGGGAAACAAGGCTAAGGCACGACAACGCAAGGCTAGGCAAAGCACGGCAAGGCAAGGAAAGGGTAACGCAAGGCAAGGCACGGTGAGGCATGGTAAGGCTAATGCACGACAACGCACGGCTAGGCAAAGCAAGGCAAGGGAAGGAGAGGGTAACGCAAGGCCAGGCACGGTCACTCGAGGGAAGGCTAATGCACGACAACGCAAGGCTTAGCAGTGCACGGCTAGGCAAGGAAAGCGTAACATAAGGAAAGGAAGGCAAGGCAAACAAGGCAAGGGAAGGAGAGGGTAACGCAAGGCAAGGCACGGTCAAGCGAGGCAAGGCTAAGGCACGACAACGCAAGGCTAGGCAATGCACGGCAAGGCAAGGAAAGGGTAACGCAAGGCAAGGCAGGGTCAGGCGAGACAAGGCTAAGGCACGACAACGCAAGGCTAGGCAATGCACGGCAAGGCAAGGAAAGGGTAACGCAAGGGAAGGCACGGTGAGGAAAGGCAAGGCTAATGCACAACAACGCACGTCTAGGCAATGAACGGCAAGGCAAGGAAAGGGTAACGCAAGGGAAGTCACGGTCAGGCGAGGCAAGGCTAAGGCACGACAACGCAAGGCTAGGCAATGCACGGCAAGGCAAGGAAAGAGTAACGGAATGTAAGGAATGCAAGGGAAAGCAAGGCAAGGCAAGAGTAACAGAAGGAACGGCACGGCAAGGGGAAACAAGGCTAAGGCACGACAACGCAAGCTAGGCAATGCACGGCAAGGCAAGGAAAGGGTAACGCAAGGCAAGGCACGGTCAGGAAATGCAAGGCTAATGCACGACAACGGAAGGCTAGGCAATGCACGGCAAGGCAAGGAAAGAGTAACGGAATGTAAGGAATGCAAGGGAAAGCAAGGCAAGGCAAGAGTAACGGAAGGAACGGCACGGCAAGGGGAAACAAGGCTAAGGCACGACAACGCAAGGCTTAGCAGTGCACGGCTAGGCAACGAAAGCGTAACAGAAGGAAAGGAAGGCAAGGCAAAGCAATGCAAGGCAAGTGAAACAAAAGGCACGGCACGGTAAGGGGATAAAAGGGTATGGCACGACAACGCAAGCTAGGCAATGCACGGCAAGGCAAGGAAAGGGTAACGCAAGGCAAGGCACGGTCAGAGAAGGCAAGGCTAATGCACGACAACGCAAGGCTAGGCAATGCACGGTAAGGCAAGGAAAGAGAAACGGAAGGCAAGGAAGGCAAGGGAAAGCAAGGCAAGGCAAGGGTAAGGGAAGGAACGGCACGGCAAGGGGAAACAAGGCTAAGGCACGACAACGCAAGCTAGGCAATGCACGGCAAGGCAAGGAAAGGGTAACGCAAGGGAAGGCACGATCAGGCGAGGCAAGGCTAATGCACGACAACGCAAGGCTAGGCAGTGCACGGCTAGGCAAGGAAAGAGTAACGGAAGGATAGGAAGGCAAGGCAAAGCAAGGCAAGGGAAGTGTAACAAATGGCACGGCACGGCAAGGGGAAACAAGGTAAGGCACGACAACGCAAGCTAGGCAATGCACGGCAAGGCAAGGAAAGCGTAACGTAAGGCAAGGCACGGTGAGGCAAGGCAAGGCTAATGCACAACAACGCACGGCTAGGCAATGGACGGCAAGGCAAGGAAAGGGTAACGCAAGGGAAGTCACGGTCAGGCGAGGCAAGGCTACGGCACGACAACTCAAGGCTAGGCAATGCACGGATGGTAAGCAAAGAGTAACGGAAGGCAAGGAAGGCAAGGGAAAGCAAGGCAAGTCAAGAGTAAGGGAAGGAAAGGCACGGCAAGGGGAAACAAGGCTAAGGCACGACAACGCAAGCTGGGCAAAGCACGGCAAGGCAAGGAAAGGGTAACGCAAGGCAAGGCACGGTCAGGCAAGGCCATGCTAATGCACGACAACGCAAGGCTAGGCAGTGCACGGCTAGGCAAGGAACGAGTAACGGAAGGAATGGAAGGCAAGGCAAAGCAAGGCAAGGCAAGTGTAACAAAAGGCACGGCACGGCAAGGGGAAACAAGGCTAAGGCACGACAACGCAAGCTAGGAAATGCACGGCAAGGCAAGGAAAGGGTAACGCAAGGCAAGGCAGGGTCAGGCGAGACAAGGCTAAGGCACGACAACGCAAGGCTAGGCAATGCACGGCAAGGCAAGTTAAGGGTAACGCAAGGGAAGGCATGGTGAGGAAAGGCAAGGCTAATGCACAACAACGCACGTCTAGGCAATGCACGGCAAGGCAAGGAAAGGGTAACGCAAGGGAAGTCACGGTCAGGCGAGGCAAGGCTAAGGCACGACAACGCAAGGCTAGGCAATGCACGGCAAGGCAAGGAAAGTAACGGAATGTAAGGAATGCAAGGGAAAGCAAGGCAAGGCAAGAGTAACAGAAGGAACTGCACGGCAAGGGGAAACAAGGCTAAGGTACGACAACGCAAGCTAGGCAATGCACGGAAAGGCAAGGAAAGGGTAACGCAAGGCAAGGCACGGTCAGGAAATGCAAGGCTAATGCACGACAACGGAAGGCTAGGCAATGCACGGCAAGGCAAGGAAAGAGTAACGGAATGTAAGGAATGCAAGGCAAAGCAAGGCAAGGCAAGAGTAACGGAAGGAACGGCACGGCAAGGAGAAACAAGGCTAAGGCGCGACAACGCAAGGCTAGGCAAAGCACGGCAAGACAAGGAAAGGGTAACGCAAGGCAAGGCACGGTGAGGCAAGGGAAGGCTAATGCACGACAACGCACGGCTAGGCAAAGCAAGGCAAGGGAAGGAGAGGGTAACGCAAGGCAAGGCACGGTCAAGCGAGGCAAGGCTAAGGCACGACAACGGAAGGCTAGGCAATGCACGGAAGGTAAGGAAAGAGTAACGGAAAGCAAGGAAGGCAAGGGAAAGCAAGGCAAGTTAAGAGTAAGGGAAGGAACGGCACGGCAAGGGGAAACAAGGCTAAGGCACGACAACGCAAGCTAGGCAATGCACGGCAAGGCAAGGAAAGGGTAACGCAAGGCAAGGCAGGCTCAGTCGAGGCAAGTCTAATGCACGACAACGCAAGGCTTGGCAGTGCACGGCTAGGCAAGAACGAGTAACAGAAGGAAAGGAACGCAAGGCAAAGCAATGCAAGGCAAGTGAAACAAAAGGCACGGCACGGCAAGGGGAAACAAGGGTAAGGCACGACAACGCAAGCTAGGCAATGCACGGCAAGGCAAGGAAAGGGTAACGCAAGGCAAGGCACGGTGAGGCAAGGCAAGGCTAATGCACAACAACGCACGGCTAGGCAATGCACGGCAAGGCAAGGAAAGGGTAACGCAAGTGAAGTCACGGTCAGGCGAGGCAAGGCTAAGGCACGACAACGCAAGGCTAGGCAATGCAGGTAAGGCAAGCAAGGAGTAACGGAACGGAAGGAAGGCAAAGGAAAGCAAGGCAAGGCAAGGTTAACGGAAGGAACGGCTCGGCAAGGGGAAACAAGGCTAAGGCACGGCTACGCACGGCTAGGCAATGCACGGCCAGGCAAGGAAAGGGTAACGAAAGGCAAGGCACGGTGAGGCAAGTCAAGGTTAAGGCACGAAAACGCAAGGCTAGGCAGTGCACGGAAGGCAAGCAAAGAGTAACGGAAGGCAAGGAAGGCAAGGGAAAGCAAGGCAAGTTAAGGGTAAGGGAAGGAACGGCACGGCAAGGGGAAACAGGGCTAAGGCATGACAACGCAAGCTAGGCTATGCACGGCAAGGCAAGGAAAGGGTAACGCAAGGCAAGGCACGGTCAGGCAAGGCAAGGCTAATGCACGACAACGCAAGGCTAGGCAATGCACGGCAAGGCAAGGAAAGGGTAACGCAAGGCAAGGCTCTGTCAGGCGAGGCAAGGCTAAGGCACGACAACGCAAGGCTAGGCAATGCACGGAAGGTAAGCAAAGAGTATCGGAAGGCAAGGAAGGCAAGGGAAAGCAAGGCAAGTTAAGGGTAAGGTAAGGAACGGCACTGCAAGGGGAAACAAGGCTAAGGCACGACAACGCAAGCTAGGCAATGCACGGCAAGGCAAGGAAAGAGTAACGCAAGGCAAGGCACGGTCAGGAAATGCAAGGCTAATGCACGACAACGGAAGGCTAGGCAATGCACGGCAAGGTAAGGAAAGGGTAACGCAAGGCAAGGCACGGTGAGGAAAGGCAAGGCTAATGCACAAGAACGCACGTCTAGGCAATGCACGGCAAGGCAAAGAAAGAGTAACGGAATGTAAGGAATGCAAGGGAAAGCAAGGCAAGGCAAGAGTAACGGAAGGAACGGCACGGCAAGGGGAAACAAGGCTAAGGCACGACAACGCAAGGCTAGGCAAAGCACGGCAAGGCAAGGAAAGGGTAACGCAAGGCAAGGCACGGTGAGGCAAGGCAAGGCTAATGCACGACAACGCACGGCTAGGCAAAGCAAGGCAAGGGAAGGAGAGGGTAACGCAAGGCAAGGCACGGTCAAGCGAGGCAAGGCTAAGGCACGACAACGCAAGGCTAGGCAATGCACGGCAAGGCAAGGAAAGGGTAACGCAAGGGAAGGCACGGTGAGGAAAGGCAAGGCTAATGCACAACAACGCACGTCTAGGCAATGCACGGCAAGGCAAGGAAAGGGTAACGCAAGGGAAGTCACGGTCAGGCGAGGCAAGGCTAAGGCACGACAACGCAAGGCTAGGCAATGCACGGCAAGGCAAGGAAAGAGTAACGGAATGTAAGGAATGCAAGGGAAAGCAAGGCAAGGCAAGAGTAACAGAAGGAACGCCACGGCAAGGGGAAACAAGGCTAAGGAACGACAACGCAAGCTAGGGAATGCACGGCAAGGCAAGGAAAGGGTAACGTAAGGCAAGGCACGGTCAGGCAAGGCAAGGTTAATGCACGACAACGCAAGGCTAGGCAGTGCACGGCTAGGCAAGGAACGAGTAACGGAAGGAATGGAAGGCAAGGCAAAGCAAGGCAAGGCAAGTGTAACAAAAGGCACGGCACGGCAAGGGGAAACAAGGCTAAGGCACGACAACGCAAGCTAGGCAATGCACGGCAAGGCAAGGAAAGGGTAACGCAAGGCAAGGCAGGGTCAGGCGAGACAAGGCTAAGGCACGACAACGCAAGGCTAGGCAATGCACGGCAAGGCAAGGAAAGGGTAACGCAAGGCAAGGCACGGTGAAGAAAGGCACGGATAATGCACAACAACGCACGTCTAGGCAATGCACGGCAAGGCAAGGAAAGAGTAACGGAATGTAAGGAATGCAAGGGAAAGCAAGGCAAGGCAAGACTAACGGAAGGAACCGCAGGGCAAGGGGAAACAAGGCTAAGGCACGACAACGCAAGGCTAGGCAAAGCACGGCAAGGCAAGGAAAGGGTAACGCAAGGCAAGGCACGGTGAGGCAAGGCAAGGCTAATGCACGACAACGCACGGCTAGGCAAAGCAAGGCAAGGGAAGGACAGGGTAACGCAAGGGAAGTCACGGTCAGGCGAGGCAAGGCTAAGGCACGACAACGCAAGGCTAGGCAATGCACGGCAAGGCAAGGAAAGAGTAACGGAATGTAAGGAATGCAAGGGAAAGCAAGGCAAGGCAAGAGTAACAGAAGGAACGGCACGGCAAGGGGAAACAAGGCTAAGGCACGACAACGCAAGCTAGGGAATGCACGGCAAGGCAAGGAAAGGGTAACGTAAGGCAAGGCACTGTGAGGCAAGGCAAGGCTAATGCACAACAACGCACGGCTAGGCAATGGACGGGAAGGCAAGGAAAGGGTAACGCAAGGGAAGTCACGGTCAGGCGAGGCAAGGCTACGGCACGACAACGCAAGGCTAGGCAATGCACGGATGGTAAGCAAAGAGTAACGGAAGGCAAGGAAGGCAAGGGAAAGCAAGGCAAGGCAAGAGTAAGGGAAGGAACGGCACGGCAAGGGGAAACAAGGCTAAGGCACGACAACGCAAGCTGGGCAAAGCACGGCAAGGCAAGGAAAGGGTAACGTAAGGCAAGGCACGGTCAGGCAAGGCAAGGCTAATGCACGACAACGCAAGGCTAGGCAGTGCACGGCTAGGCAAGGAACGAGTAACGGAAGGAATGGAAGGCAAGGCAAAGCAAGGCAAGGCAAGTGTAACAAAAGGCACGGCACGGCAAGGGGAAACAAGGCTAAGGCACGACAACGCAAGCTAGGCAATGCACGGCAAGGCAAGGAAAGGGTAACGCAAGGCAAGGCAGGGTCAGGCGAGACAAGGCTAAGGCACGACAACGCAAGGCTAGGCAATGCACGGCAAGGCAAGGAAAGGGTAACGCAAGGGAAGGCACGTTGAGGAAAGGCAAGGCTAATGCACAACAACGCACGTCTAGGCAATGCACGGCAAGGCAAGGAAAGGGTAACGCAAGGGAAGTCACGGTCAGGCGAGGCAAGGCTAAGGCACGACAACGCAAGGCTAGGCAATGCACGGCAAGGCAAGGAAAGAGTAACGGAATGCAAGGAATGCAAGGGAAAGCAAGGCAAGGCAAGAGTAACAGAAGGAACGGCACGGCAAGGGGAAACAAGGCTAAGGCACGACAACGCAAGCTAGGCAATGCACGGCAAGGCAAGGAAAGGGTAACGCAAGGCAAGGCACGGTCAGGAAATGCAAGGCTAATGCACGACAACGGAAGGCTAGGCAATGCACGGCAAGGCAAGGAAAGAGTAACGGAATGTAAGGAATGCAAGAGAAAGCAAGGCAAGGCAAGAGTAACGGAAGGAACGGCACGGCAAGGGGAAACAAGGCTAAGGCACGACAACGCAAGGCTAGGCAAAGCACGGCAAGGCAAGGAAAGGGTAACGCAAGGCAAGGCACGGTGAGGCATGGCAAGGCTAATGCACGACAACGCACGGCTAGGCAAAGCAAGGCAAGGGAAGGAGAGGGTAACGCAAGGCCAGGCACGGTCACTCGAGGGAAGGCTAATGCACGACAACGCAAGGCTTAGCAGTGCACGGCTAGGCAAGGAAAGCGTAACAGAAGGAAAGGAAGGCAAGGCAAAGCAATGCAAGGCAAGTGAAACAAAAGGCAAGGCACGGCAAGGGGAAACAAGGCTAAGGCACGACAACGCAAGCTAGGCAATGCACGGCACGGCAAGGAAAGGGTAACGCAAGGCAAGGCAGGGTCAGGCGAGACAAGGCTAAGGCACGACAACGCAAGGCTAGGCAATGCACGGCAAGGCAAGGAAAGGGTAACGCAAGGGAAGGCACGGTGAGGAAAGGCAAGGCTAATGCACAACAACGCACGTCTAGGCAATGCACGGGAAGGCAAGGAAAGGGTAACGCAAGGGAAGTCACGGTCAGGCGAGGCAAGGCTAAGGCACGACAACGCAAGGCTAGGGAATGCACGGCAAGGCAAGGAAAGAGTAACGGAATGTAAGGAATGCAAGGGAAAGCAAGGCAAGGCAAGAGTAACAGAAGGAACGGCACGGCAAGGGGAAACAAGGCTAAGGCACGACAACGCAAGCTAGGCAATGCACGGCAAGGCAAGGAAAGGGTAACGCAAGGCAAGGCACGGTCAGGAAATGCAAGGCTAATGCACGACAACGGAAGGCTAGGCAATGCACGGCAAGGCAAGGAAAGAGTAACGGAATGTAAGGAATGCAAGGGAAAGCAAGGCAAGGCAAGAGTAACGGAAGGAACGGCACGGCAAGGGGAAACAAGGCTAAGGCACGACAACGCAAGGCTTAGCAGTGCACGGCTAGGCAACGAAAGCGTAACAGAAGGAAAGGAAGGCAAGGCAAAGCAATGCAAGGCAAGTGAAACAAAAGGCACGGCACGGTAAGGGGATAAAAGGTTATGGCACGACATCGCAAGCTAGGCAATGCACGGCAAGGCAAGGAAAGGGTAACGCAAGGCAAGGCACGATCAGGCGAGGCAAGGCTAATGCACGACAACGCAAGGCTAGGCAGTGCACGGCTAGGCAAGGAAAGAGTAACGGAAGGATAGGAAGGCGAGGCAAAGCAAGGCAAGGGAAGTGTAACAAACGGCACGGCACGGCAAGGGGAAACAAGGTAATTCACGACAACGCAAGCTAGGCAATGCACGGCAAGGCAAGGAAAGGGTAACGCAAGGCAAGGCACGGTCAGTCGAGGCAAGGCTAATGCACGACAACGCAAGGCTTGGCAGTGCAAGGCTAGGCAAGGAAAGAGTAACAGAAGGAAAGGAAGGCAAGGCAAAGCAATGCAAGGCAAGTGAAACAAAAGGCACGGCACGGCAAGGAGAAACAAGGGTAAGGCACGACAACGCAAGCTAGGCAATGCACGGCAAGGCAAGGAAAGGGTAACGTAAGGCAAGGCACGGTGAGGCAAGGCAAGGCTAATGCACAACAACGCACGGCTAGGCAATGGACGGCAAGGCAAGGAAAGGGTAACGCAAGGGAAGTCACGGTCAGGCGAGGCAAGGCTACGGCACGACAACTCAAGGCTAGGCAATGCACGGATGGTAATCAAAGAGTAACGGAAGGCAAGGAAGGCAAGGGAAAGCAAGGCAAGTCAAGAGTAAGGGAAGGAATGGCACGGCAAGGGGAAACAAGATTAAGGCACGACAACGCAAGCTGGGCAAAGCACGGCAAGGCAAGGAAAGGGTAACGCAAGGCAAGGCACGGTCAGGCAAGGCAAGGCTAATGCACGACAACGCAAGGCTAGGCAGTGCACGGCTAGGCAAGGAACGAGTAACGGAAGCAATGGAAGGCAAGGCAAAGCAAGGCAAGGCAAGTGTAACAACAGGCACGGCACGGCAAGGGGAAACAAGGCTAAGGCACGACAACGCAAGCTAGGCAATGCACGGCAAGGCAAGGAAAGGGTAACGCAAGGCAAGGCAGGGTCAGGCGAGACAAGGCTAAGGCACGACAACGCAAGGCTAGGCAATGCACGGCAAGGCAAGTTAAGGGTAACGCAAGGGAAGGCACGGTGAGGAAAGGCAAGGCTAATGCACAACAACGCACGTCTAGGCAATGCACGGCAAGGCAAGGAAAGGGTAACACAAGGGAAGTCACGGTCAGGCGAGGCAAGGCTAAGGCACGACAACGCAAGGCTAGGCAATGCACGGCAAGGCAAGGAAAGAGTAACGGAATGTAAGGAATGCAAGGGAAAGGAAGGCAAGGCAAGAGTAACAGAAGGAACGGCACGGCTAGGGGAAACAAGGCTAAGGTACGACAACGCAAGGTAGGCAATGCACGGAAAGGCAAGGAAAGGGTAACGCAAGGCAAGGCACGGTCAGGAAATGCAAGGCTAATGCACGACAACGGAAGGCTAGGCAATGCACGGCAAGGCAAGGAAAGAGTAACGGAATGTAAGGAATGCAAGGGAAAGCAAGGCAAGGCAAGAGTAACGGAAGGAACGGCACGGCAAGGGGAAACAAGGCTAAGGCACGACAACGCAAGGCTAGGCAAAGCACGGCAAGGCAAGGAAAGGGTAACTCAAGGCAAGGCACGGTGAGGCATGGCAAGGCTAATGCACGACAACGCACGGCTAGGCAAAGCAAGGCAAGGGAAGGAGAGGGTAACGCAAGGCCAGGCACGGTCAGGCAAGGCAAGGTTAATGCACGACAACGCAAGACTAGGCAGTGCACGGCTAGGCAAGGAACGAGTAACGGAAGGAATGGAAGGCAAGGCAAAGCAAGGCAAGGCAAGTGTAACAAAAGGCACGGCACGGCAAGGGGAAACAAGGCTAAGGCACGACAACGCAAGCTAGGCAATGCACGGCAAGGCAAGGAAAGGGTAACGCAAGGCAAGGCAGGGTCAGGCGAGACAAGGCTAAGGCACGAAAACGCAAGGCTAGGCAATGCACGGCAAGGTAAGGAAAGGGTAACGCAAGGCAAGGCACGGTGAGGAAAGGCAAGGCTAATGCACAAGAACGCACGTCTAGGCAATGCACGGCAAGGCAAAGAAAGAGTAACGGAATGTAAGGAATGCAAGGGAAAGCAAGGCAAGGCAAGAGTAACGGAAGGAACGGCACGGCAAGGGGAAACAAGGCTAAGGCACGACAACGCAAGGCTAGGCAAAGCACGGCAAGGCAAGGAAAGGGTAACGCAAGGCAAGGCACGGTGAGGCAAGGCAAGGCTAATGCACGACAACGCACGGCTAGGCAAAGCAAGGCAAGGGAAGGAGAGGGTAACGCAAGGCAAGGCACGGTCAAGCGAGGCAAGGCTAAGGCACGACAACGCAAGGCTAGGCAATGCACGGCAAGGCAAGGAAAGGGTAACGCAAGGGAAGGCACGGTGAGGAAAGGCAAGGCTAATGCACAACAACGCACGTCTACGCAATGCACGGCAAGGCAAGGAAAGGGTAACGCAAGGGAAGTCACGGTCAGGCGAGGCAAGGCTAAGGCACGACAACGCAAGGCTAGGCAATGCACGGCAAGGCAAGGAAAGAGCAACGGAATGTAAGGAATGCAAGGGAAAGCAAGGCAAGGCAAGAGTAACAGAAGGAACGGCACGGCAAGGGGAAACAAGGCTAAGGAACGGCAAACAACGCAAGCTAGGGAATGCACGGCAAGGCAAGGAAAGGGTAACGTAAGGCAAGGCACTGTGAGGCAAGGCAAGGCTAATGCACAACAACGCACGGCTAGGCAATGGACGGCAAGGCAAGGAAAGGGTAACGCAAGGGAAGTCCCGGTCAGGCGAGGCAAGGCTACGGCACGACAACGCAAGGCTAGGCAGTGCACGGCTAGGCAAGGAACGAGTAACGGAAGGAATGGAAGGCAAGGCAAAGCAAGGCAAGGCAAGTGTAACAAAAGGCACGGCACGGCAAGGGGAAACAAGGCTAAGGCACGACAACGCAAGCTAGGCAATGCACGGCAAGGCAAGGAAAGGGTAACGCAAGGGAAGGCACGGTCAGGCGAGGCAAGGCTAAGGCACGACAACGCAAGGCTAGGCAATGCACGGCAAGGCAAGGAAAGAGTAACGGAATGTAAGGAATGCAAGGGAAAGCAAGGCAAGGCAAGAGTAACAGAAGGAACGGCATGGCAAGGGGAAACAAGGCTAAGGCACGACAACGCAAGCTAGGCAATGCACGGCAAGGCAAGGAAAGGGTAAGGCAAGGCAAGGCACGGTCAGGAAATGCAAGGCTAATGCACGACAACGGAAGGCTAGGCAATGCACGGCAAGGCAAGGAAAGAGTAACGGAATGTAAGGAATGCAAGAGAAAGCAAGGCAAGGCAAGAGTAACGGAAGGAACGGCACGGCAAGGGGAAACAAGGCTAAGGCACGACAACGCAAGGCTAGGCAAAGCACGGCAAGGCAAGGAAAGGGTAACGCAAGGCAAGGCACGGTGAGGCATGGCAAGGCTAATGCACGACAACGCACGGCTAGGCAAAGCAAGGCAAGGGAAGGAGAGGGTAACGCAAGGCCAGGCACGGTCACTCGAGGGAAGGCTAATGCACGACAACGCAAGGCTTAGCAGTGCACGGCTAGGCAAGGAAAGCGTAACAGATGGAAAGGAATGCAAGGCAAAGCAATGCAAGGCAAGTGAAACAAAAGGCAAGGCACGGCAAGGGGAAACAAGGCTAAGGCACGACAACGCAAGCTAGGCAATGCACGGCAAGGCAAGGAAAGGGTAACGCAAGGCAAGGCAGGGTCAGGCGAGACAAGGCTAAAGCACGACAACGCAAGGCTAGGCAATGCACGGCAAGGCAAGGAAAGGGTAACGCAAGGGAAGGCACGGTGAGGAAAGGCAAGGCTAATGCACAACAACGCACGTCTAGGCAATGCACGGCAAGGCAAGGAAAGGGTAACGCAAGGGAAGTCACGGTCAGGCGAGGCAAGGCTAAGGCACGACAACGCAAGGCTAGGCAATGCACGGCAAGGCAAGGAAAGAGTAACGGAATGTAAGGAATGCAAGGGAAAGCAAGGCAAGGCAAGAGTAACAGAAGGAACGGCACGGCAAGGGGAAACAAGGCTAAGGCACGACAACGCAAGGCTTAGCAGTGCCCGGCTAGGCAACGAAAGCGTAACAGAAGGAAAGGAAGGCAAGGCAAAGCAATGCAAGGCAAGTGAAACAAAAGGCACGGCACGGCAAGGGGAAAAAAGGGTAAGGCACGACAACGCAAGCTAGGCAATGCACGGCAAGGCAAGGAAAGGGTAACGCAAGGGAAGTCACGGTCAGGCGAGGCAAGGCTAAGGCACGACAACGCAAGGCTAGGCAATGAACGGCAAGGCAAGGAAAGAGTAACGGAATGTAAGGAATGCAAGGGAAAGCAAGGCAAGGCAAGAGTAACAGAAGGAACGGCACGGCAAGGGGAAACAAGGCTAAGGCACGACAACGCAAGCTAGGGAATGCACGGCAAGGCAAGGAAAGGGTAACGTAAGGCAAGGCACTGTGAGGCAAGGCAAGGCTAATGCACAACAACGCACGGCTAGGCAATGGATGGCAAGGCAAGGAAAGGGTAACGCAAGGGAAGTCACGGTCAGGCGAGGCATGGCTACGGCACGACAACGCAAGGCTAGGCAATGCACGGCAAGGCAAGGAAAGAGTAACGGAATGTAAGGAATGCAAGAGAAAGCAAGGCAAGGCAAGAGTAACGGAAGGAACGGCACGGCAAGGGGAAACAAGGCTAAGGCACGACAACGCAAGGCTAGGCAAAGCACGGCAAGGCAAGGAAAGGGTAACGCAAGGCAAGGCACGGTGAGGCATGGCAAGGCTAATGCACGACAACGCACGGCTAGGCAAAGCAAGGCAAGGGAAGGAGAGGGTAACGCAAGGCCAGGCACGGTCACTCGAGGGAAGGCTAATGCACGACAACGCAAGGCTTAGCAGTGCACGGCTAGGCAAGGAAAGCGTAACATAAGGAAAGGAAGGCAAGGCAAAGCAAGGCAAGGGAAGGAGAGGGTAACGCAAGGCAAGGCACGGTCAAGCGAGGCAAGGCTAAGGCACGACAACGCAAGGCTAGGCAATGCACGGCAAGGCAAGGAAAGGGTAACGCAAGGCAAGGCAGGGTCAGGCGAGACAAGGCTAAGGCACGACAACGCAAGGCTAGGCAATGCACGGCAAGGCAAGAAAAGGGTAACGCAAGGGAAGGCACGGTGAGGAAAGGCAAGGCTAATGCACAACAACGCACGTCTAGGCAATGCACGGCAAGGCAAGGAAAGGGTAACGCAAGGGAAGTCACGGTCAGGCGAGGCAAGGCTAAGGCACGACAACGCAAGGCTAGGCAATGAACGGCAAGGCAAGGAAAGAGTAACGGAATGTAAGGAATGCAAGGGAAAGCAAGGCAAGGCAAGAGTAACAGAAGGAACGGCACGGCAAGGGGAAACAAGGCTAAGGCACGACAACGCAAGCTAGGGAATGCACGGCAAGGCAAGGAAAGGGTAACGTAAGGCAAGGCACTGTGAGGCAAGGCAAGGCTAATGCACAACAACGCACGGCTAGGCAATGGATGGCAAGGCAAGGAAAGGGTAACGCAAGGGAAGTCACGGTCAGGCGAGGCATGGCTACGGCACGACAACGCAAGGCTAGGCAATGCACGGCAAGGCAAGGAAAGAGTAACGGAATGTAAGGAATGCAAGAGAAAGCAAGGCAAGGCAAGAGTAACGGAAGGAAAGGCACGGCAAGGGGAAACAAGGCTAAGGCACGACAACGCAAGGCTAGGCAAAGCACGGCAAGGCAAGGGTAACGCAAGGCAAGGCAGGGTCAGGCGAGACAAGGCTAAGGCACGACAACGCAAGGCTAGGCAATGCACGGCAAGGCAAGGAAAGGGTAACGCAAGGCAAGGCAGGGTCAGGCGAGACAAGGCTAAGGCACGACAACGCAAGGCTAGGCAATGCACGGCAAGGCAAGGAAAGGGTAACGCAAGGGAAGGCACGGTGAGGAAAGGCAAGGCTAATGCACAACAACGCACGTCTAGGCAATGCACGGCAAGGCAAGGAAAGGGTAACGCAAGGGAAGTCACGGTCAGGCGAGGCAAGGCTAAGGCACGACAACGCAAGGCTAGGCAATGAACGGCAAGGCAAGGAAAGAGTAACGGAATGTAAGGAATGCAAGGGAAAGCAAGGCAAGGCAAGAGTAACAGAAGGAACGGCACGGCAAGGGGAAACAAGGCTAAGGCACGACAACGCAAGCTAGGGAATGCACGGCAAGGCAAGGAAAGGGTAACGTAAGGCAAGGCACTGTGAGGCAAGGCAAGGCTAATGCACAACAACTCACGGCTAGGCAATGGATGGCAAGGCAAGGAAAGGGTAACGCAAGGGAAGTCACGGTCAGGCGAGGCATGGCTACGGCACGACAACGCAAGGCTAGGCAATGCACGGCAAGGCAAGGAAAGAGTAACGGAATGTAAGGAATGCAAGAGAAAGCAAGGCAAGGCAAGAGTAACGGAAGGAACGGCACGGCAAGGGGAAACAAGGCTAAGGCACGACAACGCAAGGCTAGGCAAAGCACGGCAAGGCAAGGAAAGGGTAACGCAAGGCAAGGCACGGTGAGGCATGGCAAGGCTAATGCACGACAACGCACGGCTAGGCAAAGCAAGGCAAGGGAAGGAGAGGGTAACGCAAGGCCAGGCACGGTCACTCGAGGGAAGGCTAATGCACGACAACGCAAGGCTTAGCAGTGCACGGCTAGGCAAGGAAAGCGTAACATAAGGAAAGGAAGGCAAGGCAAAGCAAGGCAAGGGAAGGAGAGGGTAACGCAAGGCAAGGCACGGTCAAGCGAGGCAAGGCTAAGGCACGACAACGCAAGGCTAGGCAATGCACGGCAAGGCAAGGAAAGGGTAACGCAAGGCAAGGCAGGGTCAGGCGAGACAAGGCTAAGGCACGACAACGCAAGGCTAGGCAATGCACGGCAAGGCAAGGAAAGGGTAACGCAAGGGAAGGCACGGTGAGGAAAGGCAAGGCTAATGCACAACAACGCACGTCTAGGCAATGCACGGCAAGGCAAGGAAAGGGTAACGCAAGGGAAGTCACGGTCAGGCGAGGCAAGGCTAAGGCACGACAACGCAAGGCTAGGCAATGCACGGCAAGGCAAGGAAAGAGTAACGGAATGTAAGGAATGCAAGGGAAAGCAAGGCAAGGCAAGAGTAACAGAAGGAACGGCACGGCAAGGGGAAACAAGGCTAAGGCACGACAACGCAAGCTAGGCAATGCACGGCAAGGCAAGGAAAGGGTAACGCAAGGCAAGGCACGGTCAGGAAATGCAAGGCTAATGCACGACAACGGAAGGCTAGGCAATGCACGGCAAGGCAAGGAAAGAGTAACGGAATGTAAGGAATGCAAGGGAAAGCAAGGCAAGGCAAGAGTAACGGAAGGAACGGCACGGCAAGGGGAAACAAGGCTAAGGCACGACAACGCAAGGCTTAGCAGTGCACGGCTAGGCAACGAAAGCGTAACAGAAGGAAAGGAAGGCAAGGCAAAGCAATGCAAGGCAAGTGAAACAAAAGGCACGGCACGGTAAGGGGATAAAAGGGTATGGCACGACAACGCAAGCTAGGCAATGCACGGCAAGGCAAGGAAAGGGTAACGCAAGGCAAGGCACGGTCAGAGAAGGCAAGGCTAATGCACGACAACGCAAGGCTAGGCAATGCACGGTAAGGCAAGGAAAGAGAAACGGAAGGCAAGGAAGGCAAGGGAAAGCAAGGCAAGGCAAGGGTAAGGGAAGGAACGGCACGGCAAGGGGAAACAAGGCTAAGGCACGACAACGCAAGCTAGGCAATGCACGGCAAGGCAAGGAAAGGGTAACGCAAGGGAAGGCACGATCAGGCGAGGCAAGGCTAATGCACGACAACGCAAGGCTAGGCAGTGCACGGCAAGGCAAGGAAAGAGTAACGGAAGGATAGGAAGGCAAGGCAAAGCAAGGCAAGGGAAGTGTAACAAATGGCACGGCACGGCAAGGGGAAACAAGGTAAGGCACGACAACGCAAGCTAGGCAATGCACGGCAAGGCAAGGAAAGCGTAACGTAAGGCAAGGCACGGTGAGGCAAGGCAAGGCTAATGCACAACAACGCACGGCTAGGCAATGGACGGCAAGGCAAGGAAAGGGTAACGCAAGGGAAGTCACGGTCAGGCGAGGCAAGGCTACGGCACGACAACTCAAGGCTAGGCAATGCACGGATGGTAAGCAAAGAGTAACGGAAGGCAAGGAAGGCAAGGGAAAGCAAGGCAAGTCAAGAGTAAGGGAAGGAACGGCACGGCAAGGGGAAACAAGGCTAAGGCACGACAACGCAAGCTGGGCAAAGCACGGCAAGGCAAGGAAAGGGTAACGCAAGGCAAGGCACGGTCAGGCAAGGCCATGCTAATGCACGACAACGCAAGGCTAGGCAGTGCACGGCTAGGCAAGGAACGAGTAACGGAAGGAATGGAAGGCAAGGCAAAGCAAGGCAAGGCAAGTGTAACAAAAGGCACGGCACGGCAAGGGGAAACAAGGCTAAGGCACGACAACGCAAGCTAGGAAATGCACGGCAAGGCAAGGAAAGGGTAACGCAAGGCAAGGCAGGGTCAGGCGAGACAAGGCTAAGGCACGACAACGCAAGGCTAGGCAATGCACGGCAAGGCAAGTTAAGGGTAACGCAAGGGAAGGCATGGTGAGGAAAGGCAAGGCTAATGCACAACAACGCACGTCTAGGCAATGCACGGCAAGGCAAGGAAAGGGTAACGCAAGGGAAGTCACGGTCAGGCGAGGCAAGGCTAAGGCACGACAACGCAAGGCTAGGCAATGCACGGCAAGGCAAGGAAAGTAACGGAATGTAAGGAATGCAAGGGAAAGCAAGGCAAGGCAAGAGTAACAGAAGGAACTGCACGGCAAGGGGAAACAAGGCTAAGGTACGACAACGCAAGCTAGGCAATGCACGGAAAGGCAAGGAAAGGGTAACGCAAGGCAAGGCACGGTCAGGAAATGCAAGGCTAATGCACGACAACGGAAGGCTAGGCAATGCACGGCAAGGCAAGGAAAGAGTAACGGAATGTAAGGAATGCAAGGGAAAGCAAGGCAAGGCAAGAGTAACGGAAGGAACGGCACGGCAAGGAGAAACAAGGCTAAGGCGCGACAACGCAAGGCTAGGCAAAGCACGGCAAGACAAGGAAAGGGTAACGCAAGGCAAGGCACGGTGAGGCAAGGGAAGGCTAATGCACGACAACGCACGGCTAGGCAAAGCAAGGCAAGGGAAGGAGAGGGTAACGCAAGGCAAGGCACGGTCAAGCGAGGCAAGGCTAAGGCACGACAACGGAAGGCTAGGCAATGCACGGAAGGTAAGGAAAGAGTAACGGAAAGCAAGGAAGGCAAGGGAAAGCAAGGCAAGTTAAGAGTAAGGGAAGGAACGGCACGGCAAGGGGAAACAAGGCTAAGGCACGACAACGCAAGCTAGGCAATGCACGGCAAGGCAAGGAAAGGGTAACGCAAGGCAAGGCAGGCTCAGTCGAGGCAAGTCTAATGCACGACAACGCAAGGCTTGGCAGTGCACGGCTAGGCAAGAACGAGTAACAGAAGGAAAGGAACGCAAGGCAAAGCAATGCAAGGCAAGTGAAACAAAAGGCACGGCACGGCAAGGGGAAACAAGGGTAAGGCACGACAACGCAAGCTAGGCAATGCACGGCAAGGCAAGGAAAGGGTAACGCAAGGCAAGGCACGGTGAGGCAAGGCAAGGCTAATGCACAACAACGCACGGCTAGGCAATGCACGGCAAGGCAAGGAAAGGGTAACGCAAGTGAAGTCACGGTCAGGCGAGGCAAGGCTAAGGCACGACAACGCAAGGCTAGGCAATGCAGGTAAGGCAAGCAAGGAGTAACGGAACGGAAGGAAGGCAAAGGAAAGCAAGGCAAGGCAAGGTTAACGGAAGGAACGGCTCGGCAAGGGGAAACAAGGCTAAGGCACGGCTACGCACGGCTAGGCAATGCACGGCCAGGCAAGGAAAGGGTAACGAAAGGCAAGGCACGGTGAGGCAAGTCAAGGTTAAGGCACGAAAACGCAAGGCTAGGCAGTGCACGGAAGGCAAGCAAAGAGTAACGGAAGGCAAGGAAGGCAAGGGAAAGCAAGGCAAGTTAAGGGTAAGGGAAGGAACGGCACAGCAAGGGGAAACAGGGCTAAGGCATGACAACGCAAGCTAGGCTATGCACGGCAAGGCAAGGAAAGGGTAACGCAAGGCAAGGCACGGTCAGGCAAGGCAAGGCTAATGCACGACAACGCAAGGCTAGGCAATGCACGGCAAGGCAAGGAAAGGGTAACGCAAGGCAAGGCTCTGTCAGGCGAGGCAAGGCTAAGGCACGACAACGCAAGGCTAGGCAATGCACGGAAGGTAAGCAAAGAGTATCGGAAGGCAAGGAAGGCAAGGGAAAGCAAGGCAAGTTAAGGGTAAGGTAAGGAACGGCACTGCAAGGGGAAACAAGGCTAAGGCACGACAACGCAAGCTAGGCAATGCACGGCAAGGCAAGGAAAGAGTAACGCAAGGCAAGGCACGGTCAGGAAATGCAAGGCTAATGCACGACAACGGAAGGCTAGGCAATGCACGGCAAGGCAAGGAAAGAGTAACGGAATGTAAGGAATGCAAGGGAAAGCAAGGCAAGGCAAGAGTAACGGAAGGAACGGCACGGCAAGGGGAAACAAGGCTAAGGCACGACAACGCAAGGCTAGGCAAAGCACGGCAAGGCAAGGAAAGGGTAACGCAAGGCAAGGCACGGTGAGGCAAGGCAAGGCTAATGCACGACAACGCACGGCTAGGCAAAGCAAGGCAAGGGAAGGAGAGGGTAACGCAAGGCCAGGCAGGGTCAGTCGAGGGAAGGCTAATGCACGACAACGCAAGGCTTGGCAGTGCACGGCTAGGCAAGGAAAGCGTAACAGAAGGAAAGGAAGGCAAGGCAAAGCAATGCAAGGCAAGTGAAACAAAAGGCACGGCACGGCAAGGGGAAACAAGGCTAAGGCACGACAACGCAAGCTAGGCAATGCACGGCAAGGCAATGAAAGGGTAACGCAAGGCAAAGCACGGTCAGTCAAGGCAAGGCTAATGCACGACATCGCAAGGCTTGGCAGTGCACGGCTAGGCAAGGAAAGCGTAACAGAAGGAAAGGAAGGAAAGGCAAAGCAATGCAAGGCAAGTGAAACAAAAGGCACGGCACGGCAAGGGGAAAAAAGGGTAAGGCACGACAACGCAAGCTAGGCAAAGCACGGCAAGGCAAGGAATGGGTAACGCAAGGCAAGGCACGGTGAGGCATGGCAAGGCTAATGCACGACAATGCACGGCTAGGCAAAGCAAGGCAAGGGAAGGAGAGGGTAACGCAAGGCCAGGCACGGTCAGTCGAGGGAAGGCTAATGCACGACAACGCAAGGCTTAGCAGTGCACGGCTAGGCAAGGAAAGCGTAACATAAGGAAAGGAAGGCAAGGCAAAGCAATGCAAGGCAAGTGAAACAAAAGGCACGACACGGCAAGGGGAAACAAGGTTAAGGCACGACAACGCAAGCTAGGCAATGCACGGCAAGGCAAGGAAAGTGTAACGCAAGGCAAGGCAGGGTCAGGCAAGACAAGGCTAAGGCACGACAACGCAAGGCTAGGCAATGCACGGCAAGGCAAGGAAAGGGTAACGCAAGGGAAGGCACGGTGAGGAAAGGCAAGGCTAATGCACAACAACGCACGTCTAGGCAATGGACGGCAAGGCAAGGAAAGGGTAACGCAAGGGAAGTCCCGGTCAGGCGAGGCAAGGCTACGGCACGACAACGCAAGGCTAGGCAGTGCACGGCTAGGCAAGGAACGAGTAACGGAAGGAATGGAAGGCAAGGCAAAGCAAGGCAAGGCAAGTGTAACAAAAGGCACGGCACGGCAAGGGGAAACAAGGCTAAGGCACGACAACGCAAGCTAGGCAATGCACGGCAAGGCAAGGAAAGGGTAACGCAAGGGAAGGCACGTTGAGGAAAGGCAAGGCTAATGCACAACAACGCACGTCTAGGCAATGCACGGCAAGGCAAGGAAAGGGTAACGCAAGGGAAGTCACGGTCAGGCGAGGCAAGGCTAAGGCACGACAACGCAAGGCTAGGCAATGCACGGCAAGGCAAGGAAAGAGTAACGGAATGTAAGGAATGCAAGGGAAAGCAAGGCAAGGCAAGAGTAACAGAAGGAACGGCATGGCAAGGGGAAACAAGGCTAAGGCACGACAACGCAAGCTAGGCAATGCACGGCAAGGCAAGGAAAGGGTAACGCAAGGCAAGGCACGGTCAGGAAATGCAAGGCTAATGCACGACAACGGAAGGCTAGGCAATGCACGGCAAGGCAAGGAAAGAGTAACGGAATGTAAGGAATGCAAGAGAAAGCAAGGCAAGGCAAGAGTAACGGAAGGAACGGCACGGCAAGGGGAAACAAGGCTAAGGCACGACAAGGCAAGGCTAGGCAAAGCACGGCAAGGCAAGGAAAGGGTAACGCAAGGCAAGGCACGGTGAGGCATGGCAAGGCTAATGCACGACAACGCACGGCTAGGCAAAGCAAGGCAAGGGAAGGAGAGGGTAACGCAAGGCCAGGCACGGTCACTCGAGGGAAGGCTAATGCACGACAACGCAAGGCTTAGCAGTGCACGGCTAGGCAAGGAAAGCGTAACAGATGGAAAGGAATGCAAGGCAAAGCAATGCAAGGCAAGTGAAAAAAAAGGCAAGGCACGGCAAGGGGAAACAAGGCTAAGGCACGACAACGCAAGCTAGGCAATGCACGGCAAGGCAAGGAAAGGGTAACGCAAGGCAAGGCAGGGTCAGGCGAGACAAGGCTAAAGCACGACAACGCAAGGCTAGGCAATGCACGGCAAGGCAAGGAAAGGGTAACGCAAGGGAAGGCACGGTGAGGAAAGGCAAGGCTAATGCACAACAACGCACGTCTAGGCAATGCACGGCAAGGCAAGGAAAGGGTAACGCAAGGGAAGTCACCGTCAGGCGAGGCAAGGCTAAGGCACGACAACGCAAGGCTAGGCAATGCACGGCAAGGCAAGGAAAGAGTAACGGAATGTAAGGAATGCAAGGGAAAGCAAGGCAAGGCAAGAGTAACAGAAGGAACGGCACGGCAAGGGGAAACAAGGCTAAGGCACGACAACGCAAGGCTTAGCAGTGCCCGGCTAGGCAACGAAAGCGTAACAGAAGGAAAGGAAGGCAAGGCAAAGCAATGCAAGGCAAGTGAAACAAAAGGCACGGCACGGCAAGGGGAAAAAAGGGTAAGGCACGACAACGCAAGCTAGGCAATGCACGGCAAGGCAAGGAAAGGGTAACGCAAGGGAAGTCACGGTCAGGCGAGGCAAGGCTAAGGCACGACAACGCAAGGCTAGGCAATGAACGGCAAGGCAAGGAAAGAGTAACGGAATGTAAGGAATGCAAGGGAAAGCAAGGCAAGGCAAGAGTAACAGAAGGAACGGCACGGCAAGGGGAAACAAGGCTAAGGCACGACAACGCAAGCTAGGGAATGCACGGCAAGGCAAGGAAAGGGTAACGTAAGGCAAGGCACTGTGAGGCAAGGCAAGGCTAATGCACAACAACGCACGGCTAGGCAATGGATGGCAAGGCAAGGAAAGGGTAACGCAAGGGAAGTCACGGTCAGGCGAGGCATGGCTACGGCACGACAACGCAAGGCTAGGCAATGCACGGCAAGGCAAGGAAAGAGTAACGGAATGTAAGGAATGCAAGAGAAAGCAAGGCAAGGCAAGAGTAACGGAAGGAAAGGCACGGCAAGGGGAAACAAGGCTAAGGCACGACAACGCAAGGCTAGGCAAAGCACGGCAAGGCAAGGAAAGGGTAACGCAAGGCAAGGCACGGTGAGGCATGGCAAGGCTAATGCACGACAACGCACGGCTAGGCAAAGCAAGGCAAGGGAAGGAGAGGGTAACGCAAGGCCAGGCACGGTCACTCGAGGGAAGGCTAATGCACGACAACGCAAGGCTTAGCAGTGCACGGCTAGGCAAGGAAAGCGTAACATAAGGAAAGGAAGGCAAGGCAAAGCAAGGCAAGGGAAGGAGAGGGTAACGCAAGGCAAGGCACGGTCAAGCGAGGCAAGGCTAAGGCACGACAACGCAAGGCTAGGCAATGCACGGCAAGGCAAGGAAAGGGTAACGCAAGGCAAGGCAGGGTCAGGCGAGACAAGGCTAAGGCACGACAACGCAAGGCTAGGCAATGCACGGCAAGGCAAGAAAAGGGTAACGCAAGGGAAGGCACGGTGAGGAAAGGCAAGGCTAATGCACAACAACGCACGTCTAGGCAATGCACGGCAAGGCAAGGAAAGGGTAACGCAAGGGAAGTCACGGTCAGGCGAGGCAAGGCTAAGGCACGACAACGCAAGGCTAGGCAATGAACGGCAAGGCAAGGAAAGAGTAACGGAATGTAAGGAATGCAAGGGAAAGCAAGGCAAGGCAAGAGTAACAGAAGGAACGGCACGGCAAGGGGAAACAAGGCTAAGGCACGACAACGCAAGCTAGGGAATGCACGGCAAGGCAAGGAAAGGGTAACGTAAGGCAAGGCACTGTGAGGCAAGGCAAGGCTAATGCACAACAACTCACGGCTAGGCAATGGATGGCAAGGCAAGGAAAGGGTAACGCAAGGGAAGTCACGGTCAGGCGAGGCATGGCTACGGCACGACAACGCAAGGCTAGGCAATGCACGGCAAGGCAAGGAAAGAGTAACGGAATGTAAGGAATGCAAGAGAAAGCAAGGCAAGGCAAGAGTAACGGAAGGAACGGCACGGCAAGGGGAAACAAGGCTAAGGCACGACAACGCAAGGCTAGGCAAAGCACGGCAAGGCAAGGAAAGGGTAACGCAAGGCAAGGCACGGTGAGGCATGGCAAGGCTAATGCACGACAACGCACGGCTAGGCAAAGCAAGGCAAGGGAAGGAGAGGGTAACGCAAGGCCAGGCACGGTCACTCGAGGGAAGGCTAATGCACGACAACGCAAGGCTTAGCAGTGCACGGCTAGGCAAGGAAAGCGTAACATAAGGAAAGGAAGGCAAGGCAAAGCAAGGCAAGGGAAGGAGAGGGTAACGCAAGGCAAGGCACGGTCAAGCGAGGCAAGGCTAAGGCACGACAACGCAAGGCTAGGCAATGCACGGCAAGGCAAGGAAAGGGTAACGCAAGGCAAGGCAGGGTCAGGCGAGACAAGGCTAAGGCACGACAACGCAAGGCTAGGCAATGCACGGCAAGGCAAGGAAAGGGTAACGCAAGGGAAGGCACGGTGAGGAAAGGCAAGGCTAATGCACAACAACGCACGTCTAGGCAATGCACGGCAAGGCAAGGAAAGGGTAACGCAAGGGAAGTCACGGTCAGGTGAGGCAAGGCTAAGGCACGACAACGCAAGGCTAGGCAATGCACGGCAAGGCAAGGAAAGAGTAACGGAATGTAAGGAATGCAAGGGAAAGCAAGGCAAGGCAAGAGTAACAGAAGGAACGGCACGGCAAGGGGAAACAAGGCTAAGGCACGACAACGCAAGCTAGGCAATGCACGGCAAGGCAAGGAAAGGGTAACGCAAGGCAAGGCACGGTCAGGAAATGCAAGGCTAATGCACGACAACGGAAGGCTAGGCAATGCACGGCAAGGCAAGGAAAGAGTAACGGAATGTAAGGAATGCAAGGGAAAGCAAGGCAAGGCAAGAGTAACGGAAGGAACGGCACGGCAAGGGGAAACAAGGCTAAGGCACGACAACGCAAGGCTAGGCAAAGCACGGCAAGGCAAGGAAAGGGTAACGCAAGGCAAGGCACGGTGAGGCATGGCAAGGCTAATGCACGACAACGCACGGCTAGGCAAAGCAAGGCAAGGGAAGGAGAGGGTAACGCAAGGCCAGGCACGGTCACTCGAGGGAAGGCTAATGCACGACAACGCAAGGCTTAGCAGTGCACGGCTAGGCAAGGAAAGCGTAACATAAGGAAAGGAAGGCAAGGCAAAGCAAGGCAAGGGAAGGAGAGGGTAACGCAAGGCAAGGCACGGTCAAGCGAGGCAAGGCTAAGGCACGACAACGCAAGGCTAGGCAATGCACGGCAAGGCAAGGAAAGGGTAACGCAAGGCAAGGCAGGGTCAGGCGAGACAAGGCTAAGGCACGACAACGCAAGGCTAGGCAATGCACGGCAAGGCAAGGAAAGGGTAACGCAAGGGAAGGCACGGTGAGGAAAGGCAAGGCTAATGCACAACAACGCACGTCTAGGCAATGCACGGCAAGGCAAGGAAAGGGTAACGCAAGGGAAGTCACGGTCAGGCGAGGCAAGGCTAAGGCACGACAACGCAAGGCTAGGCAATGCACGGCAAGGCAAGGAAAGAGTAACGGAATGTAAGGAATGCAAGGGAAAGCAAGGCAAGGCAAGAGTAACAGAAGGAACGGCACGGCAAGGGGAAACAAGGCTAAGGCACGACAACGCAAGCTAGGCAATGCACGGCAAGGCAAGGAAAGGGTAACGCAAGGCAAGGCACGGTCAGGAAATGCAAGGCTAATGCACGACAACGGAAGGCTAGGCAATGCACGGCAAGGCAAGGAAAGAGTAACGGAATGTAAGGAATGCAAGGGAAAGCAAGGCAAGGCAAGAGTAACGGAACGAACGGCACGGCAAGGGGAAACAAGGCTAAGGCACGACAACGCAAGGCTTAGCAGTGCACGGCTAGGCAACGAAAGCGTAACAGAAGGAAAGGAAGGCAAGGCAAAGCAATGCAAGGCAAGTGAAACAAAAGGCACGGCACGGTAAGGGGATAAAAGGGTATGGCACGACAACGCAAGCTAGGCAATGCACGGCAAGGCAAGGAAAGGGTAACGCAAGGCAAGGCACGGTCAGAGAAGGCAAGGCTAATGCACGACAACGCAAGGCTAGGCAATGCACGGTAAGGCAAGGAAAGAGAAACGGAAGGCAAGGAAGGCAAGGGAAAGCAAGGCAAGGCAAGGGTAAGGGAAGGAACGGCACGGCAAGGGGAAACAAGGCTAAGGCACGACAACGCAAGCTAGGCAATGCACGGCAAGGCAAGGAAAGGGTAACGCAAGGGAAGGCACGATCAGGCGAGGCAAGGCTAATGCACGACAACGCAAGGCTAGGCAGTGCACGGCAAGGCAAGGAAAGAGTAACGGAAGGATAGGAAGGCAAGGCAAAGCAAGGCAAGGGAAGTGTAACAAATGGCACGGCACGGCAAGGGGAAACAAGGTAAGGCACGACAACGCAAGCTAGGCAATGCACGGCAAGGCAAGGAAAGCGTAACGTAAGGCAAGGCACGGTGAGGCAAGGCAAGGCTAATGCACAACAACGCACGGCTAGGCAATGGACGGCAAGGCAAGGAAAGGGTAACGCAAGGGAAGTCACGGTCAGGCGAGGCAAGGCTACGGCACGACAACTCAAGGCTAGGCAATGCACGGATGGTAAGCAAAGAGTAACGGAAGGCAAGGAAGGCAAGGGAAAGCAAGGCAAGTCAAGAGTAAGGGAAGGAACGGCACGGCAAGGGGAAACAAGGCTAAGGCACGACAACGCAAGCTGGGCAAAGCACGGCAAGGCAAGGAAAGGGTAACGCAAGGCAAGGCACGGTCAGGCAAGGCCATGCTAATGCACGACAACGCAAGGCTAGGCAGTGCACGGCTAGGCAAGGAACGAGTAACGGAAGGAATGGAAGGCAAGGCAAAGCAAGGCAAGGCAAGTGTAACAAAAGGCACGGCACGGCAAGGGGAAACAAGGCTAAGGCACGACAACGCAAGCTAGGAAATGCACGGCAAGGCAAGGAAAGGGTAACGCAAGGCAAGGCAGGGTCAGGCGAGACAAGGCTAAGGCACGACAACGCAAGGCTAGGCAATGCACGGCAAGGCAAGTTAAGGGTAACGCAAGGGAAGGCATGGTGAGGAAAGGCAAGGCTAATGCACAACAACGCACGTCTAGGCAATGCACGGCAAGGCAAGGAAAGGGTAACGCAAGGGAAGTCACGGTCAGGCGAGGCAAGGCTAAGGCACGACAACGCAAGGCTAGGCAATGCACGGCAAGGCAAGGAAAGTAACGGAATGTAAGGAATGCAAGGGAAAGCAAGGCAAGGCAAGAGTAACAGAAGGAACTGCACGGCAAGGGGAAACAAGGCTAAGGTACGACAACGCAAGCTAGGCAATGCACGGAAAGGCAAGGAAAGGGTAACGCAAGGCAAGGCACGGTCAGGAAATGCAAGGCTAATGCACGACAACGGAAGGCTAGGCAATGCACGGCAAGGCAAGGAAAGAGTAACGGAATGTAAGGAATGCAAGGGAAAGCAAGGCAAGGCAAGAGTAACGGAAGGAACGGCACGGCAAGGAGAAACAAGGCTAAGGCGCGACAACGCAAGGCTAGGCAAAGCACGGCAAGACAAGGAAAGGGTAACGCAAGGCAAGGCACGGTGAGGCAAGGGAAGGCTAATGCACGACAACGCACGGCTAGGCAAAGCAAGGCAAGGGAAGGAGAGGGTAACGCAAGGCAAGGCACGGTCAAGCGAGGCAAGGCTAAGGCACGACAACGGAAGGCTAGGCAATGCACGGAAGGTAAGGAAAGAGTAACGGAAAGCAAGGAAGGCAAGGGAAAGCAAGGCAAGTTAAGAGTAAGGGAAGGAACGGCACGGCAAGGGGAAACAAGGCTAAGGCACGACAACGCAAGCTAGGCAATGCACGGCAAGGCAAGGAAAGGGTAACGCAAGGCAAGGCAGGCTCAGTCGAGGCAAGTCTAATGCACGACAACGCAAGGCTTGGCAGTGCACGGCTAGGCAAGAACGAGTAACAGAAGGAAAGGAACGCAAGGCAAAGCAATGCAAGGCAAGTGAAACAAAAGGCACGGCACGGCAAGGGGAAACAAGGGTAAGGCACGACAACGCAAGCTAGGCAATGCACGGCAAGGCAAGGAAAGGGTAACGCAAGGCAAGGCACGGTGAGGCAAGGCAAGGCTAATGCACAACAACGCACGGCTAGGCAATGCACTGCAAGGCAAGGAAAGGGTAACGCAAGTGAAGTCACGGTCAGGCGAGGCAAGGCTAAGGCACGACAACGCAAGGCTAGGCAATGCAGGTAAGGCAAGCAAGGAGTAACGGAACGGAAGGAAGGCAAAGGAAAGCAAGGCAAGGCAAGGTTAACGGAAGGAACGGCTCGGCAAGGGGAAACAAGGCTAAGGCACGGCTACGCACGGCTAGGCAATGCACGGCCAGGCAAGGAAAGGGTAACGAAAGGCAAGGCACGGTGAGGCAAGTCAAGGTTAAGGCACGAAAACGCAAGGCTAGGCAGTGCACGGAAGGCAAGCAAAGAGTAACGGAAGGCAAGGAAGGCAAGGGAAAGCAAGGCAAGTTAAGGGTAAGGGAAGGAACGGCACAGCAAGGGGAAACAGGGCTAAGGCATGACAACGCAAGCTAGGCTATGCACGGCAAGGCAAGGAAAGGGTAACGCAAGGCAAGGCACGGTCAGGCAAGGCAAGGCTAATGCACGACAACGCAAGGCTAGGCAATGCACGGCAAGGCAAGGAAAGGGTAACGCAAGGCAAGGCTCTGTCAGGCGAGGCAAGGCTAAGGCACGACAACGCAAGGCTAGGCAATGCACGGAAGGTAAGCAAAGAGTATCGGAAGGCAAGGAAGGCAAGGGAAAGCAAGGCAAGTTAAGGGTAAGGTAAGGAACGGCACTGCAAGGGGAAACAAGGCTAAGGCACGACAACGCAAGCTAGGCAATGCACGGCAAGGCAAGGAAAGAGTAACGCAAGGCAAGGCACGGTCAGGAAATGCAAGGCTAATGCACGACAACGGAAGGCTAGGCAATGCACGGCAAGGCAAGGAAAGAGTAACGGAATGTAAGGAATGCAAGGGAAAGCAAGGCAAGGCAAGTGTAACGGAAGGAACGGCACGGCAAGGGGAAACAAGGCTAAGGCACGACAACGCAAGGCTAGGCAAAGCACGGCAAGGCAAGGAAAGGGTAACGCAAGGCAAGGCACGGTGAGGCAAGGCAAGGCTAATGCACGACAACGCACGGCTAGGCAAAGCAAGGCAAGGGAAGGAGAGGGTAACGCAAGGCCAGGCAGGGTCAGTCGAGGGAAGGCTAATGCACGACAACGCAAGGCTTGGCAGTGCACGGCTAGGCAAGGAAAGCGTAACAGAAGGAAAGGAAGGCAAGGCAAAGCAATGCAAGGCAAGTGAAACAAAAGGCACGGCACGGCAAGGGGAAACAAGGCTAAGGCACGACAACGCAAGCTAGGCAATGCACGGCAAGGCAATGAAAGGGTAACGCAAGGCAAAGCACGGTCAGTCAAGGCAAGGCTAATGCACGACATCGCAAGGCTTGGCAGTGCACGGCTAGGCAAGGAAAGCGTAACAGAAGGAAAGGAAGGAAAGGCAAAGCAATGCAAGGCAAGTGAAACAAAAGGCACGGCACGGCAAGGGGAAAAAAGGGTAAGGCACGACAACGCAAGCTAGGCAAAGCACGGCAAGGCAAGGAAAGGGTAACGCAAGGCAAGGCACGGTGAGGCATGGCAAGGCTAATGCACGACAATGCACGGCTAGGCAAAGCAAGGCAAGGGAAGGAGAGGGTAACGCAAGGCCAGGCACGGTCAGTCGAGGGAAGGCTAATGCACGACAACGCAAGGCTTAGCAGTGCACGGCTAGGCAAGGAAAGCGTAACATAAGGAAAGGAAGGCAAGGCAAAGCAATGCAAGGCAAGTGAAACAAAAGGCACGACACGGCAAGGGGAAACAAGGTTAAGGCACGACAACGCAAGCTAGGCAATGCACGGCAAGGCAAGGAAAGTGTAACGCAAGGCAAGGCAGGGTCAGGCAAGACAAGGCTAAGGCACGACAACGCAAGGCTAGGCAATGCACGGCAAGGCAAGGAAAGGGTAACGCAAGGGAAGGCACGGTGAGGAAAGGCAAGGCTAATGCACAACAACGCACGTCTAGGCAATGGACGGCAAGGCAAGGAAAGGGTAACGCAAGGGAAGTCCCGGTCAGGCGAGGCAAGGCTACGGCACGACAACGCAAGGCTAGGCAGTGCACGGCTAGGCAAGGAACGAGTAACGGAAGGAATGGAAGGCAAGGCAAAGCAAGGCAAGGCAAGTGTAACAAAAGGCACGGCACGGCAAGGGGAAACAAGGCTAAGGCACGACAACGCAAGCTAGGCAATGCACGGCAAGGCAAGGAAAGGGTAACGCAAGGGAAGGCACGTTGAGGAAAGGCAAGGCTAATGCACAACAACGCACGTCTAGGCAAAGCACGGCAAGGCAAGGAAAGGGTAACGCAAGGGAAGTCACGGTCAGGCGAGGCAAGGCTAAGGCACGACAACGCAAGGCTAGGCAATGCACGGCAAGGCAAGGAAAGAGTAACGGAATGTAAGGAATGCAAGGGAAAGCAAGGCAAGGCAAGAGTAACAGAAGGAACGGCATGGCAAGGGGAAACAAGGCTAAGGCACGACAACGCAAGCTAGGCAATGCACGGCAAGGCAAGGAAAGGGTAACGCAAGGCAAGGCACGGTCAGGAAATGCAA
Source organism: Macrotis lagotis (assembly GCF_037893015.1). NCBI lineage: Eukaryota > Metazoa > Chordata > Mammalia > Peramelemorphia > Peramelidae > Macrotis > Macrotis lagotis. Next base: position 258,100 of record NW_027421923.1, read on the forward strand.
GGCTAATGCACGACAACGGAAGGCTAGGCAATGCACGGCAAGGCAAGGAAAGAGTAACGGAATGTAAGGAATGCAAGAGAAAGCAAGGCAAGGCAAGAGTAACGGAAGGAACGGCACGGCAAGGGGAAACAAGGCTAAGGCACGACAAGGCAAGGCTAGGCAAAGCACGGCAAGGCAAGGAAAGGGTAACGCAAGGCAAGGCACGGTGAGGCATGGCAAGGCTAATGCACGACAACGCACGGCTAGGCAAAGCAAGGCAAGGGAAGGAGAGGGTAACGCAAGGCCAGGCACGGTCACTCGAGGGAAGGCTAATGCACGACAACGCAAGGCTTAGCAGTGCACGGCTAGGCAAGGAAAGCGTAACAGATGGAAAGGAATGCAAGGCAAAGCAATGCAAGGCAAGTGAAAAAAAAGGCAAGGCACGGCAAGGGGAAACAAGGCTAAGGCACGACAACGCAAGCTAGGCAATGCACGGCAAGGCAAGGAAAGGGTAACGCAAGGCAAGGCAGGGTCAGGCGAGACAAGGCTAAAGCACGACAACGCAAGGCTAGGCAATGCACGGCAAGGCAAGGAAAGGGTAACGCAAGGGAAGGCACGGTGAGGAAAGGCAAGGCTAATGCACAACAACGCACGTCTAGGCAATGCACGGCAAGGCAAGGAAAGGGTAACGCAAGGGAAGTCACGGTCAGGCGAGGCAAGGCTAAGGCACGACAACGCAAGGCTAGGCAATGCACGGCAAGGCAAGGAAAGAGTAACGGAATGTAAGGAATGCAAGGGAAAGCAAGGCAAGGCAAGAGTAACAGAAGGAACGGCACGGCAAGGGGAAACAAGGCTAAGGCACGACAACGCAAGGCTTAGCAGTGCCCGGCTAGGCAACGAAAGCGTAACAGAAGGAAAGGAAGGCAAGGCAAAGCAATGCAAGGCAAGTGAAACAAAAGGCACGGCACGGCAAGGGGAAAAAAGGGTAAGGCACGACAACGCAAGCTAGGCAATGCACGGCAAGGCAAGGAAAGGGTAACGCAAGGGAAGTCACGGTCAGGCGAGGCAAGGCTAAGGCACGACAACGCAAGGCTAGGCAATGAACGGCAAGGCAAGGAAAGAGTAACGGAATGTAAGGAATGCAAGGGAAAGCAAGGCAAGGCAAGAGTAACAGAAGGAACGGCACGGCAAGGGGAAACAAGGCTAAGGCACGACAACGCAAGCTAGGGAATGCACGGCAAGGCAAGGAAAGGGTAACGTAAGGCAAGGCACTGTGAGGCAAGGCAAGGCTAATGCACAACAACGCACGGCTAGGCAATGGATGGCAAGGCAAGGAAAGGGTAACGCAAGGGAAGTCACGGTCAGGCGAGGCATGGCTACGGCACGACAACGCAAGGCTAGGCAATGCACGGCAAGGCAAGGAAAGAGTAACGGAATGTAAGGAATGCAAGAGAAAGCAAGGCAAGGCAAGAGTAACGGAAGGAAAGGCACGGCAAGGGGAAACAAGGCTAAGGCACGACAACGCAAGGCTAGGCAAAGCACGGCAAGGCAAGGAAAGGGTAACGCAAGGCAAGGCACGGTGAGGCATGGCAAGGCTAATGCACGACAACGCACGGCTAGGCAAAGCAAGGCAAGGGAAGGAGAGGGTAACGCAAGGCCAGGCACGGTCACTCGAGGGAAGGCTAATGCACGACAACGCAAGGATTAGCAGTGCACGGCTAGGCAAGGAAAGCGTAACATAAGGAAAGGAAGGCAAGGCAAAGCAAGGCAAGGGAAGGAGAGGGTAACGCAAGGCAAGGCACGGTCAAGCGAGGCAAGGCTAAGGCACGACAACGCAAGGCTAGGCAATGCACGGCAAGGCAAGGAAAGGGTAACGCAAGGCAAGGCAGGGTCAGGCGAGACAAGGCTAAGGCACGACAACGCAAGGCTAGGCAATGCACGGCAAGGCAAGAAAAGGGTAACGCAAGGGAAGGCACGGTGAGGAAAGGCAAGGCTAATGCACAACAACGCACGTCTAGGCAATGCACGGCAAGGCAAGGAAAGGGTAACGCAAGGGAAGTCACGGTCAGGCGAGGCAAGGCTAAGGCACGACAACGCAAGGCTAGGCAATGAACGGCAAGGCAAGGAAAGAGTAACGGAATGTAAGGAATGCAAGGGAAAGCAAGGCAAGGCAAGAGTAACAGAAGGAACGGCACGGCAAGGGGAAACAAGGCTAAGGCACGACAACGCAAGCTAGGGAATGCACGGCAAGGCAAGGAAAGGGTAACGTAAGGCAAGGCACTGTGAGGCAAGGCAAGGCTAATGCACAACAACTCACGGCTAGGCAATGGATGGCAAGGCAAGGAAAGGGTAACGCAAGGGAAGTCACGGTCAGGCGAGGCATGGCTACGGCACGACAACGCAAGGCTAGGCAATGCACGGCAAGGCAAGGAAAGAGTAACGGAATGTAAGGAATGCAAGAGAAAGCAAGGCAAGGCAAGAGTAACGGAAGGAACGGCACGGCAAGGGGAAACAAGGCTAAGGCACGACAACGCAAGGCTAGGCAAAGCACGGCAAGGCAAGGAAAGGGTAACGCAAGGCAAGGCACGGTGAGGCATGGCAAGGCTAATGCACGACAACGCACGGCTAGGCAAAGCAAGGCAAGGGAAGGAGAGGGTAACGCAAGGCCAGGCACGGTCACTCGAGGGAAGGCTAATGCACGACAACGCAAGGCTTGGCAGTGCACGGCTAGGCAAGGAAAGCGTAACAGAAGGAAAGGAAGGCAAGGCAAAGCAAAGCAAGGCAAGGGAAGGAGAGGGTAACGCAAGGCAAGGCACGGTCAAGCGAGGCAAGGCTAAGGCACGACAACGCAAGGCTAGGCAATGCACGGCAAGGCAAGGAAAGGGTAACGCAAGGCAAGGCAGGGTCAGGCGAGACAAGGCTAAGGCACGACAACGCAAGGCTAGGCAATGCACGGCAAGGCAAGGAAAGGGTAACGCAAGGGAAGGCACGGTGAGGAAAGGCAAGGCTAATGCACAACAACGCACGTCTAGGCAATGCACGGCAAGGCAAGGAAAGGGTAACGCAAGGGAAGTCACGGTCAGGTGAGGCAAGGCTAAGGCACGACAACGCAAGGCTAGGCAATGCACGGCAAGGCAAGGAAAGAGTAACGGAATGTAAGGAATGCAAGGGAAAGCAAGGCAAGGCAAGAGTAACAGAAGGAACGGCACGGCAAGGGGAAACAAGGCTAAGGCACGACAACGCAAGCTAGGCAATGCACGGCAAGGCAAGGAAAGGGTAACGCAAGGCAAGGCACGGTCAGGAAATGCAAGGCTAATGCACGACAACGGAAGGCTAGGCAATGCACGGCAAGGCAAGGAAAGAGTAACGGAATGTAAGGAATGCAAGGGAAAGCAAGGCAAGGCAACAGTAACGGAAGGAACGGCACGGCAAGGGGAAACAAGGCTAAGGCACGACAACGCAAGGCTTAGCAGTGCACGGCTAGGCAACGAAAGCGTAACAGAAGGAAAGGAAGGCAAGGCAAAGCAATGCAAGGCAAGTGAAACAAAAGGCACGGCACGGTAAGGGGATAAAAGGGTATGGCACGACAACGCAAGCTAGGCAATGCACGGCAAGGCAAGGAAAGGGTAACGCAAGGCAAGGCACGGTCAGAGAAGGCAAGGCTAATGCACGACAACGCAAGGCTAGGCAATGCACGGTAAGGCAAGGAAAGAGTAACGGAAGGCAAGGAAGGCAAGGGAAAGCAAGGCAAGGCAAGGGTAAGGGAAGGAACGGCACGGCAAGGGGAAACAAGGCTAAGGCACGACAACGCAAGCTAGGCAATGCACGGCAAGGCAAGGAAAGGGTAACGCAAGGGAAGGCACGATCAGGCGAGGCAAGGCTAATGCACGACAACGCAAGGCTAGGCAGTGCACGGCTAGGCAAGGAAAGAGTAACGGAAGGATAGGAAGGCAAGGCAAAGCAAGGCAAGGGAAGTGTAACAAATGGCACGGCACGGCAAGGGGAAACAAGGTAAGGCACGACAACGCAAGCTAGGCAATGCACGGCAAGGCAAGGAAAGCGTAACGTAAGGCAAGGCACGGTGAGGCAAGGCAAGGCTAATGCACAACAACGCACGGCTAGGCAATGGACGGCAAGGCAAGGAAAGGGTAACGCAAGGGAAGTCACGGTCAGGCGAGGCAAGGCTACGGCACGACAACTCAAGGCTAGGCAATGCACGGATGGTAAGCAAAGAGTAACGGAAGGCAAGGAAGGCAAGGGAAAGCAAGGCAAGTGAAGAGTAAGGGAAGGAACGGCACGGCAAGGGGAAACAAGGCTAAGGCACGACAACGCAAGCTGGGCAAAGCACGGCAAGGCAAGGAAAGGGTAACGCAAGGCAAGGCACGGTCAGGCAAGGCCATGCTAATGCACGACAACGCAAGGCTAGGCAGTGCACGGCTAGGCAAGGAACGAGTAACGGAAGGAATGGAAGGCAAGGCAAAGCAAGGCAAGGCAAGTGTAACAAAAGGCACGGCACGGCAAGGGGAAACAAGGCTAAGGCACGACAACGCAAGCTAGGCAATGCACGGCAAGGCAAGGAAAGGGTAACGCAAGGCAAGGCAGGGTCAGGCGAGACAAGGCTAAGGCACGACAACGCAAGGCTAGGCAATGCACGGCAAGGCAAGTTAAGGGTAACGCAAGGGAAGGCATGGTGAGGAAAGGCAAGGCTAATGCACAACAACGCACGTCTAGGCAATGCACGGCAAGGCAAGGAAAGGGTAACGCAAGGGAAGTCACGGTCAGGCGAGGCAAGGCTAAGGCACGACAACGCAAGGCTAGGCAATGCACGGCAAGGCAAGGAAAGAGTAACGGAATGTAAGGAATGCAAGGGAAAGCAAGGCAAGGCAAGAGTAACAGAAGGAACTGCACGGCAAGGGGAAACAAGGCTAAGGTACGACAACGCAAGCTAGGCAATGCACGGAAAGGCAAGGAAAGGGTAACGCAAGGCAAGGCACGGTCAGGAAATGCAAGGCTAATGCACGACAACGGAAGGCTAGGCAATGCACGGCAAGGCAAGGAAAGAGTAACGGAATGTAAGGAATGCAAGGGAAAGCAAGGCAAGGCAAGAGTAACGGAAGGAACGGCACGGCAAGGAGAAACAAGGCTAAGGCGCGACAACGCAAGGCTAGGCAAAGCACGGCAAGACAAGGAAAGGGTAACGCAAGGCAAGGCACGGTGAGGCAAGGGAAGGCTAATGCACGACAACGCACGGCTAGGCAAAGCAAGGCAAGGGAAGGAGAGGGTAACGCAAGGCAAGGCACGGTCAAGCGAGGCAAGGCTAAGGCACGACAACGGAAGGCTAGGCAATGCACGGAAGGTAAGCAAAGAGTAACGGAAGGCAAGGAAGGCAAGGGAAAGCAAGGCAAGTTAAGAGTAAGGGAAGGAACGGAACGGCAAGGGGAAACAAGGCTAAGGCACGACAAGGCAAGCTAGGCAATGCACGGCAAGGCAAGGAAAGGGTAACGCAAGGCAAGGCAGGCTCAGTCGAGGCAAGTCTAATGCACGACAACGCAAGGCTTGGCAGTGCACGGCTAGGCAAGAACGAGTAACAGAAGGAAAGGAACGCAAGGCAAAGCAATGCAAGGCAAGTGAAACAAAAGGCACGGCACGGCAAGGGGAAACAAGGGTAAGGCACGACAACGCAAGCTAGGCAATGCACGGCAAGGCAAGGAAAGGGTAACGCAAGGCAAGGCACGGTGAGGCAAGGCAAGGCTAATGCACAACAACGCACGGCTAGGCAATGCACGGCAAGGCAAGGAAAGGGTAACGCAAGTGAAGTCACGGTCAGGCGAGGCAAGGCTAAGGCACGACAACGCAAGGCTAGGCAATGCAGGTAAGGCAAGCAAGGAGTAACGGAACGGAAGGAAGGCAAAGGAAAGCAAGGCAAGGCAAGGTTAACAGAAGGAACGGCTCGGCAAGGGGAAACAAGGCTAAGGCACGGCTACGCACGGCTAGGCAATGCACGGCCAGGCAAGGAAAGGGTAACGAAAGGCAAGGCACGGTGAGGCAAGTCAAGGTTAAGGCACGAAAACGCAAGGCTAGGCAGTGCACGGAAGGCAAGCAAAGAGTAACGGAAGGCAAGGAAGGCAAGGGAAAGCAAGGCAAGTTAAGGGTAAGGGAAGGAACGGCACGGCAAGGGGAAACAGGGCTAAGGCATGACAACGCAAGCTAGGCTATGCACGGCAAGGCAAGGAAAGGGTAACGCAAGGCAAGGCACGGTCAGGCAAGGCAAGGCTAATGCACGACAACGCAAGGCTAGGCAATGCACGGCAAGGCAAGGAAAGGGTAACGCAAGGCAAGGCTCTGTCAGGCGAGGCAAGGCTAAGGCACGACAACGCAAGGCTAGGCAATGCACGGAAGGTAAGCAAAGAGTATCGGAAGGCAAGGAAGGCAAGGGAAAGCAAGGCAAGTTAAGGGTAAGGTAAGGAACGGCACTGCAAGGGGAAACAAGGCTAAGGCACGACAACGCAAGCTAGGCAATGCACGGCAAGGCAAGGAAAGAGTAACGCAAGGCAAGGCACGGTCAGGAAATGCAAGGCTAATGCACGACAACGGAAGGCTAGGCAATGCACGGCAAGGCAAGGAAAGAGTAACGGAATGTAAGGAATGCAAGGGAAAGCAAGGCAAGGCAAGAGTAACGGAAGGAACGGCACGGCAAGGGGAAACAAGGCTAAGGCACGACAACGCAAGGCTAGGCAAAGCACGGCAAGGCAAGGAAAGGGTAACGCAAGGCAAGGCACGGTGAGGCAAGGCAAGGCTAATGCACGACAACGCACGGCTAGGCAAAGCAAGGCAAGGGAAGGAGAGGGTAACGCAAGGCCAGGCAGGGTCAGTCGAGGGAAGGCTAATGCACGACAACGCAAGGCTTGGCAGTGCACGGCTAGGCAAGGAAAGCGTAACAGAAGGAAAGGAAGGCAAGGCAAAGCAATGCAAGGCAAGTGAAACAAAAGGCACGGCACGGCAAGGGGAAACAAGGCTAAGGCACGACAACGCAAGCTAGGCAATGCACGGCAAGGCAAGGAAAGGGTAACGCAAGGCAAAGCACGGTCAGTCAAGGCAAGGCTAATGCACGACAACGCAAGGCTTGGCAGTGCACGGCTAGGCAAGGAAAGCGTAACAGAAGGAAAGGAAGGAAAGGCAAAGCAATGCAAGGCAAGTGAAACAAAAGGCACGGCACGGCAAGGGGAAAAAAGGGTAAGGCACGACAACGCAAGCTAGGCAAAGCACGGCAAGGCAAGGAAAGGGTAACGCAAGGCAAGGCACGGTGAGGCATGGCAAGGCTAATGCACGACAATGCACGGCTAGGCAAAGCAAGGCAAGGGAAGGAGAGGGTAACGCAAGGCCAGGCACGGTCAGTCGAGGGAAGGCTAATGCACGACAACGCAAGGCTTAGAAGTGCACGGCTAGGCAAGGAAAGCGTAACATAAGGAAAGGAAGGCAAGGCAAAGCAATGCAAGGCAAGTGAAACAAAAGGCACGACACGGCAAGGGGAAACAAGGTTAAGGCACGACAACGCAAGCTAGGCAATGCACGGCAAGGCAAGGAAAGGGTAACGCAAGGCAAGGCAGGGTCAGGCAAGACAAGGCTAAGGCACGACAACGCAAGGCTAGGCAATGCACGGCAAGGCAAGGAAAGGGTAACGCAAGGGAAGGCACGGTGAGGAAAGGCAAGGCTAATGCACAACAACGCACGTCTAGGCAATGGACGGCAAGGCAAGGAAAGGGTAACGCAAGGGAAGTCCCGGTCAGGCGAGGCAAGGCTACGGCACGACAACGCAAGGCTAGGCAGTGCACGGCTAGGCAAGGAACGAGTAACGGAAGGAATGGAAGGCAAGGCAAAGCAAGGCAAGGCAAGTGTAACAAAAGGCACGGCACGGCAAGGGGAAACAAGGCTAAGGCACGACAACGCAAGCTAGGCAATGCACGGCAAGGCAAGGAAAGGGTAACGCAAGGGAAGGCACGTTGAGGAAAGGCAAGGCTAATGCACAACAACGCACGTCTAGGCAATGCACGGCAAGGCAAGGAAAGGGTAACGCAAGGGAAGTCACGGTCAGGCGAGGCAAGGCTAAGGCACGACAACGCAAGGCTAGGCAATGCACGGCAAGGCAAGGAAAGAGTAACGGAATGTAAGGAATGCAAGGGAAAGCAAGGCAAGGCAAGAGTAACAGAAGGAACGGCATGGCAAGGGGAAACAAGGCTAAGGCACGACAACGCAAGCTAGGCAATGCACGGCAAGGCAAGGAAAGGGTAACGCAAGGCAAGGCACGGTCAGGAAATGCAAGGCTAATGCACGACAACGGAAGGCTAGGCAATGCACGGCAAGGCAAGGAAAGAGTAACGGAATGTAAGGAATGCAAGAGAAAGCAAGGCAAGGCAAGAGTAACGGAAGGAACGGCACGGCAAGGGGAAACAAGGCTAAGGCACGACAACGCAAGGCTAGGCAAAGCACGGCAAGGCAAGGAAAGGGTAACGCAAGGCAAGGCACGGTGAGGCATGGCAAGGCTAATGCACGACAACGCACGGCTAGGCAAAGCAAGGCAAGGGAAGGAGAGGGTAACGCAAGGCAAGGCACGGTCACTCGAGGCAAGGCTAATGCACGACAACGCAAGGCTTAGCAGTGCACGGCTAGGCAAGGAAAGAGTAACAGATGGAAAGGAATGCAAGGCAAAGCAATGCAAGGCAAGTGAAAAAAAAGGCACGGCACGGCAAGGGGAAACAAGGCTAAGGCACGACAACGCAAGCTAGGCAATGCACGGCAAGGCAAGGAAAGGGTAACGCAAGGCAAGGCAGGGTCAGGCGAGACAAGGCTAAGGCACGACAACGCAAGGCTAGGCAATGCACGGCAAGGCAAGGAAAGGGTAACGCAAGGGAAGGCACGGTGAGGAAAGGCAAGGCTAATGCACAACAACGCACGTCTAGGCAATGCACGGCAAGGCAAGGAAAGGGTAACGCAAGGGAAGTCACGGTCAGGCGAGGCAAGGCTAAGGCACGACAACGCAAGGCTAGGCAATGCACGGCAAGGCAAGGAAAGAGTAACGGAATGTAAGGAATGCAAGGGAAAGCAAGGCAAGGCAAGAGTAACAGCAAAGGCAACGGCACGGCAAGGCAAGGAAAGGGTAACGCAAGGCAAGGCACGGTGAGGCAACGCAAGGCTAATGCACGACAACGCAAGGCGCAAGGCAAGGGAAGGAGAGGGTAACGCAAGGCAAGGCACGGTCAAGCGAGGCAAGGCTAAGGCACGACAACGGAAGGCTAGGCAATGCACGGAAGGCAACGAAAGCGTAACAGAAGGAAAGGAAGGCAAGGCAAAGCAATGCAAGGCAAGTGAAACAAAAGGCACGGCACGGCAAGGGGAAACAAGGCTAAGGCACGACAACGCAAGCTAGGCAATGCACGGCAAGGCAAGGAAAGGGTAACGCAAGGCAAAGCACGGTCAGGCGAGGCAAGGCTAATGCACGACAACGCAAGGCTAGGCAGTGCACGGCTAGGCAAGGAAAGAGTAACGGAAGGTAAGGAAGGCAAGGCAAAGCAAGGCAAGGCAAGTGTAACAAAAGGCACGGCACGGCAAGGGGAAACAAGGCTAAGGCACGACAACGCAAGCTAGGCAATGCACGGCAAGGCAAGGAAAGGGTAACGTAAGGCAAGGCACGGTGAGGCAAGGCAAGGCTAATGCACAACAACGCACGGCTAGGCAATGGACGGCAAGGCAAGGAAAGGGTAACGCAAGGGAAGTCACGGTCAGGCGAGGCAAGGCTACGGCACGACAACGCAAGGCTAGGCAATGCACGGCAAGGCAAGGAAAGAGTAACGGAAGGCAAGGAAGGCAAGGGAAAGCAAGGCAAGGCAAGAGTAACGGAAGGAACGGCACGGCAAGGGGAAACAAGGCTAAGGCACGACAACGCAAGCTAGGCAAAGCACGGCAAGGCAAGGAAAGGGTAACGCAAGGCAAGGCACGGTCAGGCAAGGCAAGGCTAATGCACGACAACGCAAGGCTAGGCAGTGCAGGCAAGGGAAGGAGAGGGTAGGCAAGGGAAGGCGAGTAGTGCACGGCGGCAAGGGCGTAAATGGAAGGCAAGGCAAAGCAAGGCAAGGGAAGGAGAGGGTAACGCAAGGCAAGGCACGGTCAAGCGAGGCAAGGCTAAGGCACGACAACGCAAGGCTAGGCAATGCACGGCAAGGCAAGGAAAGGGTAACACAAGGCAAGGCAGGGTCAGGCGAGACAAGGCTAAGGCACGACAACGCAAGGCTAGGCAATGCACGGCAAGGCAAGAAAAGGGTAACGCAAGGGAAGGCACGGTGAGGAAAGGCAAGGCTAATGCACAACAACGCACGTCTAGGCAATGCACGGCAAGGCAAGGAAAGGGTAACGCAAGGGAAGTCACGGTCAGGCGAGGCAAGGCTAAGGCACGACAACGCAAGGCTAGGCAATGAACGGCAAGGCAAGGAAAGAGTAACGGAATGTAAGGAATGCAAGGGAAAGCAAGGCAAGGCAAGAGTAACAGAAGGAACGGCACGGCAAGGGGAAACAAGGCTAAGGCACGACAACGCAAGCTAGGGAATGCACGGCAAGGCAAGGAAAGGGTAACGAAGGCAAGGCAAGGCACGGTCAGGAAATGCAAGGCTAATGCACGACAACGGAAGGCTAGGCAATGCACGGCAAGGCAAGGAAAGAGTAACGGAATGTAAGGAATGCAAGGGAAAGCAAGGCAAGGCAAGAGTAACGGAAGGAACGGCACGGCAAGGGGAAACAAGGCTAAGGCACGACAACGCAAGGCTAGGCAAAGCACGGCAAGGCAAGGAAAGGGTAAACAAGGCAAGGCACGGCAAGCACGGCAAGGAGGCATGGCAAGGCTAATGCACGACAACGCACGGCTAGGCAAAGCAAGGCAAGGGAAGGAGAGGGTAACGCAAGGCCAGGCACGGTCAGTCGAGGGAAGGCTAATGGAGGACAACGCAAGGCTTAGCAGTGCACGGCTAGGCAAGGAAAGCGTAACAGAAGGAAAGGAAGGCAAGGCAAAGCAATGCAAGGCAAGTGAAACAAAAGGCACGGCACGGCAAGGGGAAACAAGGATAAGGCACGACAACGCAAGCTAGGCAATGCACGGCAAGGCAAGGAAAGTGTAACGCAAGGCAAGGCACGGTCAGTCGAGGCAAGGCTAATGCACGACAACGCAAGGCTTGGCAGTGCACGGCTAGGGAAGGAAAGCGTAACAGAAGGAAAGGAAGGCAAGGCAAAGCAATGCAAGGCAAGTGAAACAAAAGGCACGGCACGGCAAGGGGAAAAAAGGGTAAGGCACGACAACGCAAGCTAGGCAATGCACGGCAAGGCAAGGAAAGGGTAACGTAAGGGAAGGCACGGTGAGGCAAGGCAAGGCTAATGCACAACAACGCACGGCTAGGCAATGGACGGCAAGGCAAGGAAAGGGTAACGCAAGGGAAGTCACGGTCAGGCGAGGCATGGCTACGGCACGACAACGCAAGGCTAGGCAATGCACGGATGGTAAGCAAAGAGTAACGGAAGGCAAGGAAGGCAAGGGAATGCAAGGCAAGTGAAGAGTAAGGGAAGGAACGGCAGGGCAAGGGGAAACAAGGCTAAGGCACGACAACGCAAGCTGGGCAAAGCACGGCAAGGCAAGGAAAGGGTAACGCAAGGCAAGGCACGGTCAGGCAAGGCAAGGTTAATGCACGACAACGCAAGGCTAGGCAGTGCACGGCTAGGCAAGGAACGAGTAACGGAAGGAATGGAAGGCACGGCAAAGCAAGGCAAGGCAAGTGTAACAAAAGGCAAGGCACGGCAAGGGGAAACAAGGCTAAGGCACGACAACGCAAGCTAGGCAATGCACGGCAAGGCAAGGAAAGGGTAACGCAAGGCAAGGCACGATCAGGCGAGGCAAGGCTAATGCACGACAACGCAAGGCTAGGCAGTGCACGGCTAGGCAAGGAAAGAGTAACGGAAGGATAGGAAGGCAAGGCAAAGCAAGGCAAGGGAAGTGTAACAAACGGCACGGCACGGCAAGGGGAAACAAGGTAAGGCACGACAACGCAAGCTAGGCAATGCACGGCAAGGCAAGGAAAGGGTAACGCAAGGCAAGGCACGGTCAGTCGAGGCAAGGCTAATGCACGACAACGCAAGGCTTGGCAGTGCAAGGCTAGGCAAGGAAAGAGTAACAGAAGGAAAGGAAGGCAAGGCAAAGCAATGCAAGGCAAGTGAAACAAAAGGCCCGGCACGGCAAGGAGAAACAAGGGTAAGGCACGACAACGCAAGCTAGGCAATGCACGGCAAGGCAAGGAAAGGGTAACGTAAGGCAAGGCACGGTGAGGCAAGGCAAGGCTAATGCACAACAACGCACGGCTAGGCAATGGACGGCAAGGCAAGAAAAGGGTAACGCAAGGGAAGTCACGGTCAAGCGAGGCAAGGCTACGGCACGACAACTCAAGGCTAGGCAATGCACGGATGGTAAGCAAAGAGTAACGGAAGGCAAGGAAGGCAAGGGAAAGCAAGGCAAGTCAAGAGTAAGGGAAGGAACGGCACGGCAAGGGGAAACAAGGCTAAGGCACGACAACGCAAGCTGGGCAAAGCACGGCAAGGCAAGGAAAGGGTAACGCAAGGCAAGGCACGGTCAGGCAAGGCAAGGCTAATGCAGGACAACGCAAGGCTAGGCAGTGCACGGCTAGGCAAGGAACGAGTAACGGAAGGAATGGAAGGCAAGGCAAAGCAAGGCAACGCAAGTGTAACAAAAGGCACGGCACGGCAAGGGGAAACAAGGCTAAGGCACGACAACGCAAGCTAGGCAATGCACGGCAAGGCAAGGAAAGGGTAACGCAAGGCAAGGCAGGGTCAGGCGAGACAAGGCTAAGGCACGACAACGCAAGGCTAGGCAATGCACGGCAAGGCAAGGAAAGAGTAACGGAATGTAAGGAATGCAAGGGAAAGCAAGGCAAGGCAAGAGTAACAGAAGAAACGGCACGGCAAGGGGAAACAAGGCTAAGGTACGACAACGCAAGCTAGGCAATGCACGGAAAGGCAAGGAAAGGGTAACGCAAGGCAAGGCACGGTCAGGAAATGCAAGGCTAATGCACGACAACGGAAGGCTAGGCAATGCACGGCAAGGCAAGGAAAGAGTAACGGAATGTAAGGAATGCAAGGGAAAGCAAGGCAAGGCAAGAATAACGGAAGGAACGGCACGGCAAGGGGAAACAAGGCTAAGGCACGACAACGCAAGGCTAGGCAAAGCACGGCAAGGCAAGGAAAGGGTAACTCAAGGCAAGGCACGGTGAGGCATGGCAAGGCTAATGCACGACAACGCACGGCTAGGCAAAGCAAGGCAAGGGAAGGAGAGGGTAACGCAAGGCCAGGCACGGTCAGTCGAGGGAAGGCTAATGCAGGACAACGCAAGGCTTAGCAGGGCACGGCTAGGCAAGGAAAGCGTAACAGAAGGAAAGGAAGGCAAGGCAAAGCAATGCAAGGCAAGTGAAACAAAAGGCACGGCACGGCAAGGGGAAACAAGGATAAGGCACGACAACGCAAGCTAGGCAATACACGGCAAGGCAAGGAAAGTGTAACGCAAGGCAAGGCACGGTCAGTCGAGGCAAGGCTAATGCACGACAACGCAAGGCTTGGCAGTGCACGGCTAGGGAAGGAAAGCGTAACAGAAGGAAAGGAAGGCAAGGCAAAGCAATGCAAGGCAAGTGAAACAAAAGGCACGGCATGGCAAGGGGAAAAAAGGGTAAGGCACGACAACGCAAGCTAGGCAATGCACGGCAAGGCAAGGAAAGGGTAACGTAAGGGAACGCACGGTGAGGCAAGGCAAGGCTAATGCACAACAACGCACGGCTAGGCAATGGACGGCAAGGCAAGGAAAGGGTAACGCAAGGGAAGTCACGGTCAGGCGAGGCATGGCTACGGCACGACAACGCAAGGCTAGGCAATGCACGGATGGTAAGCAAAGAGTAACGGAAGGCCAGGAAGGCAAGGGAATGCAAGGCAAGTGAAGAGTAAGGGAAGGAACGGCAGGGCAAGGGGAAACAAGTCTAAGGCACGACAACGCAAGCTGGGCAAAGCACGGCAAGGCAAGGAAAGGGTAACGCAAGGCAAGGCACGGTCAGGCAAGGCAAGGCTAAGGCACGACAACGCAAGGCTAGGCAATGCACGGCAAGGCAAGTTAAGGGTAACGCAAGGGAAGGCACGGTGAGGAAAGGCAAGGCTAATGCACAACAACGCACGTCTAGGCAATGCACGGCAAGGCAAGGAAAGAGTAACGGAATGTAAGGAATGCAAGGGAAAGCAAGGCAAGGCAAGAGTAACGGAAGGAACGGCACGGCAAGGAGAAACAAGGCTAAGGCACGACAACGCAAGGCTAGGCAAAGCACGGCAAGGCAAGGAAAGGGTAACGCAAGGCAAGGCACGGTCAAGCGAGGCAAGGCTAAGGCACGACAACGGAAGGCTAGGCAATGCACGGAAGGTAAGCAAAGAGTAACGGAAGGCAAGGAAGGCAAGGGAAAGCAAGGCAAGTTAAGAGTAAGGGAAGGAACGGCACGGCAAGGGGAAACAAGGCTAAGGCACGAAAACGCAAGCTAGGCAAAGCAAGGCAAGGCAAGGAAAGGGTAACGCAAGAAAAGGCACGGTCAGGCAAGGCAAGGCTAATGCACGACAACGCAAGGCTAGGCACTGCACGGCTAGGCAAGGAACGAGTAACGGAAGGAATGAAAGGCAAGGCAAAGCAAGGCAAGGCAAGTGAACCAAAAGGCACGGCACGGCAAGGGGAAACAAGGCTAAGGCACGACAACGCAAGCTAGGCAATGCACGGCAAGGCAAGGAAAGGGTAACGCAAGGCAAGGCAGGCTCAGTCGAGGCAAGGCTAATGCACGACAACGCAAGGCTTGGCAGTTCACGGCTAGGCAAGGAACGAGTAACAGAAGGAAAGGAACGCAAGGCAAAGCAATGCAAGGCAAGTGAAACAAAAGGCACGGCACGGCAAGGGGAAACAAGGGTAAGGCACGACAACGCAAGCTAGGCAATGCACGGCAAGGCAAGGAAAGGGTAACGCAAGGGAAGGCACGGTGAGGCAAGGCAAGGCTAATGCACAACAACGCACGGCTAGGCAATGCACGGCAAGGCAAGGAAAGGGTAACGCAAGTGAAGTCACGGTCAGGCGAGGCAAGGCTAAGGCACGACAACGCAAGGCTAGGCAATGCAGGTAAGGCAAGCAAGGAGTAACGGAACGGAAGGAAGGCAAGGGAAAGCAAGGCAAGGCAAGGTTAACGGAAGGAACGGCTCGGCAAGGGGAAACAAGGCTAAGGCACGGCTACGCACGGCTAGGCAATGCACGGCCAGGCAAGGAAAGGGTAACGAAAGGCAAGGCACGGTGAGGCAAGTCAAGGTTAAGGCACGAAAACGCAAGGCTAGGCAGTGCACGGAAGGCAAGCAAAGAGTAACGGAAGGCAAGGAAGGCAAGGGAAAGCAAGGCAAGTTAAGGGTAAGGGAAGGAACGGCACGGCAAGGGGAAACAGGGCTAAGGCATGACAACGCAAGCTAGGCTATGCACGGCAAGGCAAGGAAAGGGTAACGCAAGGCAAGGCACGGTCAGGCAAGGCAAGGCTAATGCACGACAACGCAAGGCTAGGCAATGCACGGCAAGGCAAGGAAAGGGTAACGCAAGGCAAGGCTCTGTCAGGCGAGGCAAGGCTATGGCACGACAACGCAAGGCTAGGCAATGCACGGAAGGTAAGCAAAGAGTATCGGAAGGCAAGGAAGGCAAGGGAAAGCAAGGCAAGTTAAGGGTAAGGTAAGGAACGGCACTGCAAGGGGAAACAAGGCTAAGGCACGACAACGCAAGCTAGGCAATGCACGGCAAGGCAAGGAAAGGGTAACGCAAGGCAAGGCACGGTGAGGCATGGCAAGGCTAATGCACGACAACGCACGGCTAGGCAAAGCAAGGCAAGGGAAGGAGAGGGTAACGCAAGGCCAGGCAGTGTCAGTCGAGGGAAGGCTAATGCACGACAACGCAAGGCTTGGCAGTGCACGGCTAGGCAAGGAAAGCGTAACAGAAGGAAAGGAAGGCAAGGCAAAGCAATGCAAGGCAAGTGAAACAAAAGGCACGGCACGGCAAGGGGAAACAAGGCTAAGGCACGACAACGCAAGCTAGGCAATGCACGGCAAGGCAAGGAAAGGAAGGCAAGGCAAAGCACGGTCAGTCAACGCAAGGCTAATGCACGACATCGCAAGGCTTGGCAGTGCACGGCTAGGCAAGGAAAGCGTAACAGAAGGAAAGGAAGGAAAGGCAAAGCAATGCAAGGCAAGTGAAACAAAAGGCACGGCACGGCAAGGGGAAAAAAGGGTAAGGCACGACAACGCAAGCTAGTCAAAGCACGGCAAGGCAAGGAAAGGGTAACGCAAGGCAAGGCACGGTGAGGCATGGCAAGGCTAATGCACGACAACGCACGGCTAGGCAAAGCAAGGCAAGGGAAGGAGAGGGTAACGCAAGGCCAGGCACGGTCAGTCGAGGGAAGGCTAATGCACGACAACGCAAGGCTTAGCAGTGCACGGCTAGGCAAGGAAAGCGTAACATAAGGAAAGGAAGGCAAGGCAAAGCAATGCAAGGCAAGTGAAACAAAAGGCACGGCACGGCAAGGGGAAACAAGGTTAAGGCACGACAACGCAAGCTAGGCAATGCACGGCAAGGCAAGGAAAGTGTAACGCAAGGCAAGGCAGGGTCAGGCAAGACAAGGCTAAGGCACGACAACGCAAGGCTAGGCAATGCACGGCAAGGCAAGGAAAGGGTAACGCAAGGGAAGTCACGGTGAGGAAAGGCAAGGCTAATGCACAACAACGCACGTCTAGGCAATGCACGGCAAGTCAAAGAAAGGGTAACGCAAGGGAAGTCACGGTCAGGCGAGGCAAGGCTAAGGCACGACAACGCAAGGCTAGGCAATGCATGGCAAGGCAAGGAAAGAGTAACGGAATGTAAGGAATGCAAGGGAAAGCAAGGCAAGGGAAGAGTAACAGAAGGAACGGCACGGCAAGGGGAAACAAGGCTAAGGCACGACAACGCAAGCTAGGCAATGCACGGCAAGGCAAGGAAAGGGTAACGCAAGGCAAGGCACGGTCAGGAAATGCAAGGCTAATGCACGACAACGGAAGGCTAGGCCATGCACGGCAAGGCAAGGAAAGAGTAACGGAATGTAAGGAATGCAAGGGAAAGCAAGGCAAGGCAAGAGTAACGGAAGGAACGGCACGGCAAGGGGAAACAAGGATAAGGCACGACAACGCAAGCTAGGCAATACACGGCAAGGCAAGGAAAGTGTAACGCAAGGCAAGGCACGGTCAGTCGAGGCAAGGCTAATGCACGACAACGCAAGGCTTGGCAGTGCACGGCTAGGGAAGGAAAGCGTAACAGAAGGAAAGGAAGGCAAGGCAAAGCAATGCAAGGCAAGTGAAACAAAAGGCACGGCACGGCAAGGGGAAAAAAGGGTAAGGCACGACAACGCAAGCTAGGCAATGCACGGCAAGGCAAGGAAAGGGTAACGTAAGGGAAGGCACGGTGAGGCAAGGCAAGGCTAAGGCACAACAACGCACGGCTAGGCAATGGACGGCAAGGCAAGGAAAGGGTAACGCAAGGGAAGTCACGGTGAGGCGAGGCATGGCTACGGCACGACAACGCAAGGCTAGGCAATGCACGGATGGTAAGCAAAGAGTAACGGAAGGCAAGGAAGGCAAGGGAATGCAAGGCAAGTGAACAGTAAGGGAAGGAACGGCAGGGCAAGGGGAAACAAGGCTAAGGCACGACAACGCAAGCTGGGCAAAGCACGGCAAGGCAAGGAAAGGGTAACGCAAGGCAAGGCAGGGTCAGGCGAGACAAGGCTAAGGCACGACAACGCAAGGCTAGGCAATGCACGGCAAGGCAAGGAAAGGGTAACGCAAGGCAAGGCACGGTGAGGAAAGGCAAGGCTAATGCACAACAACGCACGTCTAGGCAATGCACGACAAGGCAAGGAAAGAGTAACGGAATGTAAGGAATGCAAGGGAAAGCAAGGCAAGGCAAGAGTAACGGAAGGAACGGCACGGCAAGGAGAAACAAGGCTAAGGCACGACAACGCAAGGCTAGGCAAAGCACGGCAAGGCAAGGAAAGGGTAACGCAAGGCAAGGCACGGTGAGGCAAGGCAAGGCTAATGCACGACAACGCACGGCTAGGCAAAGCAAGGCAAGGGAAGGAGAGGGTAACGCAAGGCAAGGCACGGTCAAGCGAGGCAAGGCTAAGGCACGACAACGCAAGGCTAGGCAATGCACGGAAGGTAAGCAAAGAGTAACGGAAGGCAAGGAAGGCAAGGGAAAGCAAGGCAAGTTAAAAGTAAGGGAAGGAACGGCACGGCAAGGGGAAACAAGGCTAAGGCACGAAAACGCAAGCTAGGCAAAGCAAGGCAAGGAAAGGAAAGGGTAACGCAAGGCAAGGCACGGTCAGGCAAGGCAAGGCTAATGCACGACAACGCAAGGCTAGGCAGTGCACGGCTAGGCAAGGAACGAGTAACGGAAGGAATGAAAGGCAAGGCAAAGCAAGGCAAGGCAAGTGAACCAAAAGGCACGGCACGGCAAGGGGAAACAAGGCTAAGGCACGACAACGCAAGCTAGGCAATGCACGGCAAGGCAAGGAAAGGGTAACGCAAGGCAAGGCAGGCTCAGTCGAGGCAAGGCTAATGCACGACAACGCAAGGCTTGGCAGTGCACGGCTAGGCAAGGAACGAGTAACAGAAGGAAAGGAACGCAAGGCAAAGCAATGCAAGGCAAGTGAAACAAAAGGCACGGCACGGCAAGGGGAAACAAGGGTAAGGCACGACAACGCAAGCTAGGCAATGCACGGCAAGGCAAGGAAAGGGTAACGCAAGGCAAGGCACGGTGAGGCAAGGCAAGGCTAATGCACAACAACGCACGGCTAGGCAATGCACGGCAAGGCAAGGAAAGGGTAACGCAAGTGAAGTCACGGTCAGGCGAGGCAAGGCTAAGGCACGACAACGCAAGGCTAGGCAATGCAGGTAAGGCAAGCAAGGAGTAACGGAACGGAAGGAAGGCAAGGGAAAGCAAGGCAAGGCAAGGTTAACGGAAGGAACGGCTCGGCAAGGGGAAACAAGGCTAAGGCACGGCTACGCACGGCTAGGCAATGCACGGCCAGGCAAGGAAAGGGTAACGAAAGGCAAGGCACGGTGAGGCAAGTCAAGGTTAAGGCACGAAAACGCAAGGCTAGGCAGTGCACGGAAGGCAAGGAAAGGGTAACGGAAGGAAAGGAAGGCAAGGCAAAGCAATGCAAGGCAAGTGAAACAAAAGGCACGGCACGGCAAGGGGAAACAAGGTTAAGGCACGACAACGCAAGCTAGGCAATGCACGGCAAGGCAAGGAAAGTGTAACGCAAGGCAAGGCAGGGTCAGGCAAGACAAGGCTAAGGCACGACAACGCAAGGCTAGGCAATGCACGGCAAGGCAAGGAAAGGGTAACGCAAGGGAAGGCACGGTGAGGAAATCAAGGCTAATGCACAACAACGCACGTCTAGGCAATGCACGGCAAGGCAAAGAAAGGGTAACGCAAGGGAAGTCACGGTCAGGCGAGGCAAGGCTAAGGCACGACAACGCAAGGCTAGGCAATGCATGGCAAGGCAAGGAAAGAGTAACGGAATGTAAGGAATGCAAGGGAAAGCAAGGCAAGGCAAGAGTAACAGAAGGAACGGCACGGCAAGGGGAAACAAGGCTAAAGCACGACAACGCAAGCTAGGCAATGCACGGCAAGGCAAGGAAAGGTTAACGCAAGGCAAGGCACGGTCAGGAAATGCAAGGCTAATGCACGACAACGGAAGGCTAGGCCATGCACGGCAAGGCAAGGAAAGAGTAACGGAATGTAAGGAATGCAAGGGAAAGCAAGGCAAGGCAAGAGTAACGGAAGGAACGGCACGGCAAGGGGAAACAAGGCTAAGGCACGACAACGCAAGGCTAGGCAAAGCACGGCAAGGCAAGGAAAGGGTAACGCAAGGCAAGGCACGGTGCGGCATGGCAAGGCTAATGCACGACAACGCACGGCTAGGCAAAGCAAGGCAAGGGAAGGAGAGGGTAACGCAAGGCCAGGCACGGTCAGTCGAGGGAAGGCTAATGCACGACAACGCAAGGCTTAGCAATGCACGGCTAGGCAAGGAAAGCGTAACAGAAGGAAAGGAAGGCAAGGCAAACCAATGCAAGGCAAGTGAAACAAAAGGCACGGCACGGCAAGGGGAAACAAGGCTAAGGCACGACAACGCAAGCTAGGCAATGCACGGCAAAGCAAGGAAAGTGTAACGCAAGGCAAGGCACGGTCAGTCGAGGCAAGGCTAATGCACGACAACGCAAGGCCTGGCAGTGCACGGCTAGGGAAGGAAAGCGTAACAGAAGGAAAGGAAGGCAAGGCAAAGCAATGCAAGGCAAGTGAAACAAAAGGCACGGCACGGTAAGGGGAAAAAAGGGTAAGGCACGACAACGCAAGCTAGGCAATGCACGGCAAGGCAAGGAAAGGGTAACGCAAGGCAAGGCAAGGTCAGACAAGGCAAGGCTAATGCACGACAACGCAAGGCTAGGCAATGCACGGTAAGGCAAGGAAAGAGTAACGGAAGGCAAGGAATGCAAGGGAAACAAGGCAAGGCAAGAGTAACGGAAGGAACGGCACGGCAAGGGGAAGCAAGGCTAAGGCACGACAACGCAAGGCTAGGCAATGCACGGCAAGGCAAGGAAAGGGTAACGCAAAGCAAGGCACGGTCAGTCGAGGCAAGGCTAATGCACGACAACGCAAGGCTAGGTAGTGCACGGCTAGGCAAGGAAAGAGTAACAGAAGGAAAGGAAGGCAAGGCAAAGCAAGGCAAGGCAAGTGTAACAAAAGGCACGGCACGGCAAGGGGAAACAAGGGTAAGGCACGACAACGCAAGGTAGGCAATGCACGGCAAGGCAAGGAAAGGGCAACGTAAGGCAAGGCACGGTGAGGCAAGGTAAGGCTAATGCACAACAACGCACGTCTAGGCAATGTACGGCAAGGCAAGGAAAGGGTAACGCAACGAAAGGCTCTGTCAGGCGAGGCAAGGCTAAGGCACGACAACGCAAGGCTAGGCAATGCACGGAAGGTAAGCAAAGAATAACGGAAGGCAAGGAAGGCAAGGGAAAGCAAGGCAAGTTAAGGGTAAGGTAAGGAACGGCACGGCAAGAGGAAACAAGGCTAAGGCACGACAACGCAAGCAAGGCAATGCACGGCAAGGCAAGGAAAGGGTAACGCAAGGCAAGGCACGGTCAGGAAATGAAAGGCTAATGCACGACAACGGAAGGCTAGGCAATGCACGGCAAGGCAAGGAAAGAGTAACGGAATGTAAGGAATACAAGGGAAAGCAAGGCAAGGCAAGAGTAACGGAAGGAAAAGCACGGCAAGGGGAAACAAGGCTAAGGCACGGCAACGCAAGGCTAGGCAAAGCACGGCAAGGCAAGGAAAGGGTAACACAAGGCAAGGCACGGTGAGGCAAGGCAAGGCTAATGCACGACAACGCACGGCTAGGCAAAGCAAGGCAAGGGAAGGACAGGGTAACGCAAGGCCAGGCACGGTCAGTCGAGAGAAGGCTAATGCACGACAACGCAAGGCTTGGCAGTGCACGGCTAGGAACGGAAAGCGTAACAGAAGGAAAGGAAGGCAAGGCAAAGCAATGCAAGGCAAGTGAAACAAATGGCACGGCACGGCAAGGGGAAACAAGGCTAAGGCACGACAACGCAAGCTAGGCAATGCACGACAAGGCAAGGAGAGGGTAACGCAAGGCAAGGCACGGTCAGTCGAGGCAAGGCTAATGCACGACAACGCAAGGCTTGGCAGTGCACGGCTAGGCAAGGAAAGCGTAACAGAAGGAAAGGAAGGCAAGGCAAAGCAATGCAAGGCAAGTGAAACAAAAGGCACGGCACGGCAAGGGGAAAAAAGGGTAAGGCACGACAACGCAAGCTAGGCAATGCACGGCAAGGCAAGGAAAGGGTAACTCAAGGCAAGTCACGGTGAGGCAAGGCAAGGCTAATGCACGACAACGCAAGGCTTGGCAGTGCACGGCTAGGCAAGGAAAGCCTAACAGAGGGAACGGAAGGCAAGGCAAAGCAATGAAAGGCAAGTGAAACAAAAGGCACGGCACGGCAAGGGGAAACAAGGGTAAGGCACGACAACGCAAGCTAGGCAATGCACGGCAAGGCAAGGAAAGGGTAACGTAGGGCAAGGCACGGTGAGGCAAGGCAAGGCTAATGCACAACAACGCACGGCTAGGCAATGGACGGCAAGGCAAGGAAAGGGTAACGGAAGGGAAGTCACGCTCAGGCGAGGCAAGGCTACGGCACGACAACGCAAGGCTAGGCAATGCACGGATGGTAAGCAAAGAGTAACGGAAGGCAAGGAAGGCAAGGGAAAGCAAGGCAAGTCAAGAGTAAGGGAAGGAACGGCACGGCAAGGTGAAACAAGGCTAAGGCACGACAACGCAAGCTGGGCAAAGCACGGCAAGGCAAGGAAAGGGTAACGCAAGGCAAGGCAGGGTCAGGCGAGACAAGGCTAAGGCACGACAACGCAAGGCTAGGCAATGCACGGCAAGGCAAGGAAAGGGTAACGCAAGGGAAGGCACGGTGAGGAAAGGCAAGGCTAATGCACAACAACGCACGTCTAGGCAATGCACGGCAAGGCAAGGAAAGGGTAACGCAAGGGAAGTCACGGTCAGGCGAGGCAAGGCTAAGTCACGACAACGCAAGGCTTGGCAATGCACGGAAGGTAAGCAAAGAGCAACGGAAGGCCAGGAAGGCAAGGGAAAGCAAGGCAAGTTAAGGGTAAGGGAAGGAACGGCACGGCAAGGGGAAACAAGGCTAAGGCACGACAACGCAAGCTAGGCAATGCACGGCAAGGCAAGGAAAGGGTAACGCAAGGCAAGGCACGGTCAGGAAATGCAAGGCTAATGTACGACAACGGAAGGCTAGGCAATGCACGGCAAGGCAAGGAAAGAGTAACGGAATGTAAGGAATGCAAGGGAAAGCAAGGCAAGGCATGAGTAACGGAAGGAACGGCACCGCAAGGGGAAACAAGGCTAAGGCACGACAACGCAAGCTAGGCAATGCACGGCAAGGCAAGGAAAGGGTAACGCAAGGCAAGGCAGGGTCAGGCGAGGCAAGGCTAATGCACGACAACGCAAGGCTTGGCAGTGCACGGCTAGGCAAGGAACGAGTAACAGAAGGAAAGGAACGCAAGGCAAAGCAATGCAAGGCAAGTGAAACAAAAGGCACGGCACGGCAAGGGGAAACAAGGGTAAGGCACGACAACGCAAGCTAGGCAATGCACGGCAAGGCAAGGAAAGGGTAACGCAAGGCAAGGCACGGTGAGGCAAGGCAAGGCTAATGCACAACAACGCACGGCTAGGCGATGCACGGCAAGGCAAGGAAAGGGTAACGCAAGTGAAGTCACGGTCAGGCGAGGCAAGGCTAAGGCAAGACAACGCAAGGCTAGGCAATGCAGGTAAGGCAAGCAAGGAGTAACGGAAGGGAAGGAAGGCAAGGGAAAGCAAGGCAAGGCAAGGCAAGGTTAACGGAAGGAACGGCTCGGCAAGGGGAAACAAGGCTAAGGCACGGCTACGCACGGCTAGGCAATGCACGGCCAGGCAAGGAAAGGGTAACGCAAGGCAAGGCACGGTGAGGCAAGTCAAGGCTAAGGCACGAAAACGCAAGGCTAGGCCGTGCACGGAAGGCAAGCAAAGAGTAACGGAAAGCAAGGAAGGCAAGGGAAAGCAAGGCAAGTTAAGGGTAAGGGAAGGAACGGCACGGCAAGGGGAAACAGGGCTAAGGCATGACAACGCAAGCTAGGCAATGCACGGCAAGGCAAGGAAAGGGCAACGCAAGGCAAGGCACGGTCAGGCGAGGCATGGCTACGGCACGACAACGCAAGGCTAGGCAATGCACGGATGGTAAGCAAAGAGTAACGGAAGGCAAGGAAGGCAAGGGAATGCAAGGCAAGTGAAGAGTAAGGGAAGGAACGGCAGGGCAAGGGGAAACAAGGCTAAGGCACGACAACGCAAGCTGGGCAAAGCACGGCAAGGCAAGGAAAGGGTAACGCAAGGCAAGGCACGGTCAGGCAAGGCAAGGCTAATGCACGACAACGCAAGGCTAGGCAGTGCACGGCTAGGCAAGGAACGAGTAACGGAAGGAACGGAAGGCAAGGCAAAGCAAGGCAAGGCAAGTGTAACAAAAGGCACGGCACGGCAAGGGGAAACAAGGCTAAGGCACGACAACGCAAGCTAGGCAATGCACGGCAAGGCAAGGAAAGGGTAACGCAAGGCAAGGCAGGGTCAGGCGAGACAAGGCTAAGGCACGACAACGCAAGGCTAGGCAATGCACGGCAAGGCAAGGAAAGGGTAACGCAAGGCAAGGCACGGTGAGGAAAGGCAAGGCTAATGCACAACAACGCACGTCTAGGCAATGCACGGCAAGGCAAGGAAAGAGTAACGGAATGTAAGGAATGCAAGGGAAAGCAAGGCAAGGCAAGAGTAACGGAAGGAACGGCACGGCAAGGGGAAACAAGGCTAAGGCACGACAACGCAAGGCTAGGCAAAGCACGGCAAGGCAAGGAAAGGGTAACGCAAGGCAAGGCACGGTGAGGCAAGGCAAGGCTAATGCACGACAACGCACGGCTAGGCAAAGCAAGGCAAGGGAAGGAGAGGGTAACGCAAGGCAAGGCACGGTCAAGCGAGGCAAGGCTAAGGCACGACAACGGAAGGCTAGGCAATGCACGGAAGGTAAGCAAAGGGTAACGGAAGGCAAGGAAGGCAAGGGAAAGCAAGGCAAGTTAAGAGTAAGGGAAGGAACGGCACGGCAAGGGGAAACAAGGCTAAGGCACGACAACGCAAGCTAGGCAATGCACGGCAAGGCAAGGAAAGGGTAACGCAAGGCAAGGCAGGGTCAGTCGAGGCAAGGCTAATGCACGACAACGCAAGGCTAGGTAGTGCACGGCTAGGCAAGGAAAGAGTAACAGAAGGAAAGGAAGGCAAGGCAAAGCAAGGCAAGGCAAGTGTAACAAAAGGCACGGCACGGCAAGGGGAAACAAGGGTAAGGCACGACAACGCAAGGTAGGCAATGCACGGCAAGGCAAGGAAAGGGCAACGTAAGGCAAGGCACGGTGAGGCAAGGTAAGGCTAATGCACAACAACGCACGTCTAGGCAATGTACGGCAAGGGAAGGAAAGGGTAACGCAACGAAAGGCTCTGTCAGGCGAGGCAAGGCTAAGGCACGACAACGCAAGGCTAGGCAATGCACGGAAGGTAAGCAAAGAATAACGGAAGGCAAGGAAGGCAAGGGAAAGCAAGGCAAGTTAAGGGTAAGGTAAGGAACGGCACGGCAAGAGGAAACAAGGCTAAGGCACGACAACGCAAGCAAGGCAATGCACGGCAAGGCAAGGAAAGGGTAACGCAAGGCAAGGCACGGTCAGGAAATGCAAGGCTAATGCACGACAACGGAAGGCTAGGCAATGCACGGCAAGGCAAGGAAAGAGTAACGGAATGTAAGGAATACAAGGGAAAGCAAGGCAAGGCAAGAGTAACGGAAGGAAAAGCACGGCAAGGGGAAACAAGGCTAAGGCACGGCAACGCAAGGCTAGGCAAAGCACGGCAAGGCAAGGAAAGGGTAACGCAAGGCAAGGCACGGTGAGGCAAGGCAAGGCTAATGCACGACAACGCACGGCTAGGCAAAGCAAGGCAAGGGAAGGACAGGGTAACGCAAGGCCAGGCACGGTCAGTCGAGAGAAGGCTAATGCACGACAACGCAAGGCTTGGCAGTGCACGGCTAGGCAAGGAAAGCGTAACAGAAGGAAAGGAAGGCAAGGCAAAACAATGCAAGGCAAGTGAAACAAATGGCACGGCACGGCAAGGGGAAACAAGGCTAAGGCACGACAACGCAAGCTAGGCAATGCACGACAAGGCAAGGAGAGGGTAACGCAAGGCAAGGCACGGTCAGTCGAGGCAAGGCTAATGCACGACAACGCAAGGCTTGGCAGTGCACGGCTAGGCAAGGAAAGCGTAACAGAAGGAAAGGAAGGCAAGGCAAAGCAATGCAAGGCAAGTGAAACAAAAGGCACGGCACGGCAAGGGGAAAAAAGGGTAAGGCACGACAACGCAAGCTAGGCAATGCACGGCAAGGCAAGGAAAGGGTAACTCAAGGCAAGTCACGGTGAGGCAAGGCAAGGCTAATGCACGACAACGCAAGGCTTGGCAGTGCACGGCTAGGCAAGGAAAGCCTAACAGAAGGAACGGAAGGCAAGGCAAAGCAATGAAAGGCAAGTGAAACAAAAGGCACGGCACGGCAAGGGGAAACAAGGGTAAGGCACGACAACGCAAGCTAGGCAATGCACGGCAAGGCAAGGAAAGGGTAACGCAAGGCAAGGCAGGGTCAGGCGAGACAAGGCTAAGGCACGACAACGCAAGGCTAGGCAATGCACGGCAAGGCAAGGAAAGGGTAACGCAAGGGAAGGCACGGTGAGGAAAGGCAAGGCTAATGCACAACAACGCACGTCTAGGCAATGCACGGCAAGGCAAGGAAAGGGTAACGCAAGGGAAGTCACGGTCAGGCGAGGCAAGGCTAAGTCACGACAACGCAAGGCTAGGCAATGCACGGAAGCTAAGCAAAGAGCAACGGAAGGCAAGGAAGGCAAGGGAAAGCAAGGCAAGTTAAGGGTAAGGGAAGGAACGGCACGGCAAGGGGAAACAAGGCTAAGGCACGACAACGCAAGCTAGGCAATGCACGGCAAGGCAAGGAAAGGGTAACGCAAGGCAAGGCACGGTCAGGAAATGCAAGGCTAATGTACGACAACGGAAGGCTAGGCAATGCACGGCAAGGCAAGGAAAGAGTAACGGAATGTAAGGAATGCAAGGGAAAGCAAGGCAAGGCATGAGTAACGGAAGGAACGGCACCGCAAGGGGAAACAAGGCTAAGGCACGACAACGCAAGCTAGGCAATGCACGGCAAGGCAAGGAAAGGGTAACGCAAGGCAAGGCAGGGTCAGGCGAGGCAAGGCTAATGCACGACAACGCAAGGCTTGGCAGTGCACGGCTAGGCAAGGAACGAGTAACAGAAGGAAAGGAACGCAAGGCAAAGCAATGCAAGGCAAGTGAAACAAAAGGCACGGCACGGCAAGGGGAAACAAGGGTAAGGCACGACAACGCAAGCTAGGCAATGCACGGCAAGGCAAGGAAAGGGTAACGCAAGGCAAGGCACGGTGAGGCAAGGCAAGGCTAATGCACAACAACGCACGGCTAGGCGATGCACGGCAAGGCAAGGAAAGGGTAACGCAAGTGAAGTCACGGTCAGGCGAGGCAAGGCTAAGGCAAGACAACGCAAGGCTAGGCAATGCAGGTAAGGCAAGCAAGGAGTAACGGAAGGGAAGGAAGGCAAGGGAAAGCAAGGCAAGGCAAGGCAAGGTTAACGGAAGGAACGGCTCGGCAAGGGGAAACAAGGCTAAGGCACGGCTACGCACGGCTAGGCAATGCACGGCCAGGCAAGGAAAGGGTAACGCAAGGCAAGGCACGGTGAGGCAAGTCAAGGCTAAGGCACGAAAACGCAAGGCTAGGCCGTGCACGGAAGGCAAGCAAAGAGTAACGGAAAGCAAGGAAGGCAAGGGAAAGCAAGGCAAGTTAAGGGTAAGGGAAGGAACGGCACGGCAAGGGGAAACAGGGCTAAGGCATGACAACGCAAGCTAGGCAATGCACGGCAAGGCAAGGAAAGGGCAACGCAAGGCAAGGCACGGTCAGGCGAGGCATGGCTACGGCACGACAACGCAAGGCTAGGCAATGCACGGATGGTAAGCAAAGAGTAACGGAAGGCAAGGAAGGCAAGGGAATGCAAGGCAAGTTAAGGGTAAGGGAAGGAACGGCACGGCAAGGGGAAACAAGGCTAAGGCACGAAAACGCAAGCTAGGCAAAGCAAGGCAAGGAAAGGAAATGGTAACGCAAGGCAAGGCACGGTCAGGCAAGGCAAGGCTAATGCACGACAACGCAAGGCTAGGCAGTGCACGGCTAGGCAAGGAACGAGTAACGGAAGGAATGAAAGGCAAGGCAAAGCAAGGCAAGGCAAGTGAACCAAAAGGCACGGCACGGCAAGGGGAAACAAGGCTAAGGCACGACAACGCAAGCTAGGCAATGCACGGCAAGGCAAGGAAAGGGTAACGCAAGGCAAGGCAGGCTCAGTCGAGGCAAGGCTAATGCACGACAACGCAAGGCTTGGCAGTGCACGGCTAGGCAAGGAACGAGTAACAGAAGGAAAGGAACGCAAGGCAAAGCAATGCAAGGCAAGTGAAACAAAAGGCACGGCACGGCAAGGGGAAACAAGGGTAAGGCACGACAACGCAAGCTAGGCAATGCACGGCAAGGCAAGGAAAGGGTAACGCAAGGCAAGGCACGGTGAGGCAAGGCAAGGCTAATGCACAACAACGCACGGCTAGGCAATGCACGGCAAGGCAAGGAAAGGGTAACGCAAGTGAAGTCACGGTCAGGCGAGGCAAGGCTAAGGCACGACAACGCAAGGCTAGGAAATGCAGGTAAGGCAAGCAAGGAGTAACGGAAAGGAAGGAAGGCAAGGGAAAGCAAGGCAAGGCAAGGTTAACGGAATGAACGGCTCGGCAAGGGGAAACAAGGCTAAGGCACGGCTACGCACGGCTAGGCAATGCACGGCCAGGCAAGGAAAGGGTAACGCAAGGCAAGGCACGGTGAGGCAAGTCAAGGCTAAGGCACGAAAACGCAAGGCTAGGCCGTGCACGGAAGGCAAGCAAAGAGTAACGGAAAGCAAGGAAGGCAAGGGAAAGCAAGGCAAGTTAAGGGTAAGGGAAGGAACGGCACGGCAAGGGGAAACAGGGCTAAGGCATTACAACGCAAGCTAGGCAATGCACGGCAAGGCAAGGAAAGGGCAACGCAAGGCAAGGCACGGTCAGGCGAGGCATGGCTACGGCACGACAACGCAAGGCTAGGCAATGCACGGATGGTAAGCAAAGAGTAACGGAAGGCAAGGAAGGCAAGGGAATGCAAGGCAAGTGAAGAGTAAGGGAAGGAACGGCACGGCAAGGGGAAACAAGGCTAAGGCACGAAAACGCAAGCTAGGCAAAGCAAGGCAAGGAAAGGAAAGGGTAACGCAAGGCAAGGCACGGTCAGGGAAGGCAAGGCTAATGCACGACAACGCAAGGCTAGGCAGTGCACGGCTAGGCAAGGAACGAGTAACGGAAGGAATGAAAGGCAAGGCAAAGCAAGGCAAGGCAAGTGAACCAAAAGGCACGGCACGGCAAGGGGAAACAAGGCTAAGGCACGACAACGCAAGCTAGGCAATGCACGGCAAGGCAAGGAAAGGGTAACGCAAGGCAAGGCAGGCTCAGTCGAGGCAAGGCTAATGCACGACAACGCAAGGCTTGGCAGTGCACGGCTAGGCAAGGAACGAGTAACAGAAGGAAAGGAACGCAAGGCAAAGCAATGCAAGGCAAGTGAAACAAAAGGCACGGCACGGCAAGGGGAAACAAGGGTAAGGCACGACAACGCAAGCTAGGCAATGCACGGCAAGGCAAGGAAAGGGTAACGCAAGGCAAGGCACGGTGAGGCAAGGCAAGGCTAATGCACAACAACGCACGGCTAGGCAATGCACGGCAAGGCAAGGAAAGGGTAACGCAAGTGAAGTCACGGTCAGGCGAGGCAAGGCTAAGGCACGACAACGCAAGGCTAGGAAATGCAGGTAAGGCAAGCAAGGAGTAACGGAAAGGAAGGAAGGCAAGGGAAAGCAAGGCAAGGCAAGGTTAACGGAAGGAACGGCTCGGCAAGGGGAAACAAGGCTAAGGCACGGCTACGCACGGCTAGGCAATGCACGGCCAGGCAAGGAAAGGGTAACGAAAGGCAAGGCACGGTGAGGCAAGTCAAGGTTAAGGCACGAAAACGCAAGGCTAGGCAGTGCACGGAAGGCAAGCAAAGAGTAACGGAAGGCAAGGAAGGCAAGGGAAAGCAAGGCAAGTTAAGGGTAAGGGAAGGAACGGCACGGCAAGGGGAAACAGGGCTAAGGCACGACAACGCAAGCTAGGCAATGCACGGCAAGGCAAGGAAACGGTAACGCAAGGCAAGGCACGGTCAGGAAATGCAAGGCTAATGTACGACAACGGAAGGCTAGGCAATGCACGGCAAGGCAAGGAAAGAGTAACGGAATGTAAGGAATGCAAGGGAAAGCAAGGCAAGGCATGAGTAACGGAAGGAACGGCACCGCAAGGGGAAACAAGGCTAAGGCACGACAACGCAAGCTAGGCAATGCACGGCAAGGCAAGGAAAGGGTAACGCAAGGCAAGGCAGGGTCAGGCGAGGCAAGGCTAATGCACGACAACGCAAGGCTTGGCAGTGCACGGCTAGGCAAGGAACGAGTAACAGAAGGAAAGGAACGCAAGGCAAAGCAATGCAAGGCAAGTGAAACAAAAGGCACGGCACGGCAAGGGGAAACAAGGGTAAGGCACGACAACGCAAGCTAGGCAATGCACGGCAAGGCAAGGAAAGGGTAACGCAAGGCAAGGCACGGTGAGGCAAGGCAAGGCTAATGCACAACAACGCACGGCTAGGCGATGCACGGCAAGGCAAGGAAAGGGTAACGCAAGTGAAGTCACGGTCAGGCGAGGCAAGGCTAAGGCAAGACAACGCAAGGCTAGGCAATGCAGGTAAGGCAAGCAAGGAGTAACGGAAGGGAAGGAAGGCAAGGGAAAGCAAGGCAAGGCAAGGCAAGGTTAACGGAAGGAACGGCTCGGCAAGGGGAAACAAGGCTAAGGCACGGCTACGCACGGCTAGGCAATGCACGGCCAGGCAAGGAAAGGGTAACGCAAGGCAAGGCACGGTGAGGCAAGTCAAGGCTAAGGCACGAAAACGCAAGGCTAGGCCGTGCACGGAAGGCAAGCAAAGAGTAACGGAAAGCAAGGAAGGCAAGGGAAAGCAAGGCAAGTTAAGGGTAAGGGAAGGAACGGCACGGCAAGGGGAAACAGGGCTAAGGCATGACAACGCAAGCTAGGCAATGCACGGCAAGGCAAGGAAAGGGCAACGCAAGGCAAGGCACGGTCAGGCGAGGCATGGCTACGGCACGACAACGCAAGGCTAGGCAATGCACGGATGGTAAGCAAAGAGTAACGGAAGGCAAGGAAGGCAAGGGAATGCAAGGCAAGTTAAGAGTAATGGAAGGAACGGCACGGCAAGGGGAAACAAGGCTAAGGCACGAAAACGCAAGCTAGGCAAAGCAAGGCAAGGAAAGGAAAGGGTAACGCAAGGCAAGGCACGGTCAGGCAAGGCAAGGCTAATGCACGACAACGCAAGGCTAGGCAGTGCACGGCTAGGCAAGGAACGAGTAACGGAAGGAATGAAAGGCAAGGCAAAGCAAGGCAAGGCAAGTGAACCAAAAGGCACGGCACGGCAAGGGGAAACAAGGCTAAGGCACGACAACGCAAGCTAGGCAATGCACGGCAAGGCAAGGAAAGGGTAACGCAAGGCAAGGCAGGCTCAGTCGAGGCAAGGCTAATGCACGACAACGCAAGGCTTGGCAGTGCACGGCTAGGCAAGGAACGAGTAACAGAAGGAAAGGAACGCAAGGCAAAGCAATGCAAGGCAAGTGAAACAAAAGGCACGGCACGGCAAGGGGAAACAAGGGTAAGGCACGACAACGCAAGCTAGGCAATGCACGGCAAGGCAAGGAAAGGGTAACGCAAGGCAAGGCACGGTGAGGCAAGGCAAGGCTAATGCACAACAACGCACGGCTAGGCAATGCACGGCAAGGCAAGGAAAGGGTAACGCAAGTGAAGTCACGGTCAGGCGAGGCAAGGCTAAGGCACGACAACGCAAGGCTAGGAAATGCAGGTAAGGCAAGCAAGGAGTAACGGAAAGGAAGGAAGGCAAGGGAAAGCAAGGCAAGGCAAGGTTAACGGAAGGAACGGCTCGGCAAGGGGAAACAAGGCTAAGGCACGGCTACGCACGGCTAGGCAATGCACGGCCAGGCAAGGAAAGGGTAACGCAAGGCAAGGCACGGTGAGGCAAGTCAAGGCTAAGGCACGAAAACGCAAGGCTAGGCCGTGCACGGAAGGCAAGCAAAGAGTAACGGAAAGCAAGGAAGGCAAGGGAAAGCAAGGCAAGTTAAGGGTAAGGGAAGGAACGGCACGGCAAGGGGAAACAGGGCTAAGGCATGACAACGCAAGCTAGGCAATGCACGGCAAGGCAAGGAAAGGGCAACGCAAGGCAAGGCACGGTCAGGCGAGGCATGGCTACGGCACGACAACGCAAGGCTAGGCAATGCACGGATGGTAAGCAAAGAGTAACGGAAGGCAAGGAAGGCAAGGGAATGCAAGGCAAGTGAAGAGTAAGGGAAGGAACGGCACGGCAAGGGGAAACAAGGCTAAGGCACGAAAACGCAAGCTAGGCAAAGCAAGGCAAGGAAAGGAAAGGGTAACGCAAGGCAAGGCACGGTCAGGCAAGGCAAGGCTAATGCACGACAACGCAAGGCTAGGCAGTGCACGGCTAGGCAAGGAACGAGTAACGGAAGGAATGAAAGGCAAGGCAAAGCAAGGCAAGGCAAGTGAACCAAAAGGCACGGCACGGCAAGGGGAAACAAGGCTAAGGCACGACAACGCAAGCTAGGCAATGCACGGCAAGGCAAGGAAAGGGTAACGCAAGGCAAGGCAGGCTCAGTCGAGGCGAGGCTAATGCACGACAACGCAAGGCTTGGCAGTGCACGGCTAGGCAAGGAACGAGTAACAGAAGGAAAGGAACGCAAGGCAAAGCAATGCAAGGCAAGTGAAACAAAAGGCACGGCACGGCAAGGGGAAACAAGGGTAAGGCACGACAACGCAAGCTAGGCAATGCACGGCAAGGCAAGGAAAGGGTAACGCAAGGCAAGGCACGGTGAGGCAAGGCAAGGCTAATGCACAACAACGCACGGCTAGGCAATGCACGGCAAGGCAAGGAAAGGGTAACGCAAGTGAAGTCACGGTCAGGCGAGGCAAGGCTAAGGCACGACAACGCAAGGCTAGGAAATGCAGGTAAGGCAAGCAAGGAGTAACGGAAAGGAAGGAAGGCAAGGGAAAGCAAGGCAAGGCAAGGTTAACGGAAGGAACGGCTCGGCAAGGGGAAACAAGGCTAAGGCACGGCTACGCACGGCTAGGCAATGCACGGCCAGGCAAGGAAAGGGTAACGAAAGGCAAGGCACGGTGAGGCAAGTCAAGGTTAAGGCACGAAAACGCAAGGCTAGGCAGTGCACGGAAGGCAAGCAAAGAGTAACGGAAGGCAAGGAAGGCAAGGGAAAGCAAGGCAAGTTAAGGGTAAGGGAAGGAACGGCACGGCAAGGGGAAACAGGGCTAAGGCATGACAACGCAAGCTAGGCTATGCACGGCAAGGCAAGGAAAGGGTAACGCAAGGCAAGGCACGGTCAGGCAAGGCAAGGCTAATGCACGACAACGCAAGGCTAGGCAATGCACGGCAAGGCAAGGAAAGGGTAACGCAAGGCAAGACTCTGTCAGGCGAGGCAAGGCTAAGGCACGACAACGCAAGGCTAGGCAATGCACGGAAGGTAAGCAAAGAGTATCGGAAGGCAAGGAAGGCAAGGGAAAGCAAGGCAAGTTAAGGGTAAGGTAAGGAACGGCACTGCAAGGGGAAACAAGGCTAAGGCACGACAACGCAAGCTAGGCAATGCACGGCAAGGCAAGGAAAGAGTAACGCAAGGCAAGGCACGGTCAGGAAATGCAAGGCTAATGCACGACAACGGAAGGCTAGGCAATGCACGGCAAGGCAAGGAAAGAGTAACGGAATGTAAGGAATGCAAGGGAAAGCAAGGCAATGCAAGTGAAACAAAAGGCACGGCACGGCAAGGGGAAACAAGGGTAAGGCACGACAACGCAAGGCTAGGCAAAGCACGGCAAGGCAAGGAAAGGGTAACGCAAGGCAAGGCACGGTGAGGCAAGGCAAGGCTAATGCACGACAACGCACGGCTAGGCAAAGCAAGGCAAGGGAAGGAGAGGGTAACGCAAGGCCAGGCAGGGTCAGTCGAGGGAAGGCTAATGCAGGACAACGCAAGGCTTGGCAGTGCACGGCTAGGCAAGGAAAGCGTAACAGAAGGAAAGGAAGGCAAGGCAAAGCAATGCAAGGCAAGTTAAACAAAAGGCACGGCACGGCAAGGGGAAACAAGGCTAAGGCACGACAACGCAAGCTAGGCAATGCACGGCAAGGCAAGGAAAGGGTAACGCAAGGCAAGGCAGGGTCAGGCGAGGCAAGGCTAATGCACGACAACGCAAGGCTTGGCAGTGCACGGCTAGGCAAGGAACGAGTAACAGAAGGAAAGGAACGCAAGGCAAAGCAATGCAAGGCAAGTGAAACAAAAGGCACGGCACGGCAAGGGGAAACAAGGGTAAGGCACGACAACGCAAGCTAGGCAATGCACGGCAAGGCAAGGAAAGGGTAACGCAAGGCAAGGCACGGTGAGGCAAGGCAAGGCTAATGCACAACAACGCACGGCTAGGCGATGCACGGCAAGGCAAGGAAAGGGTAACGCAAGTGAAGTCACGGTCAGGCGAGGCAAGGCTAAGGCAAGACAACGCAAGGCTAGGCAATGCAGGTAAGGCAAGCAAGGAGTAACGGAAGGGAAGGAAGGCAAGGGAAAGCAAGGCAAGGCAAGGCAAGGTTAACGGAAGGAACGGCTCGGCAAGGGGAAACAAGGCTAAGGCATGACAGGCAATGCACGGCCAGGCAAGGAAAGGGTAACGCAAGGCAAGGCACGGTGAGGCAAGTCAAGGCTAAGGCACGAAAACGCAAGGCTAGGCCGTGCACGGAAGGCAAGCAAAGAGTAACGGAAAGCAAGGAAGGCAAGGGAAAGCAAGGCAAGTTAAGGGTAAGGGAAGGAACGGCACGGCAAGGGGAAACAGGGCTAAGGCATGACAACGCAAGCTAGGCAATGCACGGCAAGGCAAGGAAAGGGCAACGCAAGGCAAGGCACGGTCAGGCGAGGCATGGCTACGGCACGACAACGCAAGGCTAGGCAATGCACGGATGGTAAGCAAAGAGTAACGGAAGGCAAGGAAGGCAAGGGAATGCAAGGCAAGTGAAGAATAAGGGAAGGAACGGCAGGGCAAGGGGAAACAAGGCTAAGGCACGACAACGCAAGCTGGGCAAAGCACGGCAAGGCAAGGAAAGGGTAACGCAAGGCAAGGCACGGTCAGGCAAGGCAAGGCTAATGCACGACAACGCAAGGCTAGGCAGTGCACGGCTAGGCAAGGAACGAGTAACGGAAGGAATGGAAGGCAAGGCAAAGCAAGGCAAGGCAAGTGTAACAAAAGGCACGGCACGGCAAGGGGAAACAAGGCTAAGGCACGACAACGCAAGCTAGGCAATGCACGGCAAGGCAAGGAAAGGGTAACGCAAGGCAAGGCAGGGTCAGGCGAGACAAGGCTAAGGCACGACAACGCAAGGCTAGGCAATGCACGGCAAGGCAAGGAAAGGGTAACGCAAGGCAAGGCACGGTGAGGAAAGGCAAGGCTAATGCACAACAACGCACGTCTAGGCAATGCACGGCAAGGCAAGGAAAGAGTAACGGAATGTAAGGAATGCAAGGGAAAGCAAGGCAAGGCAAGAGTAACGGAAGGAACGGCACGGCAAGGGGAAACAAGGCTAAGGCACGACAACGCAAGGCTAGGCAAAGCACGGCAAGGCAAGGAAAGGGTAACGCAAGGCAAGGCACGGTGAGGCAAGGCAAGGCTAATGCACGACAACGCACGGCTAGGGAAAGCAAGGCAAGGGAAGGAGAGGGTAACGCAAGGCAAGGCACGGTCAAGCGAGGCAAGGCTAAGGCACGACAACGGAAGGCTAGGCAATGCACGGAAGGTAAGCAAAGGGTAACGGAAGGCAAGGAAGGCAAGGGAAAGCAAGGCAAGTTAAGAGTAAGGGAAGGAACGGCACGGCAAGGGGAAACAAGGCTAAGGCACGACAACGCAAGCTAGGCAATGCACGGCAAGGCAAGGAAAGGGTAACGCAAGACAAGGCAGGGTCAGTCGAGGCAAGGCTAATGCACGACAACGCAAGGCTAGGTAGTGCACGGCTAGGCAAGGAAAGAGTAACAGAAGGAAAGGAAGGCAAGGCAAAGCAAGGCAAGGCAAGTGTAACAAAAGGCACGGCACGGCAAGGGGAAACAAGGGTAAGGCACGACAACGCAAGGTAGGCAATGCACGGCAAGGCAAGGAAAGGGCAACGTAAGGCAAGGCACGGTGAGGCAAGGTAAGGCTAATGCACAACAACGCACGTCTAGGCAATGTACGGCAAGGGAAGGAAAGGGTAACGCAACGAAAGGCTCTGTCAGGCGAGGCAAGGCTAAGGCACGACAACGCAAGGCTAGGCAATGCACGGAAGGTAAGCAAAGAATAACGGAAGGCAAGGAAGGCAAGGGAAAGCAAGGCAAGTTAAGGGTAAGGTAAGGAACGGCACGGCAAGAGGAAACAAGGCTAAGGCACGACAACGCAAGCAAGGCAATGCACGGCAAGGCAAGGAAAGGGTAACGCAAGGCAAGGCACGGTCAGGAAATGCAAGGCTAATGCACGACAACGGAAGGCTAGGCAATGCACGGCAAGGCAAGGAAAGAGTAACGGAATGTAAGGAATACAAGGGAAAGCAAGGCAAGGCAAGAGTAACGGAAGGAAAAGCACGGCAAGGGGAAACAAGTCTAAGGCACGGCAACGCAAGGCTAGGCAAAGCACGGCAAGGCAAGGAAAGGGTAACGCAAGGCAAGGCACGGTGAGGCAAGGCAAGGCTAATGCACGACAACGCACGGCTAGGCAAAGCAAGGCAAGGGAAGGACAGGGTAACGCAAGGCCAGGCACGGTCAGTCGAGAGAAGGCTAATGCACGACAACGCAAGGCTTGGCAGTGCACGGCTAGGCAAGGAAAGCGTAACAGAAGGAAAGGAAGGCAAGGCAAAGCAATGCAAGGCAAGTGAAACAAATGGCACGGCACGGCAATGGGAAACAAGGCTAAGGCACGACAACGCAAGCTAGGCAATGCACGACAAGGCAAGGAGAGGGTAACGCAAGGCAAGGCACGGTCAGTCGAGGCAAGGCTAATGCACGACAACGCAAGGCTTGGCAGTGCACGGCTAGGCAAGGAAAGCGTAACAGAAGGAAAGGAAGGCAAGGCAAAGCAATGCAAGGCAAGTGAAACAAAAGGCACGGCACGGCAAGGGGAAAAAAGGGTAAGGCACGACAACGCAAGCTAGGCAATGCACGGCAAGGCAAGGAAAGGGTAACTCAAGGCAAGTCACGGTGAGGCAAGGCAAGGCTAATGCACGACAACGCAAGGCTTGGCAGTGCACGGCTAGGCAAGGAAAGCCTAACAGAAGGAACGGAAGGCAAGGCAAAGCAATGAAAGGCAAGTGAAACAAAAGGCACGGCACGGCAAGGGGAAACAAGGGTAAGGCACGACAACGCAAGCTAGGCAATGCACGGCAAGGCAAGGAAAGGGTAACGTAAGGCAAGGCACGGTGAGGCAAGGCAAGGCTAATGCACAACAACGCACGGCTAGGCAATGGACGGCAAGGCAAGGAAAGGGTAACGCAAGGGAAGTCACGGTCAGGCGAGGCAAGGCTACGGCACGACAACGCAAGGCTAGGCAATGCACGGATGGTAAGCAAAGAGTAACGGAAGGCAAGGAAGGCAAGGGAAAGCAAGGCAAGTCAAGAGTAAGGGAAGGAACGGCAGGCAAGGTGAAACAAGGCTAAGGCACGACAACGCAAGCTGGGCAAAGCACGGCAAGGCAAGGAAAGGGTAACGCAAGGCAAGGCAGGGTCAGGCGAGACAAGGGTAAGGCACGACAACGCAAGGCTAGGCAATGCACGGCAAGGCAAGGAAAGGGTAACGCAAGGGAAGGCACGGTGAGGAAAGGCAAGGCTAATGCACAACAACGCACGTCTAGGCAATGCACGGCAAGGCAAGGAAAGGGTAACGCAAGGGAAGTCACGGTCAGGCGAGGCAAGGCTAAGTCACGACAACGCAAGGCTAGGCAATGCACGGAAGCTAAGCAAAGAGCAACGGAAGGCAAGGAAGGCAAGGGAAAGCAAGGCAAGTTAAGGGTAAGGGAAGGAACGGCACGGCAAGGGGAAACAAGGCTAAGGCACGACAACGCAAGCTAGGCAATGCACGGCAAGGCAAGGAAAGGGTAACGCAAGGCAAGGCACGGTCAAGAAATGCAAGGCTAATGTACGACAACGGAAGGCTAGGCAATGCACGGCAAGGCAGGGAAAGAGTAACGGAATGTAAGGAATGCAAGGGAAAGCAAGGCAAGGCATGAGTAACGGAAGGAACGGCACCGCAAGGGGAAACAAGGCTAAGGCACGACAACGCAAGCTAGGCAATGCACGGCAAGGCAAGGAAAGGGTAACGCAAGGCAAGGCAGGGTCAGGCGAGGCAAGGCTAATGCATGACAACGCAAGGCTTGGCAGTGCACGGCTAGGCAAGGAACGAGTAACAGAAGGAAAGGAACGCAAGGCAAAGCAATGCAAGGCAAGTGAAACAAAAGGCACGGCACGGCAAGGGGAAACAAGGGTAAGGCACGACAACGCAAGCTAGGCAATGCACGGCAAGGCAAGGAAAGGGTAACGCAAGGCAAGGCACGGTGAGGCAAGGCAAGGCTAATGCACAACAACGCACGGCTAGGCGATGCACGGCAAGGCAAGGAAAGGGTAACGCAAGTGAAGTCACGGTCAGGCGAGGCAAGGCTAAGGCAAGACAACGCAAGGCTAGGCAATGCAGGTAAGGCAAGCAAGGAGTAACGGAAGGGAAGGAAGGCAAGGGAAAGCAAGGCAAGGCAAGGCAAGGTTAACGGAAGGAACGGCTCGGCAAGGGGAAACAAGGCTAAGGCACGGCTACGCACGGCTAGGCAATGCACGGCCAGGCAAGGAAAGTGTAACGCAAGGCAAGGCACGGTGAGGCAAGTCAAGGCTAAGGCACGAAAACGCAAGGCTAGGCCGTGCACGGAAGGCAAGCAAAGAGTAACGGAAAGCAAGGAAGGCAAGGGAAAGCAAGGCAAGTTAAGGGTAAGGGAAGGAACGGCACGGCAAGGGGAAACAGGGCTAAGGCATGACAACGCAAGCTAGGCAATGCACGGCAAGGCAAGGAAAGGGCAACGCAAGGCAAGGCACGGTCAGGCGAGGCATGGCTACGGCACGACAACGCAAGGCTAGGCAATGCACGGATGGTAAGCAAAGAGTAACGGAAGGCAAGGAAGGCAAGGGAATGCAAGGCAAGTGAAGAGTAAGGGAAGGAACGGCAGGGCAAGGGGAAACAAGGCTACGGCACGACAACGCAAGCTGGGCAAAGCACGGCAAGGCAAGGAAAGGGTAACGCAAGGCAAGGCACGGTCAGGCAAGGCAAGGCTAATGCACGACAACGCAAGGCTAGGCAGTGCACGGCTAGGCAAGGAACGAGTAACGGAAGGAATGGAAGGCAAGGCAAAGCAAGGCAAGGCAAGTGTAACAAAAGGCACGGCACGGCAAGGGGAAACAAGGCTAAGGCACGACAACGCAAGCTAGGCAATGCACGGCAAGGCAAGGAAAGGGTAACGCAAGGCAAGGCAGGGTCAGGCGAGACAAGGCTAAGGCACGACAACGCAAGGCTAGGCAATGCACGGCAAGGAAAGGAAAGGGTAACGGAATGTAAGGAATGCAAGGGAAAGCAAGGCAAGGCAAGAGTAACGGAAGGAACGGCACGGCAAGGGGAAACAAGGCTAAGGCACGACAACGCAAGGTTAGGCAAAGCACGGCAAGGCAAGGAAAGGGTAACGCAAGGCAAGGCACGGTGAGGCAAGGCAAGGCTAATGCACGACAACGCACGGCTAGGCAAAGCAAGGCAAGGGAAGGAGAGGGTAACGCAAGGCAAGGCACGGTCAAGCGAGGCAAGGCTAAGGCACGACAACGGAAGGCTAGGCAATGCACGGAAGGTAAGCAAAGGGTAACGGAAGGCAAGGAAGGCAAGGGAAAGCAAGGCAAGTTAAGAGTAAGGGAAGGAACGGCACGGCAAGGGGAAACAAGGCTAAGGCACGACAACGCAAGCTAGGCAATGCACGGCAAGGCAAGGAAAGGGTAACGCAAGGCAAGGCAGGGTCAGTCGAGGCAAGGCTAATGCACGACAACGGAAGGCTAGGCAATGCACGGCAAGGCAAGGAAAGAGTAACGGAATGTAAGGAATACAAGGGAAAGCAAGGCAAGGCAAGAGTAACGGAAGGAAAAGCACGGCAAGGGGAAACAAGGCTAAGGCACGGCAACGCAAGGCTAGGCAAAGCACGGCAAGGCAAGGAAAGGGTAACGCAAGGCAAGGCACGGTGAGGCAAGGCAAGGCTAATGCACGACAACGCACGGCTAGGCAAAGCAAGGCAAGGGAAGGACAGGGTAAGGCAAGGCCAGGCACGGTCAGTCGAGAGAAGGCTAATGCACGACAACGCAAGGCTTGGCAGTCCACGGCTAGGCAAGGAAAGCGTAACAGAAGGAAAGGAAGGCAAGGCAAAGCAATGCAAGGCAAGTGAAACAAATAGCACGGCACGGCAAGGGGAAACAAGGCTAAGGCACGATAACGCAAGCTAGGCAATGCACGACAAGGGAAGGAGAGGGTAACGCAAGGCAAGGCACGGTCAGTCGAGGCAAGGCTAATGCACGACAACGCAAGGCTTGGCAGTGCACGGCTAGGCAAGGAAAGCGTAACAGAAGGAAAGGAAGGCAAGGCAAAGCAATGCAAGGCAAGTGAAACAAAAGGCAGGGCACGGCATGGGGAAAAAAGGGTAAGGCACCACCACGCAAGCTAGGCAATGCACGGCAAGGCAAGGAAAGGGTAACTCAAGGTAAGTCACGGTGAGGCAAGGCAAGGCTAATGCACGACAACGCAAGGCTTGGCCGTGCACGGCTAGGCAAGGAAAGCCTAACAGAAGGAACGGAAGGCAAGGCAAAGCAATGAAAGTCAAGTGAAACAAAAGGCACGGCACGGCAAGGGGAAACAAGGGTAAGGCACGACAACGCAAGCTAGGCAATGCACGGCAAGGCAAGGAAAGGGTAACGTAAGGCAAGGCACGGTGAGGCAAGGCAAGGCTAATGCACAACAACGCACGGCTAGGCAATGGACGGCAAGGCAAGTAAAGGGTAACGCAAGGGAAGTCACAGTCAGGCGAGGCAAGGCTACGGCACGACAACGCAAGGCTAGGCAATGCACGGATGGTAAGCAAAGAGTAACGGAAGGCAAGGAAGGCAAGGGAAAGCAAGGCAAGTCAAGAGTAAGGGAAGGAACGGCACGGCAAGGTGAAACAAGGCTAAGGCACGACAACGCAAGCTGGGCAAAGCACGGCAAGGCAAGGAAAGGGTAACGCAAGGCAAGGCAGGGTCAGGCGAGACAAGGCTAAGGCACGACAACGCAAGGCTAGGCAATGCACGGCAAGGCAAGGAAAGGGTAACGCAAGGGAAGGCACGGTGAGGAAAGGCAAGGCTAATGCACAACAACGCACGTCTAGGCAATGCACGGCAAGGCAAGGAAAGGGTAACGCAAGGGAAGTCACGGTCAGGCGAGGCAAGGCTAAGTCACGACAACGCAAGGCTAGGCAATGCACGGAAGGTAAGCAAAGAGCAACGGAAGGCAAGGAAGGCAAGGGAAAGCAAGGCAAGTTAAGGGTAAGGGAAGGAACGGCACGGCAAGGGGAAACAAGGCTAAGGCACGACAACGCAAGCTAGGCAATGCACGGCAAGGCAAGGAAAGGGTAACGCAAGGCAAGGCACGGTCAGGAAATGCAAGGCTAATGTACGACAACGGAAGGCTAGGCAATGCACGGCAAGGCAAGGAAAGAGTAACGGAATG